>NW_027491488.1:600000-1199129 GCF_021521415.1 Bidens hawaiensis
TGATTATAGTGTCTAGAATGTTATATGAATGATTTGTGGTCCATAAATAGTTAATATGTTGAGTTTGGATGCAAACAGTTTCTGGACAGATTGTGTTGTTGATGTTCATTTGACTGTAACGGGGTGTAAATGTAAAAATTGGTTGAGATAATTGATACTAATATAAACTAGGTTGAGTCTAGTTTCTAAAGAATATAAATTTGAAATTTTTGGACATGTAAAAGTTAACCTTTATGATTTTACAAAAACGTTATGCAAAGCTGAGTTGTTAGACCTGCTGTTAGGTTGTTTTGTAAATGTTATATCTCATGAACTACGAGACCAATTGGGTTGGTTCCACTTCTAGAAGTTGACTTATTGAGTTAGGAACCTAACCAAGTGGTCTTGCATTTGTTGGATTTTTCATTTAACAGGAATTTCAAATAACATTCTGTTGCGCATGAATTTGACTGTTATGAGCTTTCTGTAGTGTTTTGATCATTATGAGAAATCTATGTGGAATAAAAATAAAATAAAATATGTTCTGGAAACCTAACACATGCATGCTTTAGTGATGGTTTTTGGTAAATTAATTGAGATGCTATGATCGGTGGAATAGTACAATATTTCAAGTAGAATTTCTGTCTCGGTGAAACTAGCTGCTGAATTTTGTGAAAATGCATGAAACATGATAATTGCTAGTTAATTGTTATGTTTTGACCAATTTGCCCCTGCGGGGAATACTTGCTAAATAGTTGTCGTGTTTTGACCAAATTGCCCTTGCGGGGAATAATTGCTAGTTAATTGTTATGTGTGACCAAATTGCCCTTACGGGGAGTAATTGCTAGTGATGTACATTATTAATACATGACACGTAAATAATTGCTCACACACGTATCGTATCACAAATGTACTCGTTAAGTCACACACGATTCACAAACAAACACGAAACGTATCTTGTGATTAGTAATTATGTGCCGGGTCTAGAGACTCGATATTAGTTCCGATACTTAGAAAATCTCCTTGTTGTTTTAGAACGCTAGAGAGAGTTTTCTGTGACGCGCATCACTTGGTGATTTATTTTGGGAATTCTTCGCAAACAGTGAGTTCACTTACCCCTTTTAAACTGTTTTCAAACGCTTTTCACTTGGGGAGATAACATACTCCGAAAACGCATTTAAGATTTTGTTAATATAGATTATATATCACTTGTAAAGACTAAGTGGCAAACGCAATAACTAAAGTCTTTCATTCACATCGAACCGTTTAATATTGGATAATAGCGAGTCATTGTTGAGTAGTACTACTGGGTTTGACAAACCCCACCCAACGCTAAACTCGACTGGAGGTCAAGTGGGTGTAATCTTGGCTAAACACATACCATGGTCGGGATAGACCTGGTGGCAAGGCAAATGATAAACAGTCAGCTTCGGTGTCGAACACTTAGTAATACTTGTTTTATAGGCTAGCTACCTATAGATATATAATTGACATAACACTATCTGGTAACGCAAAACGCTGAACGCAAAACGCAAAACACTAAACGCAAAACGCTGAACGCAAACGTAACGCTTTATTGATATAAACTTGTGAACTCACCAACCCCGTGTTGACACTTTTAGTATGTTATTCTCAGGTAGCCGAGGCGGGCGCGCGGTATAGGATCATGCATGGTTTTTGAACATTCTGATATGCAAACATGTTTTTAACTATTATTACTTGGGTTTTTAAGTCGTCCTGCGGGGTCCCCTTGCTCGCGTCTCATTACCATTAAGAAACGGACCACAAGGGACACGCTACATGTAAGCCCTACAGATGAAATTTTGCATACTCACCTATGGTTATGGATTTGGGGTATTGCTTGATAACGGGGGTATGTCATGTTGTGGGGAGCACTAGCTATAAATAATTGAACCTTAATCATATCTAATGGCTGCTTGGTAGAATTTGATGCTTAAGCTTAGGTGGATAAACAAGACCCTTGATCGTCTTAACTATTCATAAATATTGAGCAACAAAGTTTTAATTCTGCTAATTTTGAGGTTTAAGTCATGTTGGGGTGGTCTGGTCCGGTAAAAACAGAAAATAAGCGGGTCTTAATTGTGTAAACCACTAAGTAATATTATTGTCGGATCTTATTTGTCCCGGTAAAGATTAAGGCATGGGTTTAGGTGGACAACAATATCGATGATCGCGGTTTTTGCGTTTTTCTGAGCTTTAAAATATAACCTATATGTTTGATTTGACTTTGATTTTCCGATTCTGATCCAACTGCATTAGACTTTTTCAGGGACGAAAAAGGTTTAAGTGTGGGGATGTTTGATGTGTAGTGAAACACACTTACTTTCCGTATCATTTTTATCATGTTTTAATTACTTTTTAGTTTAATTAGTAAGTTTTATGGTTTGTTTATGCTTAATATTACAAAGATGATTGTTTTCTTGTAGGTGATGAAGTTTGGTGAAAAAATGAGTTAAATTGAAGAGTTTAGGGGCTTAATTGTTCAACTTTCAAACTTACAAGTCAAGGCCCGACCCAAGCCCACATCTTAAAGGCCTTATATAATATTATATTAAGTTAATTAAGGGAGTTTCCAGCCATTCATTCCATCATAATCCCGAAAATACAACAAACCCTAAACCCTAACTAAGGGTTGCGATCGGAAGTCAGCCGGCAGAAAAAGAAGAAGAAAAAAAGAAGAAAGAGGCGGCTGTCGGGGCTGTTGGCGGCTGGAAAAGAAAGAGGAACATCGGGGCAGCAGCTAGGGATCAATAACAAGCATAAATCTCAGCCATAATACTTAGTAAAACACTCATAAACTTTATTTATTTGTCAAGAACCCTAACTTTATTGATTTGGTCTTTTGTTTTGAATTGATTTGCAATTGATTGATTGTTTGTCTTGTGATTGATATTGTTTGGATCTTGAATGAGTTTGATTATGTTTATGATGATGTTTATGATGTTTTTCTTTAGTATGCATGGCTGTCCAAAATCAATGAGTAGTTAAACTTGCTTGTTCTACCTAGGATAGATGATTGTTGAATGGTTTTAACTTGTTTAATGGATTGTTAATGTTCAAGACTTAAATTATTGATGTAAAGTTTAACTAAACCATAAATTAGATTGTGTGTGATGGCTGTGTTTTACTTGTTATTACTTATAATCCTCTTGCATTAGTTAATTGAATCGGTTTTGATTAATTGATTGCTTGTTAAACTCTTTACTTGGTGTTTTGGGTTTATTTGCGGGAAGTACAACCGTAGGGATAAGTGGGTAATATAATCATCTAAAATCAGTTAAAATACACCTTCTTTGAGACCGAGAGGTGATAAGAAGTAATATTGTCTCGTTGCTTTTACTTGTTAGAATTAAGACCGCGCGAGAGCGGGTTTTTGTCTTGTCAAGTTTGAGTGTTTATGTGCAATTAGTTGGTTTAATTTTGGTTAAGTTAAATTGTTTCTCTATCCTTGGTTGCGTAGTATTCGTTTCCATTAGGTTAGTGTGTCGGTGAGACCGAGAGGTGAGTCGGTATTTGAACACGTTAATAATTGTTTGTCCGGTTTATTCTTTAAAATCAACTAAAATAAGTTAGAGTTTATTAGGGAGACTGAGAGGTAATTTGACTTTCTTAAACAAGTTTTAGTTGTGTCATCTTTTATAACCGGTGTCTTGAATATTTTCAATCCGTTGTCTTGTTATTTCTGTCAACATGATTCATTCCTAGGTAGACGTTTTTATCACTGCAGTCAAAGTTTTCAAAGAGTTTTGTTAAAAGTTTTCGTTTAATTAAGTTAAGTAGTTTAATCAATTTTAAATATTAAAAATCATTTAAATATTATTTTGGTGAGTCTTAGTTAGAGTTTAGTAATTAAAACGTTTTCACGTGTCTTCGAGTTCGATATCCGGACTTTCCTTATCTGTGCTATACGCGATCGGTACACTTGCCGTTTGTGTGAACTAGGATAGATTGTTTGGTTTTTAAAGCTTAGTTGCGACTTGTGTTTTATTTATATATATATTTTCGCACATCAACGCGTGCCATTAGGGTTTGTGTTTCTTGAATCATTTAGGTCAGTTGGATCATCCCCTTTGATTTGGACCAAGACCTTAGGGGTTAGCTTATCTCTTTGCTTTAGTTGATCTAGTTGCCCGTTACGAGACCACATGCGATTTTCGTGCTTTCGACTAGAGTAGTTTGTAAGTTGAGTTTTTTTGTCCTTATTAGTGAATACCCCTTTCTTCCTAGGTTTTCAATTAGCTCGAGCCTTAGTGAGGATTATGATTTTGATACGGACCAAGTAATCAATCATTAGGGTACGTGATTAAACAATCGTGAATTAAAAGCTAAATAGACGTTGTTAGGGTTTTCTGGTAAAACTCACTGTGGGGACCCAGTTGCCTTGATTCCTTCTATCTTAGTGCATCTTTAGAAGCCGGTTTCAAACACTTTTTAGCACCTGAGCCATCCTATACCCATTAAGTCATCTAACCTAGGTGATTCGTTTTCTTATTATTGTTAGTTCCGTTAAGTTTCACTGTTAGTTAAGTTAAGTTAAGTTAGTTAAGATTTGTTAGTTTAAATAAATAAGTTAAACAAATATATTATTTAGGCAGGACTTAGATTAGGGTTAGTTATATGAGGCGTTGTCACGTGTCTTTGTGTTCGACATCTGGGCTTTCATTAGACTGTGCTGTTACGTGACCTGTACATTTTCCTTTTATGTGAAGCTTAGTTAGGTTATCCGTTTTATTTTAAGACTTAATGTTGAATTGCAAGAATTAGTTATTAATAGTTATATATAGCTTTTCATACATCACACATACTTACTTATACGTATCCGAAGATACATCTTACTTACTTAACCTGTTCATCTTTCTTTTGTACAAACATAAGTATATACCTTCATTCTTACTTTCATTCTTTCTTTCATACTTTAATCTTACTTTACATATATGCTTATACGTTTTAAAGATCTTTTCGCCCTATTACCTCAAAAATATTATTAGGGTCTGCGACCCTCATTCACAGATATTATTAGGGTCTGCCACCCTCCTTCACATATATTATTAAGGTTTGCCACCCTTTTTCACAGATATTGTTAGGGTCTGCTACCTTTCTTCACAGACATTATTAGGGTCCTCCACACTTTTACCATCAATTCATGTCACACCCCAAATATAGGCCTAGGAGTATGATCAATAGTTGGTACCACATTTGTAAATAAATCAGAGTTGCGGGTTAATGCGGAAGACTTTATAAAACATAAGGATCGATATTATAAATATTTACATTACAAAAGACGAGACGAAAGTCTCGTTTAGTATTTACTTGTTTATATGTTTTACAAAAAGATTATATTTTAATATATAAACAAAATTATCCGAGCCATCGGATTCTTGAGCTTCTTCGTCTTTACAAGCCCTAATCTTGATTACCTGCAAAATGTTATTAAAATACGTTAGCAACGAATGCTGGTGAATATGCTGAAGCTAAAAAAATATTTTCTTTACTTAACTACCCCTCGAGACCACGTAAGCCTCGGCCCATCTTAGCTTAGGAATAATCAAGTTAAACAATCATCATAAACTCGAGTCTCTACACTAGGTCACCTCAGCAAAACACCGCAACGTTTCGACGTACTTAGGTACCATAAATATACACAAGCTCATTCTCACTCGAACATACTTTGGTTCGGCCCATCGTGGCTGGAGGTCGTGACCAGGCGTGGTGCGATGTGCCCACCGCGTTCCACATATGTAAGGATCCACACAAACGTACACTATAGCCTGAGGGCTAGGCTCATACTCTTATTTACAATGTTTTTAGAGACACTTAGTCTCATGTAAAGTTTTACACATAACATGTTTGTTTGTTTGAAAACAAGTTTGTAAAAGTGGGGCGTATTCACCTTATTAATGGGATCGGTTTCCAACACCGTCTGTGAGTCTCTCCTTGCTATCTCGCACCTATAGTACGAGTATAACCTTTGTTAGTCGGATACACGATCCGGCTTAAGACCTTTAGTCTTATAAACTCTACCTCGACGAACCTTTAGTTCGTAAATCTCTTTTACTTTAAAACCTTTAGTTTTAATAGTAACTTATAAACCTTTAGTTTATTTATAAATTCCTACGTTTTCTTCTTCTTTAAGAAACATATTTCTTTCTTTATTATTTATGTATACTCATTATACTTAAATAATATTTATATCAAAGAATACTTATATATATATATATATATTTCTTTTTCTTTTTATCTTTTCTTTGTTATATGTATTTCCTTTATTATCGAGGTATTGTGTATAATTTTGACTTGGGGTATTAAGCCTTTATAATATTTTATTATTATTTTGGTTGGGCATCATGCCTACCTTTGTTGGCTTAAAAGTCCCTAGACACTTGGGCAGTACTTCGACGCCGCTTGATCTTTTCCACTCTTACTTGAACAATACTTCACTTCGGCACGCAAATCGAGGCATCTTGTCGGGACGTCACTCCAATACCATCTTCTTGCTTAACATTATCGTGAGGTGGCACGATTATCGAGGTATAGCACGAATTACGAGAAATCGGGTACACAAAACGAGATGGATCGATGGCACGAACTTCGAGGTTTAGAGAGATGTTAGATAGAGTAAAGTGTGTGATTTGGGTGTGGATTTGTGAGAACCCGTGGCTGCTATTTATAGAGCCACTTTTGGATCCCATCGCGGTACGCGATGGGTCCCTTGGCAAGCCCATCGCGTACCGCGATGTAGTCTTGCTGAGTCATTGGGTAGACCTGCTACGTGGCGACACGTGGCAGGCGCCGCGCCACGTGGCGACACATGGCGACACGTGGCAGACGTGTTGCCACGTGGTGACACGTTGCGGCAGACGTGGCGGCAGACGTTGCCACCGTGTGCCACGTGGCACACGTGTCACAATCTGTCAGACACCCCATCGCGGTACGAGATGGGTGTCTCTCTTGATCCGTCGCGTAGCTTGATGGGTCAAGAAAACATATTTTTCTTTTAAGCCCCTGGAGTTTGGAAATAGGCAGAACTGGTCACTTGACTTTGGAAACTTGACATTTTTGGCCCGAAATTTACCTGATGTTACATCCTCCCCACCTTGAAATAAATCTCATCCTCGAGATTGCTTACGAGAACAAGTGGGGGTATTTCTTTCTCATTTCGGACTCCAGTTCCCAAGTATACTCGGGTCCTCGTCGGGAATCCCATTTCACTTTCACGATTTTCAAAGTTCGTCTTTTAAGTTTCTTTAATTTTAAATCTTCGATTTGTATTGGACGTTCTACGAATTTTAAGTTCTCATTAATTTCTACGTCTTTTAATGGAATTGAAAGAGATTCATCGGCTAGACATTTTCGTAGATTCCAGACTGTAACATCCCAAATATTATAATATTAAATAAAGAAACATTTCGTTAAGTTGACGAGCGTTAAATAATATTAGCTAGTGATTAATAAAAGATAATGGACTTGGATTAAGTAAGATGGATTAGGGGTAATGGGCCTTAGGTCCATGGGCCTTAAGGGATATAAATACCCCTTAAAACACCCTAAAACCCTAAATCCTCATTTTCTCCATCTTATTTTCTACACACTCAAAAACACACACACACCACTACTTGTATACGGTCGTGAGAGGTAGGAGCGAGATCCGTGACCAAAACCGAGCCGAAAAAGATAAATCTTCAATACACAAGGTAGATACAAGATTCAAGTTCATAACCTAGCTAATCGAGACCAAACGAACACGTAAAGGTATGTCTTTTACCTTAAGGTTTGCGTTTTTATAAACGTTTAGTCGTGAAACTTAGAACGAGAATAGATCGGGTGTAAATGAAACGTAAAGTTGTGAACTTGATGCTAAAAACAAATTTAATGGACCTGCAAATAGGTGCGGCTCATTTAAAATGGACCCTAGACCTAGTATTAAACGTTAAGCCTTAAATTTTCATGCTTTATGTTACAAACGGGTCAAGTTTGGGCCGCAATCGAACTAGGGAATGGCTGGGACTAAAGCCGAGCCATAAACGAGTGGACTAAGGGTGGTAAAACACATATTTTGGATCGATAAACTGACCCTAGCAGCAGCAGCAGCTCGCTGCGACAACTTCTCCTGCAAGCAAGTTCGCTGCAGCTAAGTTCGCGCGCAGCAAGTTCGCCATATACTTCGCTGAAGGATTAAGTTCGCTGAATGATTAACTTCGCCTCTTGATAAGTTCGCTGAACCTTAAGTTCGCCGAACCTTAAGTTCGCCGAACCTTAAGTTCGCTTAAGTTAAGTTCGGTAACGAATCAGATAGCGAATCAGACTTAATTCGTTATGAAGAATGAGTTAAGGAATTTGAAAGTAAATTAAAATCCTAATGGAAAATGTGTTAAGACAGTTAATGTAAATAAAACTTTCCAAGCTGACCTGGCAGCTCGACCCCAGCCAGGGGCTCTGCCCCTTGGACCTTGCTAGGGCTGCCGCCCCTAGAACCCCGCTGCCTGGGGCGCTGCCCCGGGACCCCCATTCGTTGTGGGTAATAACTAAAGTAGAAGGACGATATGAATAGTGATAGTTAATTCATACGTATAATTGTTATACAGTTAGTCGCGCACAGCTAAAGAGAAGGACAACCATTAACAGTGAGCGTAACCGCAATTAGGTGAGTTTCTAGCCCCATTCTTTGTTATGTTTTTCGGGGCTGTGTGCATACTCGATGTGATAGTTAATACACTTACCTTAAAAGGTAAGTGTATGCCATGTATGATTTATATGTTATCTATATATGACTTGAATGAGAATGAAATGCTTGTCAGTATGTGAACAATCTTCGGATATTGCACGTATCGCCAAGGGAAGTGATTAGCTCCTTACATGGATATTAAATAATAACTTATAGATAGTGTTCCTTATATGGATAATATATAGAGTTCCTTATATGGATAGTATAATGTTCCTTCTATGGATAGTGTAGTGTTCCTTCTATGGAAAGTATAGTGTTCCTTCTATGGAAAGTATAGTGTTCCTTCTATGGATAGTATAGTGTACCGTCTATGGATAGTATAGCGTTCTTTCTATGGATAGTAAAGTGTTCCTTCTATGGATAATATATAGAGTGTTCCTTCTATGGATAACATATACAGATTGTTCCTTCTATGGAAAACATATACAGTACGGGTAGTAGTACTGATTCCCTTATTTGATATTATGTGACATTTTGCTCTTATGGATAGTTATACAGAGTTACAGAATTAATACGTGTCTTCGGATACGTGTAAAGATGTATGAGAACGAATTGTATGTTGCCTGATTAACTAGAACTCACTCAGCGTAGCTGACTTTTAGTATGCACGCAGGTAAGTAGAGTGAGACAGCTGGCTTGAGCGGGGACACATGAAAGAAGAATAAGGGTCTGGCATCTAAAGACTGATAAAGTTTTATATTTAAATGTTCTTGTTTTCAAAAACAAGAATGTTTTAAGACAAGTTAAGATTTAATATGTAATGTTTGTGAAAGTTTTATATTCCGCGAATGTTTTTATTAACTCTGATGATTAGAACTATGTTGATGAGTAAATCCAACACCCAAATGTGAGGCACCGGTGACGGGGCCTTACAGAGACGTGGAATACATCGTGTATCCCTTGCATTTCCTCGGGTAGTCGCAATCGATATGCAATAGTACCAATTCGTTCAAGTACTTCTAAGGTTCCAACGAATCGAGGACTTAGCTTGCCTTTCTTGCCGAAGCGGACTACGTCTTTCCATGGTGAGACTTTCAAAAGAACTTTGTCACCAACATTGAACTCTAACGGCTTACAACGGACATCGGCGTAACTCTTTTGGCGATCACGTGCCGTCTTAAGTCGTTCGCGGATTTGAAGAACCTTGTCGGTGGTTTCTTGGACTATTTCAGGTCCAGATAATTGATTATATCCAGTTTCAGACCAGCACACGGGCGTCCTACATTTTCAACCATATAACGCCTCGAATGGTGCTGCTTGAATGCTCGAGTGATAATTATTATTATATGAAAATTCCATTAGGGGCAAGTGGTCATCCCAACTTCCACCTAAGTCTATCACACATGCACGGAGCATATCTTCCAATGTTTGAATTGTCCTTTCGCTTTGCCCATCAGTTTGTGGATGATAGGCGGTGCTAAGGTTTAGCTTTGTGCCTAAGGCTTGTTGGAAGCTTTTCCAAAAGTGAGACGTGAAACGACTATCTCGATCAGAGATTATAGATAGCGGTACTCCATGTAAAGCAACAATGTTGTTCACATAAATACGTGCTAATCTATCCATTGAGTATGACTCATTAATAGGAATAAAGTGAGCGGATTTGGTTAATCTATCGACGATCACCCAAATAGAATTATGTAGTCGAGTCGTTTTCGGGAGTTTGGTTATAAAATCCATAGTTATTAACTCCCACTTCCATACAGGAAGTTCGGGTTGCTGAAGCAGTCCCGAAGGCTTTTGGTGTTCAGCCTTGACTTTCAAACAAGTTAGACATTTCGCAACATGCGAAGCAATGTCCTTTTTCATCCCATTCCACCAGTAGTTTGCCTTGAGATTTTGATACATTTTGTCACTACCGGGGTGCATCATGTATTTAGTCTTATGGGCTTCTTTCATGATTTCTCACGCAAGTTTCCAATGATTGGTACCCAAATCCGGTTTTCCATTCTAAGGATACCATCGTCACTCTTGACTAGCGAGTCAATGGTGCCATTACGTTTTTCGTTGGATATTTGGTTTTCATTGATCTCTTGAGTTTAAGCAGATTTGATTTGGTCGATAAGATCGATTTGAAGTTCTAACCTTAACGCTCGGACTCTTTTTGGCTTTTCATGCTCTTTTCGACTCAAGGCGTCAGCCACAACGTTGGCTTTACCTTCGTGATAAACAATCTCGCAGTCGTAGTCGTTAAGAGTTTCCATCCAGCGTCGTTGGCGCATGTTATGCTCTTTTTGATCGAAGATATGTTTCAAGCTTTTATGATCAGTGTACACGACAAACCTTACTCCATAGAGATAGTGCCTTCATATCTTAAGTGCAAAGATTATGGCGCCCAACTCTAGATCATGAGTTGTATAGTTCTTCTCGTGCACCTTAAGTTGACGAGAGGCGTAGGCGATTACTTTCTTTCGTTGCATTAGTACACATCCCAAACCAGAATGAGATGCATCACTAAAGACAACAAAGTCTTCGGTATCTTCTGGCAAGGCCAGTATAAGAGCTTGGGTAAGCTTTTGTTTAAGTATATCAAACGCCTCTTGTTGCTTTGTTCCCCATTCATACTTGATGTTCTTACGAGTTAAGGAAGTTAGGGGAACAACGATTCGGGAAAAGTTTTCGATGAATCTACGGTAATAGCCGGCCAATCCCAAGAAACTTCGAATCTCGGTTGGCGACTTTGGGATCTCCCACTTAGAGATAGCTTCAATCTTAGCGGGGTCCACTTGAATACCGTTAATGTTTATGATGTGACCAAGAAATTGCACCTCGTGTAACAAGAACTCGCATTTCGAGAACTTGGCGTACAACTTCTCGGTTCTAAGAATTTCTAGTAAAGTTCGGAGATGATTTTCATGATCGTCCTTAGACTTAGAATAAATGAGTATGTCGTCGATGAAAATTATAACAAATTTATCCAAGTAAGGCTTACAGATTCGGTTCATCATATCCATGAACGTGGCTGGTGCATTAGTAAGTCCGAATGGCATAACGGTGAACTCATAATGGCCATACCTTGTTCGGAAAGCCGTTTTTCGAATGTCTTTGGTTTGAACTTTTAGTTGGTGATAGCCGGAACGAAGATCGATTTTTGAAAAGTAGCTAGCACCTTGAAGTTGATCGAAAAGGTCATCGATTCGAGGGAGTGGATAACGATTCTTAATTGTAACTTTGTTGAGGGCACGGTAATCAATACACATGCGCATGGATCCATCCTTCTTCTTGACGAATAGTATCGGCGCTCCCCATGGTGATGAACTCGGTCGTATAAAGCCTTTCTTGAGACGTTTGTCCAATTGTTTCTTCAGTTCTTTCATCTCGGTTGGCGCGAGGCGATATGGAGCTTTAGCGATCGAAGCAGTGCCAGGAATAAGATCGATTCTAAACTCTACTTCACGATCGGGAGGAATGCCGGGGAGTTCGTCAGGAAAAACATCGGCATAATCAGAAACAACAGGAACGTCTTTAATTTCTTTAGGTTTTGATTCTTCGGTGACGTAGGCCATGAATGCTAAGCATCCTTGATTTAAACATTTGTTAGCCCTTAACATAGAGATTAGGGTAACTCGGCTAGCGTCTTTATCCCCTTCCATTCGAATAGTTCGTTTATCTGGGGCTCGAACTTCAACAGTCTTGCTATTTCAAAGGATACGAGCATGGTTGTCGGATAACCAATCCATACCCAATACAACATCAAAACCGGCCAGCAAGAGTCATAGGTAGTAATTGAATAGGCAAAATGTAACCAGCTAATAAGATTTTTCCGTTTTCTAGGGCTTCGGAGATTTTAACTATTTCGCCATTAGCGGTCTCGACGCTTAGAGTTTTGTTAAGTTTGATTAAAGGTTCGTTTAATAGACTACAAAAGTTATAATCTATAAAACTTAAATTGACTCCTGAATCAAACAAGACTCTAGCATAAGCGTTGTTAACAAGGAACGTACCGGTAATAGTTTCCGGTGTGTCGGCCGCTTTCTTCGTGTCTAGGACAAAGACTCTTGCATTGCCCTTCTTGGGCTCGTTCTTTTGACCGCTACCACCCACACCACCAGTCACGAGCTTATTCTTGGGACACTCAAAGCTAAGATGTCTCAGCAGTTATAGCAGGTCATCTTCTTTTTCCAACAATCCGCCGTAGCGTGGCCGGGTTTGTGACATGATTCACAAAGACGTGCAGTTAAATGGCATCTACCCCTATGATACTTCTTACAGATCTTGCATTGTGGGATGCCGGGGTTGAAGTATGACCTTCGTTGGTCAACTCCTTTACCCTTGAAACGAGCATTTCCTTCCTTCTTCGGGTCTTGCGATGTTACACCCTTCTTGTCTTCTTCTTTGTTGCGGATCATTCCGCCCATCAAATACCCTGCCAACTCCATCGCGGAGTCAGTGGTTTGTGGCAAGTGTGACCTCACCATGTCATGAATCTCTCGTGGCAGTCCCCATATGTAACGTGTTACTTTGCTGGATTCCGGGGTGACCAGCTGGGGAACCAGACGACAGTATTCATGAAATTTTGTGTTATACTTACGAAGGTTTGTTCCAACAACCTTGTGAGCCAAGAACTTGGTTTGGATTTGGTCCGTTTCATGCATTGGACAAAACTTCGACATCAACAACTCCTTAAACGCGTTCCAAGACAAACTATACATCACTTCCCTTCCTCTACTCATCATTAACGTGTTCCACCACTCAAGCGCTTCGCCTTTGAACATCAGGGCGGAGTATTGAAATTTCTCCTCGTCCGAACATTTGCTTGTAATAACGATTGTCTCCATCTCTTCGAGCCACCTCACGGTTGTGATGGCTCCCTTGTCACCATGGAACTCTTTTGGTCCATAGTATTTAAAGTCTTTAAACGAACATCCTCCTATCTTGAGTTTCTTAAATTCTTGTCTCACGCCTCCATCGGCATTTGATTCATGAACGCTCTCTTCTAGATGAGATGGTTTCGGATGTGACTTAACGGATTTTGAGAATGATGAACAGATTGAGATTGTTTTGTTTGTCTAGATTGGGACCGAAATTCAGATTCTTCCCTAACAGCCTTTTTAATCATTTGTTGGATTTGGTTCATGTATTTATCAGGAATTGGTTCCACTTGTTCTTTCTCGGGACCTTTCCCTTTTGCTTCACGTTTCTCGGCTTCCTTTCGGGAAACCTCTCGATTATCACTTTGTCTAGACATTCTTTATCTGAAATTTAACATATTTCTTTTCTTATTATACAAGTTTATTTAATTCACATACATATACATATCATGAAATGATATGTATATTATTTTACCACATACTTATATATCGTTTTAAACAATATACAATTTCCTATCCTTATTACATCATATATTACACATATCATACAAACTATGTTAACACATAAACTTCTTTTCTTGAAAATACGCCACCATCATCATTCTCTTAATCTTTCATGAATTTCTTCACAACCTTCGTCAGCTTGTTGCATTTGCGAAGAAGCGTCTCTCCTATCTTCTTCTTTTTCTTTCCTTCAACATCAATCTTCTTTCTTAACTCATCCGTCTCTTGTAGAGCTCGATCCAAATGTTCCTCCTGAGACTGAGGTATGTCAGTAGGATACCCGTATCTTGGAGGTGGGTCGCGGTAACCCATCATCACAATGTCGTAGTGGTTCTTGGGATCAGGGTATGGAGATGCAGTCACATCGGAGGGATAATTGAAAAATGTATCGGCTGCTTCATTTTGATCACGAATTTCATTGGCTTGTTCTTCAATGGATGGAATCTCTCCTTGGTATGGTGAGAAGCTCGATGACGCCATATCCTTGAGTTCATGGAGAAATTTTATGTATGGATCCACAGAGCCATAGCTTGGGGTTGAGTGTTGTTCTTTCTCCGGCGTGGTTACCTCATTTGGGTTATCATGATATTCCTCATCAGGGTTGGTTTCCTCTTCCGGTTCCTCTTCTGTTTCCTCTTCTGGTTCTTCTTCGGTCATTGCCGGCATGTGAATCTTCTCATATGGCATTGTCACTCTCATCTTGGGTTTGCTAGATGGCTCTTCCTTGTTTATGCGGGAATCAGCAGAATCCATAGTTGAAGTGCCGGTATGCCATCTTCGTTGATCGGATTGGCATTGCATCCAGTCAGATGAAGAAGATTTTGGTTCCTCCTTGATTGGTAAGTTGGAGAGGAAAGCATACGAAGGATGAGGATTCAGTGGTAATTGTGTTGGACCTCCGGATGTGTAATACAGCGGAATTTCAGTCAGTTGATAGGTAGGGATTTCAGTAGGGTGATATGTGGGTATTTTGGATGGTTGATACATGGGTATGCTTGTTGGATGATAGCTTGAATGCCTTGGGGGTTGGTATGTTTGATGTGGAGTGTTATCTAGGTGATAGATTGGACTTGAATTGAGATTTTGGTTATGTTCTTCGTTGAAGAATGATTCAAAGTAGTCCTTGGAAACTTGTAATACTTCCTTGCTCTTCTTGCTTCATTATCATAATATTCCATTAACTTCTCGTAAGATATCTTGATAGGTGGTTTAGAATGTGGAGAGGGAAAGAAAAGGTTACCAACCAATCTTATCCCTATTTAAATAAACAAGTAATTATTTCCTACGCTTGGATCGAAGCTTGGGTATTGTTTTATGATACCCAATTCGCTAAGATCGATGGCTCTGATACCAACCTGTCACACCCCAAATATTGGCCTAGGAGTATGATCAATAGTTGGTACCATATTTGTAAATAAATCAGAGTTGCGGGTTAATGAGGAAGACTTTATAAAACATAAGGATCGATATTATAAATATTTACATTACAAAAGACGAGACGAAAGTCTCGTTTAGTGTTTATATGTTTTACAAAAAGATTACATTTTAATATTTAAACAAAATTATCCGAGCAATCGGATTCTTGAGCTTCTTCGTCTTCACAAGCCCTAATCTTGATTACCTGCAAAATGTTATTAAAATACGTCAGCAACGAATACTGGTGAATATGCTGACGCTAAAAATAATTTATTTACTTAACTACCCCTCGAGACCACGTAAGCCTCGGCCCATCTTGGCTTAGGAATAATCAAGTTAAACAATCATCATAAACTCGAGTCTCTACACTAGGTCACCTCAGCAAAACACCGCAGTGTTTCGACGTACTTAGGTACCATAAATATACAAAAGGTCATTCTCACTCGAACATACTTTGGTTCGGCCCATCGTGGCTGGAGGTCGTAACCAGGCGTGGTGAGATGTGCCTACTGCGTTCCACATATGTAAGGATCCAGACAAACGTATACTACAGCCTGAGGGCTAGGCTCATACTCTTATTTACAATGTTTTTAGAGACACTTAGTCTCATGTAAAGTTTTATACATAACATGTTTGTTTGTTTGAAAACAAGTTTGTAAAAGTGGGGCGTATTCACCTTTTGTAATGGGATCGGTTTCCAACACCGTCCGTGAGTCTCTCCTTGCTATCTCGCACCTATATTACGAGTATAACCTTTGTTAGTCGGATACACGATCCGGCTTAAGACCTTTAGTCTTATAAACTCTACCTCGACGAACCTTCAGTTCGTAAATCTCTTTTACTTTAAAACCTTTAGTTTTAATAGTAACTTATAAATCTTTAGTTTATTTATAAATTCCTATGTTTATTCTTCTTTAAAAAACGTATTTCTTTCTTTATTATTTAAGTATACTCATTATACTTAAATAGTATTTATAACAAAGAATACTTATACATATATATATATATATATATATATATATATATATATATATTTCTTTTTCTTTGTATCTTTTCTTTGTTATATGTATTTCCTTTATTATCGAGGTATTGTGTATAATTTCGACTTGGTGTATTAAGCCTTTATAATATTTTATTTTTATTTTGGTTGGGCATCATGCCTACCTTTGTTGGCTTAAAAGTCCCTAGACACTTGGGCAGTACTTCGACGCCGCTTGATCTTTTCCACTCTTACTTGAACAATACTTCACTTCGGCACGCAAATCGAGGTATCTTGTCGGGACGTCACTCCAATACCATCTTCTTGCTTAACATTATCGTGAGGTGGCACGATTATTGAGGTATAGCACAAATTACGAGAAATCAGGTACGCAAAACGAGGTGGATCGATGGCACGAACTTCGAGGTTTAGAGAGATGTTAGAGAGAGTAAAGTGTGTGATTTGGGTGTGGATTTGTGAGAACCCGTGGCTGCTATTTATAGAGCCACTTTTGGATCCCATCGCGGTACGCGATGGGTCCCTTGGCAAGCCCATCGCGTACCGCGATGTAGGCTTGCTGAGTCAATGGGTAGACCTGCCACGTGGAGACACGTGGCAGGCGCCGCGCCACGTGGTGACACGTGGCGGCATACGTTGCCACCGTGTGCCACGTGGCACACGTGTCACAATCTATCAGACACCCCATCGCGGGACGCGATGGGTGTCTCTCTTGATCCGTCGCGTAGCGCGATGGGTCAAGAAAACAGATTTTTCATTTAAGCCCCTGGAGTTTGGAAATTGGCAGAATTGGTCCATTGACTTTGCAAACTTGACATTTTTGACCCGTAATTTACGTGATGTTACAATTCATACATACCTTCATTTTCTTTTATATTATTATATTTATACTCTTAATCTCTTCTACATCATTTATATATCATACATACATCATTCGTGTACATTCATATATCATACATTCATCATATATAAGCATTCACGTAGCATACACTTACCACTTAAGGTAAGTGTATTAACTAAACACATTGTTATTAATTAATTACTTATCGTTAGTTCATGCAACATATCGTTTACGTACGTATACGTTGTTTATCGTTTGTTTATTTTGAAAATGGTATAAGTTTTGTGCAACGTATAAGTCTCCTTAGGCGTATAAGTTATAGATGGCATATAAGTGGTTCCAACGTATAAGTCGTCTTGGTGCATAAGTCTCACATATACGTCTGTACACATGTACGACACATACATACATATACGTTTACATACATACATACATACACGTTGCATGTATAAATATACGCCGCATACGCATACGTTTATATACTTATGCGGCTAAGCACTCACACGTCGCCACTTTTGCGCTGCATACATATATGCATGCATACATACATGCTACATGTTTTCCATACTTATACGGTATCTACTTGCACGCTGCACTTATACGACGTATATACTTATATGGCGTATAAGTGCATGTTAGTCCCCTTTTCACGCGTTTTAAGGTTTTTCTTCGATTTTGGCATCGTCATCCGCTGTTAACCACCATGATTGGTCGGGGTTT
Organism: Bidens hawaiensis; assembly: GCF_021521415.1. NCBI lineage: Eukaryota > Viridiplantae > Streptophyta > Magnoliopsida > Asterales > Asteraceae > Bidens > Bidens hawaiensis. Next base: position 618,009 of record NW_027491488.1, read on the forward strand.
GATCGTTTATGGCCTACGTAGCTTTGGGGTGTCCATATCTGAGCTAAGGTGGTCCTAAAGCTCGTTTTTGGTTGATTAAACACCCGAATAAAGCTAGATCTCGATCCAAGCGGCTCATACGGCATCACGGGGCTGCGGTGTCGGGTTCTAATAGGTTGGGTCAGCTGAGATAAATGTGTTCTTACCTTTGGTTGGTCTCGGATCGTTGAATATAATAGAGTAGAAGTTGTTTGGCTTAAGTGAGTGTTTTTGATGGTGTAGGCTATGATGTAAAATAAAAGAGATGTAAAAGATTTAGGGTTTTAAGGGGTATTTATACTTCTTATGCCCATGGACCTTAGGCTCATCTTTCCTTTTTAGTCCATAATCAATTTCATTTAATTAGCCTATCATCCTTCTATCATTATTGTTTTATTATTATTATTATCCTACTTGCTCAATTTAATTCTTCCAACGTAAATAAGATATTAAATATTATTCTTAGAAATTTCGAGATGTTACAGTTTCTCCAAATTTAATCATGAATGAAAGTTTTTCTGTCTGTTTCACTCATAACCACTTACAACTACTATATATAATATAGAGAACACACTTATAATAATATGGAGTACCTGTTAGAAATTATCTAATTTTAAATTTTTTTTAAAGGATAAACTTGTCTTTTGAAACAACTAATAATTATTTTACATTATTTAAAAATGCATATTTAATTCACGACTTAAGTATTGCATATTTAACACAATACCTTATTTAACATATGCACTAAATATTGTTATTATTATTATTATTATTATTTATATAATAATATTCAAATATAATTAGTGTTTAAGGCAAGTCGGATTAAACGTTGGGATATATTTAACTCTAACAAACCTGTTGTGAAGCCAGATCACTCATATCACATCATAGCCAAATTTCTTCTTTAAGTTTTTGATTGTATATGATCAAATGAAAGAAGTAAACTAAAACCTGATGCCCTGAATTAAACCTCTGGATTGAACTTGAGCCCTACAGCATATATGTTAACAAACTTAGTTTGGATTTGGCATTGGCAATATATCTTATTATTCATAAGGACTCATTCAAATAATTTTATTTCTTTTAGTGACTTTAACGCGACGAGAAGCTCTAATGAGAGATATTGAACGGTTTTTTTTATCAATCATCATCTGATTACAATGAACTTATTTCTTTATCGAGGTTGATTTGATTTATGTTCAGTGGGTGGTTTTAAATTTTACTCGTATTGGATCTAAATGCAAGAAAATGAGCAAGTTGGATAGATTTGTTTATGATCATCGGCCTATCATTTTCAAACAAAACTTGGAAAAGTATGATATGAACCCTTATAAGTTAATTAATTATTGGAAAGAGCATAAGAGCTTTCATTAATTAGTTATGGTCTTAAAGTAAAGATGTCTCTTCTTGACATGATTATAGTTGCATTTCTTTAAAGAGAAACTTAAGTTGTTGAAAAGGGATATACGAGTTTGGTCTAACTTGCAAAGACATGAGTTTTTAGGGATCAGCTTCAAAAGAAGTTGGGTGCGATTATTGATGGAGAGTCGGGTACGGATCAGACCCTGGTGGCGGGTAGACAGGTAAGATGCTATGTCAACCTTGGAGATCTTGAAAAGGGGAGCTTTTGATGTAGCTAAAAAAATATAAGATTAATTGAGCTATTGAAGGAGGTGAAAATTCAAAGTATTTCCATGATATGATTGTTTAAAAAATGAGGCAAATATCTAATCAGGGGGGGGGGGGGGGGGGGGGGCGGCGGGGGGATTTAAAACTGTGCGGGGAATGAACCTATAATCCTTCGCGAGTAAAGCAGGCTTTATATGACTTTTACCAAAAAAATGAGTTTTGTTGGATTACCAAGTAATCTTGTAGATCACATATTAAATCTCAATCTGAAGTGCAAGGTTGTAGGTTCCCAAACGGTATGGATCTAAAAATATCTTTGGATCAATATAGAGCGCATCCTCAACCGTGTGTAGACTGTGATTGAGTTACAATGTCGAAGCAACCTAGAACATGATTAGACTATTTACATTACAATCCCCTATTACATAATTATGGAAATTTAGGCCAAAAAAGTAACTGACATCGGTGAACTAGTAGTTATATTGTGAAATCTATTTAAAACATATCGCTTTAATAGTTTATAGGACAGTGCCCATGTTACACACGTGTGAAATCTATTTAAAACGTCATGTATATAAATATAAATATATATATATATATATATACATACACACACACATACATATAGGGTGAGGGAGGTTATACTAAAAAGTAAGTGTGTATAGGACGTGTAGGAAGAGATCTTGAGCATTGGATTTGATGATCCAATGGTTGTGGTTCAATGTTATGTTTTCCAAGGTGTGTTCTATTTTTGTACTTGTTTTATAACACACAAGGGGCATTATCGTGTTACATCCTACTTTTGATTATAATAAATAAATGAAATTTCGTTTATTCAATAAAGTGTCGTGTGTCGGTTTACATAAATAAACTAGATGATGATGGGCTTGGTCCTTAAAAGATATAATAAAAGATGGAATGGCCTTAGGTCCATGGGCTTAAGGGAGTATAAATACCCCTTAAACCCTAAAACTTTCCATTTTTATCCATCTTTATATCATAGACTACACCATTAAAAACACACACAAACACTATCCTATAACCCGAGCCAAGATTCGAAGGCAAAAACCCGAGCTTGTTGGTGTTGGAAGGTCGTGACGAACCGAACCTACATCAAAGACCAACTCGTGTTCGTAGTTCGACCCGTTTAAGGTACGTTTATAACTAGAAATCGTTCATTTAGGTCCGGATTCATTTAGATAATCTTAGATCTGTATACATATGGTAGAAAAGAATCAAAAGAACTAATTTTCGGTGTAATCCAGTATCAATTGATGGGTTAATCGGTAGTGTAAAGACCCGGTTTATAAATAAACAAATCGGACTGAGTAAAACATGATTTTTGGATGTTTCGTTGATTGGGGTTTATAGGCGCTGGTATTACGAATCTATTGATACCAAACTCGTGTTATTTGGTTCAGATTTGAGGATTAATGGCCGAATCTTGTTGATGTTGACTGTGTGATGTTCTTGACGATTTTGACTTTGACCCATGAGTCAAAGTCTGGATAAGACTGAGCTAATTCGTTAAAGTTAAAATAACGCATCAGGTGATTCGTCACGCACCAATTCGCTATGTGTAGATAACGAATCAGAAGTCAATTCGTTATATTTAGATAACGAACCAGTTGGTTCGTTACTCGCCATTCGCTATGTTACGCGAGGACGAGCCAGAATAACGAATCAGCTAACGAATCAGAATAACGAATCACGTGATGTTCAGATAACGAATTTTGATGACGAATCAGATGCTGATCAGATGATGAATCGGTTAACGAACCATATCACAAAAGATAACGAATTAGCTAACGAATTAGGCTTAATTCGTTATAGAGAATGGATTATCGGATTAGAAAATAATTTAAAATCCTAATGGAAAATGTGTTAAGACAGTTAATGAAAATAAAATCCTAATGGGCCAGGGGCTCTGCCCGTTGGACCCCGCTAGGGGCTGCCGCCCCTAGAACCTCGCTGTCAGGGGCGCTGCCCCTGGACCCCCGTTCATTGAGGGTATTAATTAAGACTAGAAAGACGATATGAGTAGTGATAGTGAATTGATGCGTGTAATTGTTATACAGTTAGTCGTGCACAACTCAAGAAAGGAATAACCATAAACGATGAATGTAAACGCATTCAAGTGAGTTTCTGGCTATTTCCTTGTTATATTTTCGGGACTATGTGCATACTCGATGTGATAGTTAATACACTTACCTTAAATGGTAAGTGTATGCCATTTATGATTTATATGATAATTATGTATATCTTGAATGTGCACGAAAGCTTGTCGGTACGTGAACGATCTTCGGATATTGCACGAATTGACAAGGGAGGTATGTATAAAGTAGATGAATGTGTATGATAGATATGTGTGCAACATATGAATATGTATGAATGAGTAAAGAATGTATATGTTTGTTACGAGTATGTAAAGATAGGATGTACGAAGATGAAGAAGTAAGGGATCAGACCCTAATAATATCTGAGATAGAGAAGAAAGGGATCAGATCCTAATAATATCTGTAATGGAGAAGTAAAGAGGGATCAGACCCTACTAATATCTGAGATAGACAAGAAAGGGATCAGACCCTAATAATATCTGAGATAGACAAAGAAAAGAGGGATCAGACCCTAATAATATCTGAGATAGAAAAGGAAGGGATCAGACCCCAATAATATCTGAGATAGAATGGATGGTAAATATATAGTATGAAAGTAATAAAGTATGTACGTATGTATGAAACTGTGTAATGAAAGTAAAATAGTAAAGTGATTATTATGTGTCTTCAGATGCATAATTGAAGGTAAGTGAACGTATTGTATGGTATGTGATTAACTAGAACTCACTCAGCGTAGCTGAATTTTAGTATGCACGCAGGTGAGTAAAATGAGACAGCTGGCTTGAGCGGGGACACATGACGGAAGAATAAGAGTCTGGCATCTGAAGACTCAAGATGTTTTATGCTTATTTATGTTTAATCTGAAAGACAAGAATGTTTGTTAAGACATGTTTATGAAGTTATATGTAATGTTTAATGAAAGTTTTATATTCCGCGAAAGTTTTAATTAACTCTGATATTTAGAACTGTATTTATGAGTAAATCCAACGTCCAAAGTAGGGCACCGATAACGGGATCTTACATATCGTCTACCGTGTTATATTAAATTTGGAAATAGACAATCAAATTAATTAGGCACATGTGAGAGAGAAAACACTTTCATCTATCTTTTTGGATCTTGGTTTTGCGTGTGAAGCCGATGCGAGAATTGAGAGACGGTGGCAGGTTCATAATTAAGAGTTAGGTTTCGTCAAATAACTTTCTAGATTTATCATTGCAATATGACAAAAATTATATATTTAAGTGATGATTTATTGGATAATATTTCTACATAGTAATCGGTTTCTAATAAGTGGCCCACATTGGAACAAAATCTTGGTTCTTCAATCACTTCAATATCTCTTTTAGTCCATTTATTAAACAACCTTGTGAACTTAGTCCATTTTCAACTTTGTAAAGGAAATGTTTTCTTTATTTTGGTAGTGTTTTTGTTAGATTTGAAACTGGTGTGTTTCTGTTAGATTTGAATCTTATGTGTTAATGGTGTGTTTTTGAAAGTCTGAATATATAGTTAATGTTACAGCATAGTTAATGTGTTTATGTTAATATTGAATATGTATTTAACTAGTTTGACCGGATTATAAGCAAAAAAATAAGGGATTATAATTTAATTAAATAATTAACAAGATATGGTTGTTTACAATTTTTTCCTTATGTGGTATATTAGATCTAACGGCCAAAATCACTTCTTACACTTTTTGGGAAAAAAATACTTCTTATATTAACATTCCTCTCTCTCTCTCTATCTCTCTCTCTCTCTCTATATATATATATATATATATATATATAATAAATATAGTAAAATGCAAAATGATACTTTTACATAAATTATGAGACATTAAATTGTTATTTTAATTTAAATACAAAAACATACAAATACTAACAAAGAGAAATAAAAAGTTAAAACATCTTTATAACTTATAACATGAGAACAAAAAACACATATTAATTAAAACTTAATCATCTAATTAAATCGACATCTAAATTGTCATGTCTCATACACAATAACTGAAATAAATCAAAAATAAACATTACGTAAATTCAACACAAATACATTAAACAAAATTAGTGATATGGAAATTAATTAATAAAAAGAAAAACTCTTTATTAAAATAATTAAAGAAAACATACCTTGATGGTGTTTGTGTTATCCAAAGAAATTTGGAACTAGTACAATTCCCAAACCTATGAATTCAACACCTCAAATTATTTATAAATTCAAACAATACTACAAGTTATATCCTAAATTACTGTAAAATTAATAATAATGAAACACGTATTTGAATTAGTTACAAATTAAATATCTTTGTTAATTAGATTGTATATAGAAGTTGTTTTATAATATTTTGATTTTAATAATTTCTATAAATAATTTTGAATGCATAGGAATGAAAGTTTTCATTCTCTTTTGAGAAAATACTTATTTTATGGTGAAACCTTTTAAAAACTTAAATGAGTTAGTCAAACCTATCAAACATACATTTATTTCAAAATTTATAGGTTTCAAAAGAGTATTTAAACAATTTATAAGATATAAACATTTGTTTTCAAATTTATAAAGTTAATTGGTTAGGTGGTTAAACTTTTAAACTTAACATTATTAGATAAAATCAGCTATTATAAAATTACGATTTAAAATTTTAAAATGAATTATAATTTGTTTTTTTTTTTGTGTGTATTGATTGATAGACATAGCCCGTTTAATCAATTTATTATTGTTTGACTAATATTATACCAAATTTGGGAAATTGGAATAGCAATTTATGATTTTCAATAATAAAAAAGTTTAGAATTTGTAATTAAAAGTCAACATAATAAATTGTGATTGAGAAAAATAAAGAAACCCAATTTGAAATTATGAATCAGTCAATGAAATTAAATAAAATTTAATTACTAAATGAGGGAATGTGTTAATTATAATAAACTAATATTTTAATTATTATAATCAGTTAGGTTCCTATTAATATATAATAAGATTTTCAAATTTGAATTGATGGGTCAACAAAATAAAGTGTGTTTGAAAACATTATAAAGACACAAACTATCAAATTGTTTGGATTTTAGAATTGGAAGATTTATATCATGTTTAAAAATATGTTGTTAAAATCGGTAAAAAATACAATACGTTTTTATCATAAATTAATGTAAAAACTAGTAACATTAATATTTTGTGAAACTTGAAAAACGATTTATAATAAATGAAATTTCATATAACTTTGAAAAGGCTATAAAAATTAGTCTGACTATGAAAATAATTAGAGGTTTAAAACATATATATTAATGTTTGAATTTACGTAAAATTTAATTAGGTTTAAAGTTAAACGTAATTAATATATTTTTTATTTTTAATAATTAATATGTATTTTTGAATTATGAACTTTGAACTTTAAATCCCGAATATTATTATTTATTATGTTTATGTGTTTGGAAAGTTGTTGAAAATTTAAAAACATGTAAAAATTGTATTTAAACTCTTAAATTGTGAAAATTTTGTTAAAAATACAAAAAAGGTTTTTTTAATTATACAAAGATGACATGAATATGAATTAAAATTGAGATATCCTTTCTATTGATTTTAAACTTTAACAACTTTCCAAATAACAATTTAGTGCATGTTGTAGGTTCCCAGCCGGATCTACACGAGATATCGCGTTCTACGCAGGTGCGGAATCCCTACGTAAGACGTTACGAGTATAGAAAACAATACGGTTAACACACGATACGATAATCAAACACGTTGTATACCAACCTTAAACACGTGATACGAAGATCACTTGATTACAGACTCTCTCTCTCGAATACAAAAACTCGTAATCTATTAACTGATTGAATAATAATTAACTAATAAGCCGTAACAGATGGCTTATATAATCACGACAACTTCGCCTGGCATGTTCAGGCGAAGTTGTCACTAACTTCGCTTGTCTAACAAGTTCGCCTATATCAGCGAACTTGTTAGCAACTTCGCTTATACAAAACATAAAACATTACAAACGCGATTACAGACACTAGACACTGAACTACTGACATCATGCACCAACAGACTCCCCCTTGGCAGTAGCTTCATCTCTTTAGCTTCAAACACGTGTCTTGTAATCTTCAACCTTGTATCTTCACGCATGCACTCCTTCTCTAACACAAACAGAGACAACTCTTTGATATTTCCTCGCTTCGTCTTTCCAAGCAGGAATATAAAAGATTTTCTTCTCATTGAGCACCTGCAGATCAGCTTGCGATAAGTTTACCAAGTGCATCGGATCGTAAACTCTTAGCACCTCTTGTTCATCCTTGTCTTCCATCACTGCCTCAGCTGTCTCACAATCTACAAACCACCACTTTAGGTCTTTAAGCACATCCTTGGGCATTAGTTTCATCGGTACTTCTTTCAAACACCGGATCGGTTTATACTTCATAATCATCCAAGGTTTTCCATCAGCTCTCAAACCTCTATCCTTGTCTTCAACAAGTTTTCCCTTTTGTGGTTTTAACAGCTCAAATTTCTTCTCTTTTATACTTTCTTTCCATACAATTTTCCCAATAACTCTAGCCATATTATCGTCACTTCGATTGATTAACCCCAATCTGGCTAAGTCTTTCACTTCACATTCCGGCAGTGTATTCAACGATCTTAACAGTCTTTTAAAATACTGAACACCGTCATACCTTTTAATCACGAAGAGCCTCAACTGCTCATCATAGATCCAGCAAATAATCCCTTTCTTTGCTTCAGCATAGCCTTTAATGTTGTAAGTCTTCTTAAACATTGTAGGGACCGCCGGTTTCTTCGTTTTGACGAACCACTGAGCATAGCCTTCCTTCCACCTAGGCTGCTCTTCCCATTCAGACTCATCGCTTCCAATCTGTTCACTCAAATCTGCTTTCTCAACATCTGGAATGTCATGCTCAATATTTTCCTCAACTATCTCTCCCTCTTCTATCTCTGTATCAATCACAATATCTCCACCAATCTTTTCTATCACATCACTTGGCAATACATCATCATCACCAACCAAGCTATCATCCATCTCCTCTACGTCAACCACCACCACATCATCACCACCAGCTGCAGTTGTCGACTCCCCCTGAGTTGTGGAAGTTCCAAGAGCTTGAGTAGTTCTTGGTAGCTCACCACCTGCATCTTTCGACGCATTGGGATCATCGTCTCTATCATTCCTTCTCTTGGTCCTCAACTCGTCGCCTTTACAGCTCGTCTCCCCCTGATATGCCAAGAACTCCTTCAGAGCATCTATGATCTTTCCATGTTGTACCAGCAGGGACGACTGCATCTGATTCTCTGCAACTAGGCGTTGAATAGCCTGGGTCTGGATAAGATTCACCATTGATTGTTCTGCCACGCCCCGTTCAAGTGCTGCTATTCGTTCTGAGTCTGAGAGGGTTGCATCGAAATCGAACCTCATATGTGACATGTCTTGAGTGTACTGAGGAGGGATTTCCGATGTCACCGGGACCTCAGAAGTAGAAATAGACGTAACCGCAGGTGGTATCGTCATTGATAACCCTGCAGTGGCCACAACAGTCGACTCGATAAAGCGTGCCACGACCTCCGATGGAGTAACAGTCGGAGGCGGCAACGAAACTATTTCCGGAGCCGAAAGTTGGAAAGTAGTGGGTGGGAGGCCAAATGTGGATGAGGTAGCCACCACGGGAACACCCATAGCGCTTGGCCTTGTAACCTGTAGTGATGAGGGAACCATTGTCATACCGGATAGTGCTGGTGGAGTGAAACGTACCACCCTAGAGCTCTCACCGGCTCCTGATCCTGCACCTATCCGTTCACTTCTTGACCTTCTTATCAACTGTTGTACCTCTTCCTCAAAGTCTGACTCGTCATCATCATCTGTTCTCTTTCTTTTCCCATGTAGTCTTTCTCGAGTCACCATAATCCTTCTGGCCTCTGCCACTTCATCATCAGAATCTGAGCCAGCCACCGTTGTAGCTGCCCTAGTAACATGCACAGTCGAAGCACGTTCAACTGGAACCTGTACATTCTCCTCTGGATCCACCCGATCCATATCAAAGAATCCTTGACCACCAAATTCTGCATCAAGGTCAACATTCTCCTCCGGTGACACAACAGGAGCAGCAGGTATAGCTTGAGGTGCTCCTGCCTGTTGTGGTGCCGGGTCCTTAAACTCATCCCCACGAGCAGGCACATACCCCGGGTTGATTAAGTACCCAAAAAGTGGAGTATGGCGAGGACGAAGCTCAGGTTTGCTCCTCGCACTGGAGGATCGACATTGGGCGAAGATCCGTTTGTTCACACTCTCAACATATCGGATCGGACGGCGCTGAGGAAGTGTTGGAGCAACATGATTCAAGATCATTTGAAGGAATCTTGGATACATGATGAATCGCTCACGCGCCATCGCTTTTCGTTGACGATCAATCTCATAAAAGACCATCTGACTAAAGCTGAATCGCTTGTTGTATGTCAGAGCAGTCATCGCTGACTGCATGGTCGCGCCCATGCCATCAGTGCCCGCCTTTCTCCCTGACATGCATACTATCATAACATGCATGAGAAAGCGCCACTGGTCAAGTTGAAAGCCTTTCCTCCTCTGTGTATCCCCCAAGGGACCAGAGTATCCCATCCTTAAAAACGCTCCATCACGGAAAGGAGCTACAAAATCGGTTGGGTCATCCCTTGTCTCGTTCCCAAATCGTAATGCCGCTCGGATTTGTTCAGAAGAGAACTGAACAATCTGACCGTTGACTGTTGCGCGCATCACCGGGGGCTCGACTCTACAGTCGTATTCCACGGTCTGCCAGAAATCCTCAAAGTTGGGTAAGGATATCGGCAGAGTCGTTGTAATGGCGTGGAATATCCTCGAGCGTAAAAGGAATGTGATGATTTCGCGGAAATCATCAACTCCGCTCGCTTCCGGGTCTAAGGTGATATACATATTGTGACCCGGGAAGAACTGTCTTTGTTGATCACCTCCGTCATCACCGCCTGCACCACCAGCTCCAGCAACAGCAGCCATATCTGCAACAAACAGGTTAAGTTAGATAAACGTCAAAGCGAATCACAAGTTCGCCTGTTACCATGAGCGAAGTTGTGATCAATTCTGTATAGGCGAAGTTAAAGGTGAGGCGAAGTTGGGAAACAACTTCGCTTCAACTTGAACTTCGTCTGATAATAGTTAAGTAAAATGGTCCAGGCGAAGTTACGGATAACTTCGCCTAATCACAACATCGCCTCATAAACTGTTTCAAAATCAATAAGCAGGCAAAGTTAAACCTCAGGCGAAGTTACGGATAACTTCGCCTAAACTGTAACTTCGCCGAATTTGAATCGGCAACAGTTATAGTTTTTGAACGACGTGTAGATGATGATTTCGGAGATCGAGGACTCCGTAACGCATGATTTTATGAAGTTTTAGACGTTCATGCAAATTACTATCACGTAATAACAAGTTTGAAAATCGGGTGTTTAGGTTTCAAATAATCGAGGTCACGAAACGGGTCGTATCGACCTGTGATTAACATTAACGACAATGATTATACGAATACGGAACCCTACACACCATGAAATCGGATTAGAATCGAAAATAATGAACACAGAAGATTGATGAAATAGAATCGATAAGTTCGCCTAGGTTTAGAAAGATAAGTTCGCTGTGAATTTGAAATAATGATACTGTTTGACTTTAAAACTTCTTTATATAGGGCCACAGATGTATCGGCGAAGTTGTGGATAACTTCGCCTATAAGGCGAAGTTATGCAGAACTTCGCTGATATTAAAATTTTTCAAAACAAACCCCATAATTTGAACAATTTGCAATTAAGTTTTAAAACATCCTTTAAAGCGTTAAATGATACGATCAAGACCAAGTAACCAGGTATAAAATCAAACAATTACAAAAGTAACAAAAATTTAAAAAATTAAAGTACACGGGATCAAATTTCAGTCTCGACAGGGACTACCATGTTTTAGAAAAGATCCGAACAGGAATCATACTAATTTCGTGACTGTCACACAGATCCGTGTTCAGCTGTATTATGACATAAAGAAACAGGTTGTAAGCAGGTAAACTACTTAAAATGGTTTTCATCGTTTCTGTGATACGAGTTAGGTTCAATTAAGCTCAAAACTTAAGTGGGCAACAACTCAGAGATTATGATGCCTCCTATCTATTCTCAAGGCGTATTTGTCTTTCCCCAAGTCACCCCGAATTGAATTTGACCCGTAGTGTCTGATTAAGTAGTAATTTGTAACACCCCGTAACCGCAGCGGAAACGTACACGGGATGCAACAGACACATCTGATATCAACAGCATTGCTTATAAAGAAAATACCACTACATTAATTTATAACATATTACATTGTTGCGAGTTTCATTACTGTCTAGGTGTTACACACATATTTTACCGATAAGACATTAATAAATTCATTACAAAACATAGAGCAGCAAGCTTCCAACAGGTAGCACAGATAGTTAAGCACACATCAATCAATCCAACTTGGGCATACCTAGAAAACATGTAAAGAAAACGGGTCAACTACGAATAGTTGGTGAGTTTCACTAATTTAAATAAACACTGACAAATCATTTTAATAATCATTTATTAACAATATAATCATGCTGGGAACTATGTTACCCCAGAACATTTCCATTAACTTCCTGGGAACTATGTTACCCCAGAACAATAATAACCCCTAGGAACTATGTTACCCCAGAACAATAAATACCCCTGGGAACTATGTTACCCCAGAACAATCACAACCTCTGGGAACTATGTTACCCCAGAACAATAATAACCCCTGGGAACTATGTTACCCCAGAACAATAATAACCCCTGGGAACTATGTTACCCCAGAACAATAATAACCCCTGGGAACTATGTTACCCCAGAACAATAATAACCCCTGGGAACTATGTTACCCCAGAACAATAACACATGATAAACATTTTATATATTCTGTGCATCAGACCATATATATATAAATGTACAAGTATTTCCATACGATCGGTATGTACTTAAATACTTTAAATAAGACATGTTTTCCGCCCCGGGAAAATATAATTAAAACAATTCATTAAAAGGGGCTCGTGAAAACTCACCTTTTGTGAGTCGGTGAGTAATACAAGGAACAGCTACGTGCCTGGATCTGTAATATAATATCTAGTCGTTACTATATAATTCCCATAACTTAAATACGTATCAATCGGTACATCTGGGAACATTGTTAACCCAGTACTGTACTCGATTCGGGGACTATGTTAACCCCGTGACACTTCTAAGGACTCAGATTGTGACATTGCTTAGAGTTTGACAGTCAATTTAGTTAAGGTGATGAAATTATAGCTCGGTTTGACACCCCGTTTGGCCGTGGGGCCCGTTTCCGGTATTTCGGTGCCGGAAACGGTAAAATCGGGTAAAATTACCCAAATCATCCGAATTATTTTCGGATGATTTATTTTTACTTAATTTACTTAGATTTATGAAATAGTCCATTTTTAGAGTTTTCATGTACCAGTCAGCTCGCTTATGCGAACTTTGCCGGTTTACACGTTTTAAGCTTTAAAAACTTGTTTTTATGTTCTTTTTAGCACAAATAATTACCCGATTAGTCTCGGGTCTTGAAATTTTGCACAAAACTTAATTTGACAGTAAGGAATTTTTGTAAAAATTTTCCAGATTTATTTTCTTATATTTACATTTATTTATCTATTTTTAAATCACATTAAAATACTAAATATATCAAAAATACCAAAACACTTTAGAAAAATCCCAAATTTTTCTGGGATGATCTCTATCATCCTCATAACTTTCTGGAATTTTTCCAGATTTATTTTCCTATATTTACATTTATTTATCTATTTTTAAATCTCATTAAAATACTAAATATATCAAAAATACCAAAACACTTTAGAAAAATCCCAAATTTTTCTGGGATGATCTCTATCATCCTCATAACTTTCTGGAATTTTTCCAGATTTATTTTCCTATATTTACATTTATTTATCTATTTTTAAATCTTATTAAAACACTAAATATGTCAAAAATACCAAAACACTTTAGAAAAATCCCAAATTTTTTCTGGGATGATCTCTATCATCCTCATAACTTCCTGGAATTTTTCCAGAATTTAAAACTTATTTTTCAAGCCATTTTCACCCAAAACCGAGCTAGAAAGCCCTAGAACTCGTTTCACCGAAAAGCCTACTTAGGCTTTTCCAACTGAGCTCAAATTTTGTGGGTGACTTTTATATGATATAAAAAGCTTATCTTAAATTTTCCGGAATTTTTCATCATGTTTTGCTATTTTTCACTATTTTTGGCCAAAACCGAGCATTAAATTCACCGAATATTCATCTTTTATCCAAAAATTACCAAAAATTCACAGATCTCATATTTCCATGTGTAGATCATCTCTGTGAAATTTCGTGACCCAACTCTAAGCACACGAAAATCTGTCCAAATTTCATATACACACGAAAACCGAACTATCTTGTGTTTTCTAGCTTTAGATCGCAAAGATCTTGGTTTCTAGCCTTTGCTAGCCGCTAGATACAACACTTACAAGCACATCAACACCACACCAAGCAAGTTATACCCACAATCAAGCCATTTCTTTCCTAGTGTCGGTTAAAACATCAAAACAACGATTTTGACCGTAAAAATCCGTTCTCGACTCTTTTTACTCATTTCTTGGACCAAGATCCCTTGTATAACTTGTATACATCTCTTGGTCATGCAAGAGTCGGTTTCATCTCGGGTTTTCACCCGTCTTTCACATGGAAAATTCATTTGACAAGATTTCAACCGTAAAAATTCATTCTAACCACTTTTAACTAATTACTTGGATCAAGATCCTTTGTATAACTTGTATACATCCCTTGATCATACGAGAATCGGTTTCATCTCGGGTTTTCACCCATTTTTCACATGAAAACCTTCTTTTCTCAAGAATTATGAAATAAAAAACAAGATTCAAGCATCAATTCATGCATATACCTTGAGATCTTGGTGAAAAATGGATGGGTCTTGGATGAACACTTGAAGTTTGAGAGGATTTGGGAGAGTTTGGATGAAAAAAAAGAAAAATGGAATGTGTAAAGGAGGGTGTGGGGGGTGGCCGGTTCTATTGGGGTGTGTGGGGGGGGCCCACATCTCAAATATTGTCCACACATTTGGATTACACAATCCGGATAATGTTGTGGATAATCTGGTTCAGTTCGTTTCTCGTTTAAACTCGTAATTCGGCTTGAAACGAAATTAAAATGGTCGTTTTTCGGGTTAAAGTAAAATTTTCATAAAACTGATTTAAAAACTTTCAAAACTTAACCCATGACATTAAAACATCATATCATTAATAATTACGCATCTTTTTCGGCTTGATTGATCATCTCTTGCTTGGTTTGATGTTAAAGGTTTCGTTTATCGTACCGACGTACCAATAAATCGAAATCCTTTTTCTGTGCTATAATTCACTTATCCCGAAGCATTAATACTTCGTAAATATCACTAAACATTATATATTTCGTCTATAATGTAATTCCCGATTCGTTCGGGTTTCAATAATCGTTCATTGGTTGATTGTAATTCCAATACGATTCACTATATAATTGAGTATGATTCATACTGTGAACCATATATATTCGTATAAACGTGCTATAACTCATATAATCAATATTAAATAACACGCA
This sequence comes from Bidens hawaiensis, assembly GCF_021521415.1. Classification (NCBI taxonomy): domain Eukaryota; kingdom Viridiplantae; phylum Streptophyta; class Magnoliopsida; order Asterales; family Asteraceae; genus Bidens; species Bidens hawaiensis. The sequence continues at coordinate 633,449 of NW_027491488.1, forward strand.
AATAGTATATACCGGCTAGGGTATACCTGGATTTGCCGGAATCGTTACATTCTCCCCCCGTTATAAAAATTTCGTCCTCAAAATTTTACGCGTCAACTACTTCCTTTTGAGGAAATAGGTGGGGGTATTTCTTCCGAAATTCGTCCTTTCGTTCCCAAGTAAATTCTGGGCCTCGTTGCGAATTCCATCTAACTTTGACCAACGAGATCTTATTATGTCTAAGTTGCTTGATTTTACCGTCCACTATTTCGACGGGCTCCTCTACGAAGTTGAGCCTATCACTTATTTGCACACCCTCTAAGGGTAACACCGATGTCTCATCCGCCAGACATCTTTTCAAATTCGACACATGAAACACGTTATGAACTGCACTTAGTTCCTCAGGCAGTTCTAGTCGGTAAGCTACCGGACCGATCTTTGCAGTAATAATGAATGGTCCAATATATCTAGGGGCCAACTTCCCCGCCTTTCCAAATCTGACCACTCCTTTCCAGGGTGATACTTTTAGATATACTTTTTCACCCTTCTCAAATGACAACGGTTTTCGACGGGTATCGGCATAACTCTTCTGCCGGTCCCGCGCGGCTTTTAGGTTGTTCTTAATTTCAAGAATCTTGCTGGTCGTCTCCTGGACCAGATCCGATCTAATGATCTGCGGGTCTCCCACTTCAGACCAGCAAAGTGGTGATCGGCACTTCCGCCCATACAATGCTTCATAAGGTGCTGCCTTTATACTGCTATGGTAACTGTTATTATAGGAAAATTCAACGAGTGGGAGATGTTGATCCCAATTTCCCTTAAAGTCCAGTACGCAGGCACGAAGCAAATCCTCCAAAGTTTGAATGGTCCTCTCAGACTGGCCATCGGTCTGAGGGTGGTAAGCTGTGCTTAGGTCAATACGTGTTCCCAACGCTTCTTGGACAGCTTGCCAAAGTTTGGAGGTGAAATGGCTATCCCTATCGGAGATGATCGAGATGGGGATGCCATGACGAGACACTATTTCATTTATATAAATTTGCGCAAGTCTCTCAGTGTTATAATTATTCCTAATTGGAATGAAATGTGCTGATTTGGTTAATCGATCCACGATTACCCAAATTGCATCATGACCTCGGGGCGTCTTGGGGAGGTGTGTCACAAAATCCATTGTGATCTGCTCCCACTTCCATTCCGGAATTTCCGGTTGTTGCAACATTCCCGAAGGTTTCTGGTGCTCCGCCTTAACTCTCGCACACGTCGTACATTTGCCGACGTATGTGGCTATATCCTTTTTCATTCCTGGCCACCAGTAAAATTCTTTCACATCCTTGTACATTTTATCTGATCCCGGATGTATGGAATATTTCGATTTATGTGCTTCATCCATGATCAAATCACGAAGGTCATGGAGGGTCGGGATCCAAATCCGATTTTTGAAATAGAGAATTTCGTCCACACGCTGTTCGAAATTCTTCTCATTCCCGTAAAGTCCTTCTTTATCCAATTGGCCCTCTTTCAACGCCTCGCGTTGAGCGACTCGAATCAAATCCGAAAGGCTCGACTGGACTATCATCCCCAACGCTCGCACGCGTAGTGGCTTGACTCGATCCTTTCTACTCAAGGCATCGGCTACAACGTTAGCCTTGCCAGGGTGATATCGTATGTCACAGTCATAGTCACTCAGCAACTCGACCCATCTTCGTTGCCTCATATTCAGTTCTTTCTGATCGAATATGTGTTGCAAACTTTTATGATCAGTGAATATGGTGCACTTTGTACCGTAGAGATAGTGTCTCCAGATTTTAAGTGCAAAGATGACTGCTCCCAGTTCCAAGTCATGAGTAGTGTAGTTTTTCTCATGAACTTTTAACTGTCGAGACGCATAGGCTATGACCTTTTTATTTTGCATTAACACGCATCCTAACCCTTTACGGGATGCGTCACAATATACAACAAATCCATCGTCTCCGTCGGGAAGACTTAAGATTGGCGCTTGGCACAATCTTTGTTTTAGCGTTTGAAACGCCGTTTCCTGCTCTTCACCCCATTCATATTTCCAATCCTTTTGAGTCAGGAGGGTTAAAGGTTGGGCGATGCTGGAAAAGTTCTCTATAAATCGACGATAGTATCCAGCTAAGCCTAAGAATTGGCGGATTTCCTTCGGAGATTTAGGCGCTTGCCAATTCTTAATAGCTTCAACCTTACTCGGATCAACGTGTATTCCTTGGTGGTTTATAACGTGACCGAGGAATTGCACCTCTTGTAACCAGAAGTTACACTTGGAGAATTTTGCATACAACTTCTCCTGATCCAAAAGCTCCAAAATTAACCTCAAATGTCGCTCATGTTCTTCTTTACTTTTTGAATATATCAAAATATCGTCAATAAATACAATGACGAATTTGTCGAGGTAGGGTTTACAGACTCGGTTCATGAGATCCATGAACACCGCTGGCGCATTTGTTAGCCCAAAAGGCATAACTAAAAATTCGTAGTGGCCGTAGCGAGTCCGAAACGCGGTTTTTGGGATATCCTCCTCTTGAATTCTAACTTGGTGGTATCCCGATCTAAGATCAATTTTTGAGAAATAGCTCGCGCCTTGTAGTTGGTCGAACAAATCATCGATTTGGGGAAGAGGATACCTATTTTTGATGGTTAATTTGTTCAATTCCCTGTAGTCAATGCACATTCGAAGGCTTCCGTCCTTCTTTTTCACAAATAGTACAGGTGCACCCCACGGGGAATAACTGGGACGTATAAACCCATTATCCAACAATTCCTGCAACTGGTTGGATAGTTCTTGCATCTCGGACGGTGCAAGTCTGTAAGGGGCCTTAGCAACAGGGCCGGCTTGAGGTAATAAATCGATTCTGAATTCGACTTGTCGGGTTGGCGGTAAACCAGGAAGTTCCTCTGGAAAAACTTGTGGAAATTCGCGTACCACGGGAATATCGTCCACCCGTTTTTCCTCAGAATCAGCGGCCGTCAGGCTCGCTAGATACGCCACACATCCCTGACGTATATATTTCAACACCTTGAGATGGGATATGAATGGTATCATGGTGCCGGATTTTTCTCCATGCACTAATACCTCCTCGTCATCCGACACCCGGATCTTGACGGTTTTCTTTTCGCAGTTTATTTCTACCCTGTTACGTGCCAACCAATCCATTCCCACTATCACGTCAAAACTACCCAATTCTACCGGTAACAAGTCAATCAGGAAGGATTGTTCGCTCAGAATAAAAGGGCAATTCCGAACAATCCGATTAACTATCATGGTTTTACCGTTAGCGACCTCTACGGTGTAGGGTTCTATGGTTTCACCAATAGGAAGGTTTGCTATCGAAAGGAATCTAACGGAGACAAAACTTCTATCGGCGCCTGTATCAAATAATACAGAAGCGTAATGATCAGAGACGAGGAAGGTACCTGTCACTACGCTGGGGTCCTGGCGCGCCTCGTTCGCTCCCATCACAAATGCTCGGCCTCGCGCCGGATTGGACGACGATGGCTGACCCGCGAGTTGTCTCCCGTTTCCTCCCTGATTCAGTTTCGGGCAGTTCCTTTTGAAGTGATCCGTGCTGCCGCATTCGTAGCAAGCACGGCTAGTGGTCACCATCTGGTTTCCTTGCGGGTTCTGCTGTCGGGCTGGTTGAGTTCTAAATGGTTGCGCCCGAATAGGTTGTGGTTGTCGGTTCAGGTTGTTCAGATTTGTCTTACAATTTGGTGCGTAGTGTCCAACCCTGCCACACCGGTGGCACACCACCTCCTTGCACACGCCACTATGGTGGTAACCACATTTCCCGCACCTAGGAAACGTTCCCTTCTGCGGTTCTTGCCTTCCGCCCGAACTAGTCATGGCATAGCTCTGGGCAGCGGGCCTAGCTCGTTTGCTTTGCTGCTTTTCTTGGATTCTATGATCATGCGCACCCCGTTTTCCCCCAGCGGATTCTCCTGTCACCTTTAGTGATCCGCTCCGCAAGAAATCATACGTGACTATGCCAGCCTGTGTCACTGCACTTTCATACGTCCGGTGTCCCCCCGCGTTGACTATACTCCTCACTACTGGAGTAAGTCCCCAAATATAACGTTCCACCCTTTTCGTCTCCGGGGTGACCAACCATGGTACTAATCGTGACAGTTCATTGAACCTATTGGTATAACCCACGTGGTCCGCCCCCTTCATCTCCAGATTCCACAACTAATTTTCCAGTTTCTGCAATTCATTCTTTGGACAGAAATGTTCCAACACAAGAGCCTTAAGCTCCGTCCAGGTCATGTGGTTTGTCGCCACCTGACCTCGAGTCTGTACTATGGTGTTCCACCATGTCAAGGCATGGTCGGTGAATGTACAGGTGGCGTACTTAACGATACAGTCCTCGGGACAGTTGCTAATATTCACCACTGATTCGATTTTCTCTATCCATTTAACTAACCCATTCGGTCCTTCCGACCCGCTAAACTCTAATGGCTTGCACAACATGAAATTCTTGATCGAACATCCCCTGGATGCACGAATTGGTTCCGTACGGTTTGTCTCTACCGTAGGTATAGGGCCATTGCTGTCAGTAACGACCACCCTAGGCGGTGCGTCATTACTCGGAATAGTGTTATCATTCCTTGGAGGATTAGCATTTTGTTCCCCGTCATTATTTATGGGCGTTTGATTGCTCGGAGGGGTTGGATTGGTCGAGTTATTAATACTGGCGGCGATGCGCGATACTATATCTGGTATCGCCGCCTCCAACTGTTGAGCAATCAAACGGCTCACATCTACTTCCGATATTTTCGTTGATCGTTTCGGTGCCATTCTACACAATCATCAAAGAAATACATATAATCAATACCATCTCAAATCATAAAACACAATACATATTTCATTCATTAGTAAACATTGATTCATATTACACAAACATCAGTTTACATACTTTCAGTCAACATTACATAACTAGGTTTTAATACAAAGGGCCTATGTTGGTATCATCCTCGACATAACCCGCAATGGGTCAGTGCTTGAATGATACCCAAAAGTATCGATAATGATATGCCCTACAAGAGACCCCCTATGGGCCAGTGGTTGTACTATAACTAAACAAGATTCACTCCGTGTTAGTATCACCACTAACTACTTACACGGAGTATCAAAAAGCGGTTCAAGATTCTACCATCTAACACATCTACACATGGTGGTAAACCAACCCCACCAACACCGCCACCAGCACCACCAACACCGCCACCATAACCCGCATTCGGGTTTCCATCTGGTCGATCAACCAGTGGGAGTATGAGCACTCCCTCTTTAACTGGTTAATAGCATACTGGTGGTCCTGTATGCTATCCCCGAGGTACGCTCGCCTCTGTACCCCCACGACCAGGGCGGCAGAGTGCTCGTTCACCTGTTCGGTGAGAACACGTAGCCAGGCCGCCAAGTCCCGTTCCTGCCTCGGAAGACCCCACACAGGTAGGGTCGCAGGCTCGGGTTGGGGGCGGGAAGACTCGCCCCGGTGGTATGTGGATCTGGGTGGGGTAACGGTGGGCGGAACATACGGGGCACTGATCCGCGCCGTGAGGCGGGGACCGTGTCTGGGGGGGATCGGAGCGGTCTGTGGTGCGGGCGGGGTAGGAGACCTGGTAACCCTAGCAGGGGAGGGTAAACTAGCACTCCTAGCTGGGGTGGTCTGTCTAGAAGTACTATGACTAGCCTCCGAAGGCTCGGAGCTGGGTGCTACACTTGGGCTTCCAGAGGCCCCGGAACTGACCTCTTCCGGGTCCTCTTCCGTCGACACACTAGGTGTTCTTGCCATTTTTACCTGCACACAAGTTAACAAACATATAGTCCCTTTTTATAGTGTAATTCAAAATCAAATTAACATGCACTTACTTATACAATTTTACCACATAATAATATTATCATATACTTACACATATGTTGCCAATTTTACCTATTTAAATTCCCCGTGACTTCCCCTGAATTCCCTCGTGCAGACAAGTCTGTTATTATGTTCCGGACCATAATAACCCACTTGTCCATCCAAGTTCATCCCGATCTCGTCACAATATATTATTAGTTGATATTCAGATCCTATAATACTTGAGCTACTGGTTATATTTTAGGTATCTTTTTCAGACATCCTAATTCTTTATAACCAATGGCTCTGATACCAAGTTCTGTAACACCCCGTAACCGCAGCGGAAACGTACACGGGATGCAACAGACACATCTGATATCAACAGCATTGCTTATAAAGAAAATACCACTACATTAATTTATAACATATTACATTGTTGCGAGTTTCATTACTGTCTAGGTGTTACACACATATTTTACCGATAAGACATTAATAAATTCATTACAAAACATAGAGCAGCAAGCTTCCAACAGGTAGCACAGATAGTTAAGCACACATCAATCAATCCAACTTGGGCATACCTAGAAAACATGTAAAGAAAACGGGTCAACTACGAATAGTTGGTGAGTTTCACTAATTTAAATAAACACTGACAAATCATTTTAATAATCATTTATTAACAATATAATCATGCTGGGAACTATGTTACCCCAGAACATTTCCATTAACTTCCTGGGAACTATGTTACCCCAGAACAATAATAACCCCTGGGAACTATGTTACCCCAGAACAATAAATACCCCTGGGAACTATGTTACCCCAGAACAATCACAACCTCTGGGAACTATGTTACCCCAGAACAATAATAACCCCTGGGAACTATGTTACCCCAGAACAATAATAACCCCTGGGAACTATGTTACCCCAGAACAATAATAACCCCTGGGAACTATGTTACCCCAGAACAATAATAACCCCTGGGAACTATGTTACCCCAGAACAATAACACATGATAAACATTTTATATATTCTGTGCATCAGACCATATATATATAAATGTACAAGTATTTCCATACGATCGGTATGTACTTAAATACTTTAAATAAGACATGTTTTCCGCCCCGGGAAAATATAATTAAAACAATTCATTAAAAGGGGCTCGTGAAAACTCACCTTTTGTGAGTCGGTGAGTAATACAAGGAACAGCTACGTGCCTGGATCTGTAATATAATATCTAGTCGTTACTATATAATTCCCATAACTTAAATACGTATCAATCGGTACATCTGGGAACATTGTTAACCCAGTACTGTACTCGATTCGGGGACTATGTTAACCCCGTGACACTTCTAAGGACTCAGATTGTGACATTGCTTAGAGTTTGACAGTCAATTTAGTTAAGGTGATGAAATTATAGCTCGGTTTGACACCCCGTTTGGCCGTGGGGCCCGTTTCCGGTATTTCGGTGCCGGAAACGGTAAAATCGGGTAAAATTACCCAAATCATCCGAATTATTTTCGGATGATTTATTTTTACTTAATTTACTTAGATTTATGAAATAGTCCATTTTTAGAGTTTTCATGTACCAGTCAGCTCGCTTATGCGAACTTTGCCGGTTTACACGTTTTAAGCTTTAAAAACTTGTTTTTATGTTCTTTTTAGCACAAATAATTACCCGATTAGTCTCGGGTCTTGAAATTTTGCACAAAACTTAATTTGACAGTAAGGAATTTTTGTAAAAATTTTCCAGATTTATTTTCTTATATTTACATTTATTTATCTATTTTTAAATCACATTAAAATACTAAATATATCAAAAATACCAAAACACTTTAGAAAAATCCCAAATTTTTCTGGGATGATCTCTATCATCCTCATAACTTTCTGGAATTTTTCCAGATTTATTTTCCTATATTTACATTTATTTATCTATTTTTAAATCTCATTAAAATACTAAATATATCAAAAATACCAAAACACTTTAGAAAAATCCCAAATTTTTCTGGGATGATCTCTATCATCCTCATAACTTTCTGGAATTTTTCCAGATTTATTTTCCTATATTTACATTTATTTATCTATTTTTAAATCTTATTAAAACACTAAATATGTCAAAAATACCAAAACACTTTAGAAAAATCCCAAATTTTTTCTGGGATGATCTCTATCATCCTCATAACTTCCTGGAATTTTTCCAGAATTTAAAACTTATTTTTCAAGCCATTTTCACCCAAAACCGAGCTAGAAAGCCCTAGAACTCGTTTCACCGAAAAGCCTACTTAGGCTTTTCCAACTGAGCTCAAATTTTGTGGGTGACTTTTATATGATATAAAAAGCTTATCTTAAATTTTCCGGAATTTTTCATCATGTTTTGCTATTTTTCACTATTTTTGGCCAAAACCGAGCATTAAATTCACCGAATATTCATCTTTTATCCAAAAATTACCAAAAATTCACAGATCTCATATTTCCATGTGTAGATCATCTCTGTGAAATTTCGTGACCCAACTCTAAGCACACGAAAATCTGTCCAAATTTCATATACACACGAAAACCGAACTATCTTGTGTTTTCTAGCTTTAGATCGCAAAGATCTTGGTTTCTAGCCTTTGCTAGCCGCTAGATACAACACTTACAAGCACATCAACACCACACCAAGCAAGTTATACCCACAATCAAGCCATTTCTTTCCTAGTGTCGGTTAAAACATCAAAACAACGATTTTGACCGTAAAAATCCGTTCTCGACTCTTTTTACTCATTTCTTGGACCAAGATCCCTTGTATAACTTGTATACATCTCTTGGTCATGCAAGAGTCGGTTTCATCTCGGGTTTTCACCCGTCTTTCACATGGAAAATTCATTTGACAAGATTTCAACCGTAAAAATTCATTCTAACCACTTTTAACTAATTACTTGGATCAAGATCCTTTGTATAACTTGTATACATCCCTTGATCATACGAGAATCGGTTTCATCTCGGGTTTTCACCCATTTTTCACATGAAAACCTCCTTTTCTCAAGAATTATGAAATAAAAAACAAGATTCAAGCATCAATTCATGCATATACCTTGAGATCTTGGTGAAAAATGGATGGGTCTTGGATGAACACTTGAAGTTTGAGAGGATTTGGGAGAGTTTGGATGAAAAAAAAGAAAAATGGAATGTGTAAAGGAGGGTGTGGGGGGTGGCCGGTTCTATTGGGGTGTGTGGGGGGGGCCCACATCTCAAATATTGTCCACACATTTGGATTACACAATCCGGATAATGTTGTGGATAATCTGGTTCAGTTCGTTTCTCGTTTAAACTCGTAATTCGGCTTGAAACGAAATTAAAATGGTCGTTTTTCGGGTTAAAGTAAATTTTCATAAAACTGATTTAAAAACTTTCAAAACTTAACCCATGACATTAAAACATCATATCATTAATAATTACGCATCTTTTTCGGCTTGATTGATCATCTCTTGCTTGGTTTGATGTTAAAGGTTTCGTTTATCGTACCGACGTACCAATAAATCGAAATCCTTTTTCTGTGCTATAATTCACTTATCCCGAAGCATTAATACTTCGTAAATATCACTAAACATTATATATTTCGTCTATAATGTAATTCCCGATTCGTTCGGGTTTCAATAATCGTTCATTGGTTGATTGTAATTCCAATACGATTCACTATATAATTGAGTATGATTCATACTGTGAACCATATATATTCGTATAAACGTGCTATAACTCATATAATCAATATTAAATAACACGCAAATAGTATATACCGGCTAGGGTATACCTGGATTTGCCGGAATCGTTACATAATTACTCTTCGATCTTAGACTCTGCTTCCCGTTCACCTTCTTGTGTCTTGATTGATAATCAATATCATTATGAACTCTAGAAATTTTTTTTTTTTAATCTAACATGTATATACACAACTTCAAGTAGAAAGTAACTGCAAGTCCCGAATCTGGATCACTGCAGCGTCTTGACACTCTATCTTCACGGGAATCAGAACACTCACGGGCTCGTGTATGACTGGGTAATCGCTTTTCTGCCTATCATTCGGAAAGATATGTATGAAGACATGCACAACTCTTAAGGAGTTTCCACAAAAAATCGAGTAGATTTAGTTAGTATCACTTCTACTTTTACGCACCATAAAAAGCTACCATGACATACAATGACTGTTCTAAAGTCTTTTAAGCCTAATAAATTCACTAGTTAAGCACACAGAATCAGTATATCTATCATTTTCCAAGGTTGGATCAATTTTCTGTTAAACATAGTAAAGGAACTTCTTACGAAGTAGTAGACTTGAAAAATAATTTCATCTCCCGAAAAGAAAAAATTTAACTTCTATCGCCCCGACCAAATCAAAGTCTTCAGGTTAACGGCTATCCCGAAGATCCAATGGATCAGCTGGACCGACCACATACTAGTATGTGTCCTTCTAACTAAGTATGATCGACTAATTTTCAGCGAAAGAATGAAAACTCATCATAAACCGCCCCGGACACTTTCAGTCATCTGGTTAATGGCTATCCTCATATTCTACAAGTAGAAATGAGGACCAAACATATCCGAAGACATGTCCTTCAAACTGAGGCAACCGACATAATTCTAAGCGATAGTGACGGTTTTTTTTTTTTTTTTTTAACACAAACATAAAGCATGGTTACTCGGGATTGATCATCCCATTCAGCTCAACAAGGTTTTGAAATCTAGTTTTGTCAAACGCTTTCGTGAACAAGTCAGCGAAATTATCTAACATGTCAACCTTTTCGAGCTCAATCAGCTTCTTCTCAGCACAATCCCGTATAAAATGATGACGTATGTCAATATGTTTAGTTTTACTGTGCTTCACGGGATTGTTAGTTACTGAGATAGCAGCAGTGTTATCAATGCAAATAGGAGTAAGTGAGAAATTCAGACCATAATCGCGCAACTGTTGTTGAATCCAAAGAACCTGGGAGCAGCAGTTGGATGCTGCCATGTATTCTGCTTCACAGGTTGAAATTGCGACTGAAGTCTGCTTCTTGCATTGCCACGACACCAATCTGCCACCAAGAAACTGACATCCACCAGTTGTAGATTTCCGACTCTGATTGCACCCTCCATAATCAGAATCTGTGTAGGTGACTAGCTCCAAGTCTCCTCCTCTCGGGTACCACAACCCCAGCTTCGGCTTGCCCTTGAGATACCGCAGTATCCTCTTCGCACCCTTCAAATGAGATTCTTTTGGGTTTGCCTGAAAGCGTGCACAAAGACAAACAGCAAACTTTATATCAGGTCTAGAAGCAGTTAAGTACATTAAAGAACCTATAATAGCCCGATATTGGGTTGGGTCCACGTCTGCATCGTTGTCTGAATCAGCACCCAATTTGTGATTGACGCAGACTGGAGTATCATATGGAGTGCTGTCCTCCATCTTGAAGCGTTTGTGAACATCATGGACATACTTTGTCTGATGAATGAACATCCCGTCTTTCTTCTGATCAACCTGCAATCCTAAAAAGAAAGTTAGTTCACCCATAGCACTCATTTCAAATCTCTTCTTCATGACGGCCTCAAACTCCTGACACATGGCGACCTTTGATGCAGCAAAGATAATGTCGTCCACGTAGACTTGCACCAGCAGAAAGTCGCTTCCTTTTCTCTTGAAGAACAACGTGCTATCAATCTTACCTCTTTCAAACTCATTCTCAAGCAAGTAATCGGATAACGTTGAGTACCAGGCACGAGGTGCCTGATGTAGTCCATACAGCGCTTTACTTAGCTTGTACACGTGATCGGGAAAGTCAGGGTCAGGAAAACCCGGAGGTTGCTCAACGTACACAACCTCATCTACTTTACCATTTAGGAACGCGCTCTTCACATCCAACTGAAAAACTTTCATCTCCTTATGAGCAGCAAATGCCAAAAACAGCCGAATGGCTTCCAATCTTGCCACAGGAGCAAACACCTCATTGTAATCAATCCCCTCTTGTTGATTAAAGCCGTTAACAACCAGCCTCGCCTTGTTCCTGATAACAACCCCTTTCTCATATCTCTTACATTTGAAGACCCATTTTGTGCCTATCGCATGCACATTCTTCGGGTTTTCAACCAAATTCCATACTTCCATTTTCTTAAACTGAGCTAACTCGTCTTGCATGGCTTCGACCCACGAGCTGTCCTTAAGAGCCATTTGATAGTTCTTTGGTTCAATCTGGCTGATAAAGCAGGTGTACAAGCATTCGTTGATAATGCCCGTGTCTTTAATGCTTGTGTAAACACAGGTGTGCTCATTCACGCTTTTTCTTGTTTGTACACCGGCAGACAGATCACCTATCACATTCTCCAACGGGTGATTTTTGTGAATTCTCGTAGTCGGAACCGAACTGACATTTAGATTATCTTCCAAGTTCGAAGATAGCTCATCCATGGTTGATTGATGTTGAGAGTGAAACAGATTGATGAATTCCTCTTCAGTAGAGGCTGCAGGGGTATTGATGGCATTTGACGAGGAAGGCTGACATTCATCATACTGTGGTCGTTGCACCAAAGTGTCTTCCTCATCGCATATCATCTTCGTAGCAATTCTTTCCTCAACTTCTGCAAAATCCAAATAAGGTATGTTAAAAGATTTAAAGAGTCTATCATAGTCGAAAACCCCAGAGGGTCCCGTGCTTGGTTTTGGTGATTTGTAACTTGTGATATCAGTGTTACACACCACCTCAACCTTGCTGGTCGATGTATTAAAGACCCGTCTGTTGGGAGTCCCAACAACGTATCCGACTAAGATTCCGTCGTCGGCTACTTCACCAAATTTTGAATTGGTCTTTAATATCGAACACGGGGACTCGAATGGTTCAAGACCACTCAAGTTGGGCTTTCTCCCATGCATTAGTTCATAACAGGTTTTATTTAATCTTTTAACAGTTAACACTCTATTAAGGATATAACAGGCTGTTGCAACAGCTTCAGCCCAAAACACCACCGGAAGTTGCGAATCAGCCAGCATGGTTCTGGCTCCTTCAATTAAAGTTCTGTTCTTCCTCTCAGCCACTCCATTTTGTTGCGGAGTATACGGTGCGATGTATTGGTGTTCAATCCCCTTCTGTAGGCAGAAGATCTCCATCTGATAGTTCTTGAACTCAGTCCCATTGTCACTCCTGATGTATTTAACTCTTTTTCCCATAATGTTCTCAACTTTGGTAATCAAATTTATTACCATCTGAACAGTTTCATCCTTTGACTTCAGGAAATATACCAACGAGCATCGAGAAAAATCATCAGTAATCACCAAGCAGTACTATGTTCCCCCTAGACTTTTTACATTCACTGGACCAAAGAGATCCATGTGAAGTAGGTCTAGGGTACTGACTATTGAGTTGACCTTCTTGGTGTGATGGGATTTCTTGTGTTGCTTTCCCTTCTTGCATGATAAGCATTTGTCTTCGAAGTTGAAATTCTTCAAGGGAACCCCCAACACAAGCCCATTTTTGACAAGGTAGTTCATCTTACGAAGATGAATGTGCCCCATTCTCCTATGCCATAATTCGGACTCTGATTCAGTCGCTTTAGACAAAAGACACGATTCTTCAGTGGCCATTTCAGTAGACCTCATATCCATGATATACGTATTCTTCACTCTTGGAGCCTTCATAACAATCCAGTCCTCTGGTATCTTAAAACCAGGATACAACACTATCGCCTCATTCTTCGTGAAATGCACGGTATAATCCTTGTCACAGATCTGCGAAACACTCAGCAGATTGTGCTTCAATTCTTCAACAAAGTTAACTTTCTCTAGCATCATCTTCCCGTTAGTCACAGTCCCAATTCCTGTGATCTTTCCACCGCTCTCTCCTGCGAAACTCACTCTACCACCTTGAACAGGTTTCCAGTCTTGTAACAATTTCTTGTTACCCGTCATGTGCCGGGAACAGCCGCTATCCACAACCCATTGATTGTTGGCAGCCATGTTCAACTGTTTCTGCACGATTAAAGCAGATTATTAGAATCTTGGGACCCAAGACCTCTTGGTCTTGGGTCGATACATCCTGTACCTTGGCTGTCCAAAGTTAGTATCATTAACATTTCTATGAGTCCTAATAGGATACCTTCTTGTGGATTGTCTATGAGGCCATCCAAACCGTCTTGAATTAAATGAATTATTAGTTATGGTTTGGGTGTTACCAGTGAAAAACTGAGATCTATTTCTTTGAAAACCTGGATTAGTCCATTTTCTGAAATTCGATGGGTTTTCAGTTTTATCATTAAATTGATTACTGTTAGCTCTTTTCTCAGATTTTAAAGGCCTCACACCTCTGAATTTTTGTTTCAGAGGGCAATCAGCAACAAGATGTCCTTGTTGATTACATCTAAAACAACACCTGTTTTCAACTTTCTTATCAAAAGTTGTCTTAGATGTTGAGGCTGTATTACTGCCCGCTTGTCTCACATATGGCGGGACATACGGGTTTAGTGGAGACTTCTTTTCAGATGTTTTCTTTTTCTCTTCACCTTTTGGTAACACTTCCTCTTGATTTGTCTCACTCGACTCAGAAGACTCGTCCGAGTTAGATGAGACAGGACTCGGAGCAGAAATCTTAACACTTGCAACAGGCTTACTAACTTCTTGTTCTTTAGTAGTAACTGGAACTGGAACTGTCTGACCATAGTCAACATCGACAGATTTCTGATTACTAGGGTTATAAGTGTAATTATGATTGAAAGGTGGTGGAACTTCATGATAACCAATTCCTCCCCTTTTTGTGGAACCTTGATCACTAACGAGGTGATCAAGTATAGCGGAGGAATTTCTGAATTGCTCCAGTTTCCTGTTAAGTTCCACCACTTTTACCTGGTGATCAGCTATCTGTTTTTCTCTTTCAGCTATTAGTTTGGTTTTTTCTTCTAGAACCTCATAGCTAAGATCAATCATATTAATTTTTTCAGCAAGCTTTGCTTTAAGACTTTTAATATCTGTTTCACTAGCTTTAATTTTTACTTTGTAACTATTTTCTCTAGCTTTAGTGAAATGATGATCTTCTTTTAAAGTTTTATATTGCGCATCCAAACTAACAAACTGATCAGTTAGAGTTGTCAGTTGTTCAGACAGATGTTCACACTTAGTACAAGGGAGTTCGGTACTTACCTCGGAGAGCTGGTCTGCTACATCTGCCATGTATGCTTCATTTTCACTAGTTCCCTTCTCGCTATCTGCATTTTCGATGTTTGCCAAGTTGGCCTGTTCAAATACTTCTTCAACATGCAGATTCCAGTTGTACTCCTCGTTCTGTCTGGAAATCATGGCTCTATAGTCATTACCACTACCACTTTGCTGTGTAGATCTGTTCTGACTGCGTTCTACACGTTCATTCTTGCATTCTTTTGCAAAGTGGCCATTCTGCTGACAGTTGTAGCAGCGAACCTTCGTCTTATCAAACCCTGGCCTCTCACCGACAAACTTCCTGCCAGTCTTCTTCATGAACCTCTTTACTCTTCTCACTATCATGGCCATCTGCCACTGCAGATCCATCTCCTCCAGATCATCAGCATCGATCTGGTCATAGTCTTCATCCAAAACCGCAGGATCAACGATCTTACCCTGAATGTAGTTCTCATACGAAGCAATAAAAGATGCATAGAGAGCAAACTGCTGTTCAGCAGATTTGACACTCATGGGCATCTTCGAGTAGTTGTTGTTTGAAACACTTGGGGAATAACTACTCTTGGTCGCTTGAGGTTGAGAAGCATTTGACCCTCCAGCTACATAGCACACATCACCGTTCATGTTGAGAGATACATGTCCCTCATGTGTTGAGCTCGCGCCTGACTCTCCTTTAGAGTAATAAGCAGATGATTCCGTTTTCGAACTTGATCCTGAGTTAACCTTTGCCCCATACATACCCGGATCTTGAACCTGATCGGTAGGTGTCTCCTTTCGTACCATGTTCAGTTCAAACGTTCTTAGCTTGTTAACTGCTGTCTCAAGGTCATAGTCAGCAAAGTCTTTATCTTCTCTCATCAACACTGTATACATCTCCCATTTTGGTGGGAGAGCATCAAGAAGCTTCTCAACAATCTCATCTTCTTTGTATGCAATTGAATAGTTGCTGAGTTCAGTCATCAGATGATAATATCATCAAGTGATTCGTTTTTCAGATACTTGAAGACCGAGAATTGGGTTTTTAGAAGTTTAATCTTCGAAGCACGAATTCCCACATTGCCCTCAAAACGGTTTTCAAGAGCTTCCCAAAGCTCTCTAGCAGTCTTATACTTTCTGAAAGTGTGCAGAATCTCTTGTGGAAGAGCCATTGTAATTGCTGCATGAGCTTTACTTTCTGCCTCATACATCTTCTTCTCTTCATCTTCCATTTCTTTGTACTTCTTGATCTGATCACGACCTTTATACTCAGTAGTAGGTGGAATGTAACCATCTTGTATACACACCCACATCTTGGCATCTTGATACTTGACATATTGTTCAAAACGATCTTTCCACGCTACATAATCCGTTTTCTTAAGCATCTTGGGTGCCTTTGTAGCCGAACCTGCTTCTACTTCCATCTTTACCAGTTCAGTAATGTTTATCGAAGACATCTTTCTCAAAACTCAAAGAAATCCGAAAATCAAAAATTTTATTTTCAAACAGCTCTGTAGGCGAAGTTGTGGATAACTTCGCTTAAAGCTTAACTTCGCGTGAATTTGTAACGTCGCTCACTTTCTTAAATTCGCCGGATTGGCGAAGTTGAGAATAACTTCGTTTAAGTTGAGCGAACTTGGGAGGTAGGCGAAGTTGTGTATACAACGTGTTTGATTATCGTATCGTGTGTTAACCGTATTGTTTTCTATACTCGTAACGTCTTACATAGGGATTCCGCACCTGCGTAGAACGCGATATCTCGTGTAGATCCGGCTGGGAACCTACAATTGGTATCAGAGATTTTGCTCGATTGTGTGGTTCGGGATTATCACGCGGGTATAGAAATCGTTCCGTTCAACTTCGCGTTCTACGCAGGTGCGGAATCCCTACGTAAGACGTTACGAGTATAGAAAACCATACGGTTAACACACGATACGATAATCAAACACGTTGTATACCAACCTTAAACACGTGATACGAAGATCACTTGATTACAGACTCTCTCTCTCGAATACAAAAACCCGTAATCTATTAACTGATTGAATAATAATTAACTAATAAGCCGTAACAGATGGCTTATATAATCACGACAACTTCGCCTGGCATGTTCAGGAGAAGTTGTCACTAACTTCGCTTGTCTAACAAGTTCTCCTATATCAGCGAACTTGTTATCAACTTCGCTTATACAAAACATAAAACATTACAAACGCGATTACAGACACTAGACACTGAACTACTGACATCATGCACCAACACATGTTATATTTTGCTTCATTATTTAATCATTTTTATTAGCAAAATATATATTCTACTAACATTATTTACAATATATAATTTAATGAATACTTACAAATCGTCGTTGAACATCATCATCTTCACCATCAACTTCAACATGAATATCCTTAATACCAAAATGCGGGTAAGTACCTGTCTACCTTAACTAACCAATCACGATATAATAAATAGGTAAGGATGCTATTGAAGTTATCGTAAAATGATTATCAAACTATGAGGTTCATTTGATTGATCCAGAATAAATGAATAACAAAGATAACAAAACTGATAACTGAACAATGAAAAGAGTAGAGAATCAGTTGGATTAGGGTTCACAGTGACTGATTTGTTTATATGTTACAACAAAAATTGCAATCAAACTTTCAAATGGTAAGGGTTTTGATAACCTACGATTTCAATTAAACATTAAAAAACATCGATCAAAAGAATACCTTAGATAGATAGAAGATTGAATTTATGGTTGAAGGAGAATTTGAGAGGCGATTAGGATTTTGGATGTTGGTAGCGAGTGAGAATGATTGCGACTGATAAAGGATATCAAATAATATAGTACTAAAAGTTCTGGGTTGTTGGGTTAGCAAGGCACCCAAAACCCGCGATCATTAAAACTTAAATGGGTAGCCGGGTATTTTAGGTTATAGTTAATGATTAATAAGAAAATTATATGGTGTAGAAAAATCTCTTATTTGAAAACATTATATAATTCTTCACAAAGATTTATTAAAACTATTAGATTATTAAATTGTTAAATGTAATGTTTTATTACAGTTAAATAAAAAATTCTAACGTTAAAAATACAACTGCATTTAATAAAGACATAAAATCTATTAAAACATTATATGGTGTGAAATAATTGTTACGTTGTCCTTTATTTATTTTTATATTTGAATCAGAATCAATGACCTATATACTAACTTTTATTATTCATGTAGAAAAATATTTTATTAAATATATAATAAATAGGTTTTATGGTATTAATAATTTAAAATATATATAGTTCAAAAAAAATTAAAATATAGGTTAATTAATAAAGCAAGAGAGAGAAGGAAGCAATTTTTCCAAAATAAAAATAAAAATACTCTTTTGGTAAATAGTTTTGAACCAACACTAATTGATAAATAATTAGGTAATAGTTTTGAATTAAAATTTAAATGGGTAGCCAGATTGTAAAATCAACTAATTAATAAGCTTCATGAAAAAAAGAAATCGTTCCATTTTCTTCTTTAAAAACACAAGTTATTTAAGAAGAGAATACTATTTTTTGGAAAGAGTGTTGCATAAGAAATATGTCATTTAAAGATAGATCTCCAAGCTTATATGCTCTTGAATCTATTAAAGATGTTTGTAACAAGGACTGTGTCAGTTTAGTTTAAATGTCATTTGAAGTTTTTTTGTCGATGTTAATCTTTATAATTCTAAAGACAAGTGGAGTTTGTCACACCCCAATCTACAGTAGAATATGTAAGGGTGCGACTGATCACTCCCTAGCTCATAAGACACTATTAAATAAATGTCAATATCTAATTATTTTATTGACATAAAACCGAAGAACATTTTACAAATATCCCATAACAATTACATAAAAATAAATAAATTAAACAATTGTTATTTTCGTTGATAACCTAAAGCATAAATTCTACGAGCTTCAAACATCTAATAAAGCTACCTGCAACATGTGTAAATATATGGTTTTGTCAACATAATTGTTAAGTGAACAAATACAAGGTTTGATATAATATAATAATGAAAATACAATTCATATATGGATGCGATCACAACAATTAAATCAACAATTGACTAAACAAATAACGTGTCTTTTAGCCATGACGCTAGTTTGGCAAGGTTACTCGAACGACGTATGATCATACTAAATGAGGTTGAGGATGAGGTCAAACCAAATAATAAATAAATAAACACAAACAAGTAGCATATATTCAATTAATTGATCAATACATGTAAACACACAAAAATAGAATTATGGTTGATGACTCGTTTACATAAACATTTGAAATAGTGGTACGCAAGTTACGCCCAAAATAAAAGATGAAAACCAGGTGTGACTACTCACCTTAAAGTGAGCGAGAATAAGTAAAAAATAGAGATGTAGATAAGTGAGTTGACAATAGAACTCAACCAAAATATTGGAAGTAATCAAAGAATAATTCTAACATTAATATAATGAATATTAGAACAAGAGTTAACCAAAACTTGAGGTTTTTTGAAAGTAAAAATAAAGAAAAAGTAAGTTAACCGAGTGTTCGGTCCAAAAATCAATATAATTTTGGATTCGGTTCAATATATTCAAAACACAAAAACTAAAACAAAACTCTAAAGAGTCATAAGTCAATTTGGTTAAGATCATTGAGCAACTGCAAAGCCACAAATTTTAACTTAACATAAACCCTAAATGGGTTTTGATTCAATTGGACATTGAAATCCCTTTATCCGTTGAAATTGGATAAGGGCTTTAATTCCTTTAATAATGAATAAAAGACAATAACCAAAAGTTACTCGGGAAATTGGTGGAAGATGAAGAACACCTAAACAGTTGACTTTTAAGCTCATACTATGAAGAACCCAAGAATTAGAGCGTCAAAACATGAATTAGAAGTGAATTGAGCTGATGCAAAGAATGAGTAGAGG
Organism: Bidens hawaiensis; assembly: GCF_021521415.1. NCBI lineage: Eukaryota > Viridiplantae > Streptophyta > Magnoliopsida > Asterales > Asteraceae > Bidens > Bidens hawaiensis. The sequence goes on from NW_027491488.1 coordinate 653,345, forward strand.
TTGAGGGTTAATATATAGATTCAGTTGAACTTATGGAACACGAAATCGTTGATTTAGTAACTTAGGTTTTCGATATTTTAGGAAAATAGTAATCAAATTAAGTACAAAAGACTTAACTTTGGAGAAAAATTTAGAGGATTTGACAATCCAAACACGTCTAGATACACGTCTTGTAAATAATCTAGAAGATAATCTCGTTTGGAAGGGATTTGGGATCAAAACATGATTTTTAACAAAATAATATATGCAGGCAGCCTCGTTGCGCATCGTGATTGCGGAAGCTCATGACCGTCGCGTAGCGCGACGGGCCAAGGCCCTCAAGAAAACAACACCCATCGCGCGTCACGGTGGGGTTAGAATATTCCATCACGTAGCACAAAGGATTTGCGGACACAAAGCTTTCGCTTTTGACATATTTGACATCCGGGCTTTAATAAACTGCAATACGAACATAAAATACATGAAATTGTGTTTATGAAACATTACCAAAAAAACATATACTAACAAAATTCGATAAAATTAATGTATCAGTTATGAATATTAGTCTTTTAAAAATTATTTAAAATTATTAAAAAAAATTAACGAGTCGGGTTTTCGGGTTCGAAAAATGACAAATGTTATAGTTTTGGACTTAGAGGATGATGATTCCTTCTTGGCCAAATATCTTTGTTTTTACCTTGACAGGTTTTCTTTTCTAGACGAAGATCGACCAACGACTAGGAATAAACATGTAAAGAGGATTGCAAATATCTTGGGTTTGAGGATTTTGCTTGATCGAATTCCTACTCAAATCAATCTTGTTGATAGATTTAGTGTTGTGCCTTTTATGTTCTTTGGATAATGATTCAACAGATTATATTCTTGGATCTTGTATTATGGGTCCTCGAATTAGGAAACTTGTTGCTCGATGGTTTGATATGAAAATTTTGTTATCCAAAAGTTCACAAGATTCTATGCTTTCGCTTGATGCCTCATAAGAAGAAATCACTGTTGGAAGCGATTATGACGACTTGGTGGGTTATATGGCATCCCAAAAGGGGGCAATGTATTCAACTACAATAAACATTTGGAAATTGAAATGTTTTTTGATTCCAATGTTGTTACAAGACAAATACTAGAACTCAACCAAAAAGGCTATTCTTTTTTCTTAACTAAGACAACCGGTGAATCGAAGTCACTTTGGCTGCCACGTATAATACATGCTTCCAAAAGTTTCCAGGTCGTTTTCTCGATAACATCTATTTGTACCATTGGGTACTAATACTGACGTTGACTAATTGGTGTTGTACCCTCCTTTAAAAAAATCTTATGATCAAATTTACGCTCGAGTGGTAAATTGGTAAGTGTTTGGAACACATCCCAGAACTCAGTAAATAGCGGTTGCCATATCAGTCATCCTTCCTTGGTACAATTTTTGAATCAAAGGGCACCTGAAGTTGTGTGAGTTGTATACTAAATAGTTGAGAAGAATTACTCTTTGACGGCCCAATTTTTTCCTAGAACACACCAAAACATGTTGTTCTCAATGCCTTTAAGCTCACAAGCCACCCCGTCTATCTTGAACTTCATTTTCATCTTTTGAAAGTTACACAAAATGTCTTCCAATGGAGATAACCACCGGACACCTAGGATCATGTCATAGTTTTCTAATGGAATAAGGAGGACCTCAGTTGTGAACCATTTACCCTCCATAGTCCACTGGAACTCGGGGCAAAGTTGCTTACACTAAAGTTAGTTGACATCGGCTATACCCACTCTAAATGAATGAATATCTTTAACCGGACATTGAAGTTTCTTGGCTAACCTGTTGTCAATAAAACTATGAGTCGAACCTGAATCAATTAGGATATGAGGTTGTCGCTCCCCCCATTAAACCCATAATCCTCATTGTCGAGTAAGAGGGTAGCCCGGTTAAGGCATGAATAGAAATTTGGGGGTCTGATTCATCCCCTTCATTAGATCCATTATCATCGTTAACCTCGATAATAAACTATTGATTTTTTGTGCACTTGTGACCCAATACAAACTTTTCGGTGCACCAAAACCACTCACCTTTAGCTCGTTTGCGTTACAATTCTTTGTTGGTAGTATTAAGCTTAGTGGTTGCTCTCCCAATAGTTTTTGAGTATGGGACCGGTAGTAAAGGCAGTTTAGTGGCGTTTACCAGTGGTGTGATACGGGAAGTTTATGAATTTTTCAAAGGACCCCCTTCTCGTAATGGTGTTCATTAGGTTCATATTATTAATATATTGGATTCTTGCCAATCCGTAGGTCTCGTGTAGGGTTCGAGGTTTAAACATCTTAACCGGACCTTTGATTTCCGGTTTCAACCCTTTCACATAGTGACTAATTACTTGTGACTCACTAATCGTAACCTTATTGAGCAACATGTCAAAAGCCGAGTTATATACTTGTAAGTCATCTACCCAATTAAGAGATACCAACTCCTCCATTGCGTCCTCGAACATTGCATTAGAGAAACGAGTAGTGATGGCTAGTACATAGTCTCTCCATGATATTTCGGTTCCGATTCTGGATGATTCCCTGATCTTCATAAAGATTTTATGCCACTGGATTGCGTCTCCTTCGAGGTGAATGACAGGGTTCTTGAGTCTCATATTCTCTGGTGTCTCGTCAACCGCAAAGAAGTGTTCACACCGGTATACCCATCCTTCAACATCTTCGCCATTGAACTTGGGAAATTAGACCTTTCCCACACTCATCGGTCGGTTATTTTTGTTCAGTTCTTGATTTCCAAATGCTCCGGAATAGTTGTCGGAACTAGCGTCTTCATACTCTTCAAGAGTTGTTCATGTTTATGCATCATGTTCGCGGCCTGAAGTTCATCGATAGCCTTTTGATGCTCCTTGCGCGATTTATCAACATCTTGGTTATTAGATTGGATGTTTGTCATGGTGATGGTGATGGACGATTCCGATAGGGATCGACTGGATGCTTTGATACCCTTGATAGGGTAAAAACGTGTGGAGAAAGAAAACTATAAGATAAAAGGAATTAACCAAATATTCCAAATGTTCTCATTCATACGTTGAAAGACTATAAGTACCATAAACAAGTTACAAAGAACCCCCTGAACTAGAAACAAATGACGTAATAAACTAAATGTCTAATAATCAAGAAATACCAAAACAATCTTAATAGGTTTGAAACATGTGGAGAAAGAAAACTAAAACATAAAACGAATTAACCAAATCTTTCAATGTTCTCATTCATACGTTGAAAGACAATAAGTACCATAAACGAGTTACAGAGAACCCCCTGAACTAGAAACAAATGGCATAAAATACCAAATGTGTAATAATCAAGAAATACCATAACAATACCCCTCCCTTAAAGATTTTTTTTATCTCAAAAAGTAAACTCAATGAAACCAGGAAAACGAATCTTCATGTCATCCAAGTATTCCCAGGTTGCTTCATTAGCTGTCTGATTGTTCCAACTAACTAGCACTTTGATGGCAGCCCTATTATCACGCTTCACCATCTTTTTCTCGATCACTTCCTCAGGCCATAGAATGAACCATGAATCTACCAGAACGGATAGAATCTTCTCAGGTGGACCCGGAGCTGGTTTAAGGAGCGACACGTGGAACACTGTGTGTATTTGTGCTTCATCTAGAAGGTCCAACCGGTAGGCCACTTTACAAATCCTTTCTAATACAAAAAACGAACCAAAGTACTTTGGAGTGAGTTTCGAATGTTTATGTACCCGTGTAGAGTTTTGCAGATAGGGTCGTAGTTTAAGATAAATCCAAGTACCCACCTCAAGTTCACGTTCTGACTGCTTCTTTTTCTCTTGCTGCTTCATTCTGTTTGGGGCCTTCGTAAGGGGTTGTTTCAATAATTTGATTTTTTCTTCCTTGCCTGTTAAAATCTCATCCCATTATCTATTACTCGCATCTTTCTTAACATAATGAATATAGAGAGAATAAGGATACCCATATAATGCTTCAAACGAAGGCATGTTAATCGACGCGTGAAATGTAGTGTTGTACCAACACTCGGCTAAAGGAACCCACTTAGCCTAGGTAAGCGGTCACCCCATTGTCATGCAACGTAAATAACCCTCTAAACATCGGTTCACCACCTCGGTCTGACCAACTGATTGGTGGTAGTAAGGCGTTGATAAATTGGCCGTAATGCCATGTAAGGCTAAAAATTACTTCCAAAAAACACTCATAAATATCATGTCCCGGTTAGATACTATCGAGTTAGGACAAACATGGAGCTTGAATACGTTATCGATGAACACTTGAGACACATCGCCTGCAGAGAAGGGGTGTCGAAGTAGTAGAAAGTGACTTCTTTTGTGAGTCAATCGACTACTACCAACACCGTGTCCTTACCTTTCGACTTTGGTAGGCCGCCGATAAAGTACATAGAGATATTAGTCCAAACCGTGTTAGGTATGGGAAGTGGTTTCTATAAACCCGGCAATGCCACATTTTCGTGCTTGGCTCGCATGAAAACGTCACAATTCCGTATTATTTGTCTCACCATTTTGGTGATCCGTTTCCAATAGAACGTACATTTTACCCTTTGCATGGATGCATGAATTCCCAAGTTGTAACAATTCGGGTTTTCTCATCAATACTTTGTAACCGTTACCCGTCCCATTTCTATGTTCGGGTTATTTTATCAGCAAAATATCACCTCTATCGAGTTATTATTATTTTATTATTAATTGTTTATTATATTTAATATATATATATATATATAGATAACTTTGATTTATATACATTATTAACCCTAAACTAAAGTTTAACCCCACTTTGTTTCCATCTCTATACTTGAGGGGCCAAACTGCAATTTCCACCAAATATTATATCCAAACCCAATAACTCAAACCCGTATCTATGTTCTTGAAGCTTAATTCTTGTCCTAATAGTGAAATTGATTTTTGCAAATCATTCCTTAAGCCTAAACGATCTCACCGACAAAAAGAATTAGGAAACCATAATCTTACATATACGAATTATTTATTATAACAAATCGCCATAATCATATTTGTTATTATGCCTAATCCGTGCATAATATTTCAATTAAATTGGTCTGCACCATCATACCGACATCGCCAAACTAACCCCTGTAAGCAATTAAGTTTTAATTACCTGATTATGCCAGTTCTAAACCTGGTTTGTGCCATCTGCATATCGGCCATTCTAACCATCATTTGATCATCATACAAGGTAACTGATTATATGTTGTAGATCGTCGTTATCTCAATTAAATTAACCCCGAGATTAATTGGCCAAAAGATTAACCATTTGGCCGATTGATGATTCTAGGGTTTGTATTCTGATTTGGGTATTTGTTCTGCTGGTTATATATTTTTGTGTTCGTGTTTATATCAACTAACACCCTAGCCCAGGTGGCTGTAGTGTGCGTGTTAAGAGTGTGCTGGGCTGGAGGGCGCATGTTCGAGCTCCTCCAGACCCGTTTTTTTTGATATTTTTGGTATTTATCTATTTAAATCTTTATATTAGTACATATAATTATTTAAATATATTATATATATAATAATTAATTTATATTTTATTTTAACCAACATATTAACAGGTCACTTCTCCGAATCTTGGTTTTTACCATATATATATAATATTTATTAAAAAATTGATCAATGTTTTTATAATAAAGATTTTAATAAGGTTTTTAATTTAAAATACGTAATATATCTTGTTATTTAACATATTAAAATATAGTTAAAAAGGTCAAGTATTTTATAAACGATTATATTATTACTTATTATTTACCATATTTGTTTATAAGTAATCTTTATTAATAATAAACTTTAAGTAAATTATTTTAACTCTTAAATGACCGTTCATATCTCGGATCCCTATTATCCATATATTAATCTATAGTTATTTTTCCGTCATTACTTTACTTAGGGTTTTCCCGTTGATACATCTCGACAAGCCTAGTGTTTATTTTGTTATCTTATCGCTCTCATTCATTCATTCTTATATAAGGTGAGTAATCACTCCCATTATTTTACTTGTTTTCCAAACTTTTGGGGACATATGTGTACTTACGTCATTTACTTATGATAAGTATTCACACTAGCAACTGTTAACCTTATGTGCTATCAATTATGTGCCTAACTTGCTACTTGTAAATTTTCTTATTTGAACGCATTCGGAGAGGTCCATCATATTCACATTTAGTATGATCATACGACCGTCGTAGTAGCCAAATCCCACTTTGCATGGCGATGGTTTTACTAACAAACTCATTTATTTGCTCATTTGGCTTGATTGTATATCTCATAAGGATAGTTTGCTTATTTTTCTCATATTATATTTTATTGAATTAACTGGTGTTTTACTCACTAAACCTAGTATTGACAAAATATATCTATTTTATACACATATACAGGTTTTAGACTGAATTTAATGCAAGCTTTTGGAAGAGATTTAGATGTTGCTTTAAGTTAAATGAATATTATTAAGACGCAACTTATGAAGACTTAGATTTGAATTTACTTGTTTTGTTTAATGAGTTGTACTTTGTCATCTGAAATTGTTTGAATATTTAATTGAATTTAATAGACATTGCCATTTTCAATTTATTGCATGATAGTACCTTGAGAGCTGTGAACAATCAGTTCGTGCAACGACATTTCCGCCTTAGGTTGGGGTGTGCCACGAGTGGCCCCCATTCAGTGAACCGTGGCAAAGTTTCACATTGTCTTCCCTCAATTGTTTATCACCCCCACAATCAGTTTACACTTCTTTGTCAACCATTCCCCATTCCATTTAAAATTTGGTACCACCTCACCACCTTTAAGTTTATTCATTATTCCTTGAAGTTGCTCATCGTCTTCCTAGCTAGTAATGATTCTTACATGAGTATGGGTTCAAAAGAGTTCACTACAGTAGTAAATAATGATACCCCGCACACCCGTGATAATGCATCGGCTGCCATGTTCTCTTTCCCTTTTTATAGTCAATGGAGTAATGTAACCCATTAGTTTGGCGAGCCATTTATGTTGGAGAGGCGTTTTCACCTTTTAAGTTGGTAAATGTTTTAGACTCTATTGATCCGTACGGATAAGGAAATGCCCGGTTACAAGATAATAATTCCACTGCTTCACCGCAATTAGGATTACCAACAACTTCTTTTCATAAACCGACAGGGCCTGTTGTTTGGGAGATAACGCCTTGCTAATAAAAGAAATAGGGTGTTTGTCTTGCATCAATTCCGCCCCTAGACCACAATCCGATGCATTGGTCTCGATCATAAACTGCTTAGAGAAATCTGGTAAGGCGAGAACAGGGGCTGATGACAAGGTCAATTTTAGCTGATCGAAGGCTATTTGAGCACCTTCGTGCCATCCAAAAGCGTCCTTTTTAAGAGGTCGGTTAATGGTTTTCCAATGACCTCGAAGGATCGTATAAACCGCCCAAAGTAGCCAGATAAATCTAATAATCCCTTGAGTTGTTTTAGCATTTTGAGTGTCAGCATGTTGGTGATGGGCTCGACCTTGGAAGGGCCGGTGCTAACCCCTTCACTTGAAATAATGTGTCCCAAGTACTCGATTGGTTACCCCCCAAAAACACATTTAGACTGTTTAGCGAACAACCTGTGCTCTCGCATTAGCCGAAGTACTTGTTCATGATAGGCTAAATGTTGTCTGTTGCCTTTGCTGTATACTAGAATATCGTCAAAAAATACTAACACCCCTTTCCTCAAAACTGGCCGAAAAACGTGGTTCATAAGTTCCAGAAAGGTCACCGGGGAATTCGTAAGGCCAAACGGCATAACGAGAAATTTATAGTGACTTTCGTGCGTGCGAAAGGTTGTTTTGTGGATATCTTTCGGACACATTCGTACCTGATGATAATCCGAAAGATATCCACAAAACAACCTTTCGTTGCTTCATCGAAGGTTTCTCCAATATAGCTGCACCATTTACCGGTATGACCCGAAAGTCGGTAGTATTCAGTTGGGATAAGTTTCAGGAAAAAGCTTTTGAGGATTTAAAGAAAAGACTCACACAAGCTCCAATCTTTGCTCTACCCGATGGTGATGAGGATTTGGTTGTTTGTGCTGATGCCTCGCATCAAGGGCTAGGTTGCGTGCTGATGCAACGAGGGAAGGTTATAGCTTACGCGTCTAGACAGTTGAAAGTCCATGAGAGTACTTATCCGACGCATGATTTAGAGCTAGCAGCAGTAGTGCATGCCTTAAATATATGGAGACATTATTTGTACGGTACTAAGTGTACTATTTATACGGATCATAAGAGTTTAAAGTACTTCTTCGAGCAGAAGGAAGTGAACATGAGGCAGAGAAGATGGTTAGAGTTGATAAAGGATTACGACTGCGACATTAAGTACTATCCTGGTAAAGCTAATGTGGTTGCCGACGCGCTAAGCCATAAGAATGAGGAAGTCGTTGCAACAGTGAAGTCATACCAGTTGATCATGAACTCAAGTCTTTTTGAAGAAATCATCAAGGTACAGTCAGAAGTGTTAGTAGACGAAGGGTTAGTAAAGAAAGAAAGGATTTTCGGTCAGAAGAGTTGATGGAAAACACCCATGGTGTTAAGATTAGGTTTGACCGTATGTGGATCCCACACCATGGAGATCTTAGAGGTCGAATATTAGACGAAGCTCACAAGTCGAGATATTCGATTCATCCAGGAGCTACTAAGATGTATCAAGATTTGAAAAGAGATTACTAATGGCCAGGGATGAAGAATGATGTGGTGGATTATGTTAGTAAGTGCTTAACTTGTTTACAAGTCAAAGCCGAACATCAAAAGCCTTATGGGAAGATGCAACCTCTTGAGATACCCGAATGGAAATGGGAACACATCACCATGGATTTCATAACTAAGCTACCTCGTACAGCTAAGCATCATGATACCATCTGGGTGATAGTGGACCGTTTGACCAAAAGTGCTCATTTTCTGTCTATACGAGAAGCGATCTCGTCAGAAACGTTAGCAAGTTTGTTCATCAAAGAGGTTGTATCTAAGCATGGAGTGCCAATGTCGATTGTGTCCGACAGAGATACTCGATTCACTTCGAGGTTCTGGAATAAATTCCTTGAAGCTATGGGAACGAGGTTGAACATCAGTACTGCGTGTCATCCTCAAACAGATGGACAGTCTGAAAGGACGATCCAGACCCTTGAGGATATTCTACGTTCTTGTGTTTTAGACTTTGGAGGAAGTTGGGATGATCACCTACATCTAGTAGAGTTCTCCTATAACAACAGTTACCATTCAAGTATTGGTATGCCACCATTTGAGATGCTTTATGGAAGACGATGTAGAACCCCGGTGTGTTGGGGAGAGATTGGTCAGAAAGAGATGGGAAGTTTGGAAGTCGTTCAAGAAACGTCTTCAAAGTTCGATCAGATTAAGGCTAGGATGAAGGCGGCTCAAGACAGACAAAAGTCTTATGCTGATAAGCGACGACGACCGATTGAGTTTAACGTTGGTGACAATGTGATGCTCAAGGTCTCGCCTTGGAAGGGAATTATTCGTTTTAGGAAGAGAGGGAAGTTGGGTCCGAGGTACATTGGGCTGTTTAAGATTATGGAGCGTGTAGGTGAAGTAGCTGACAAGCTGGAATTGCCTGAAGAGCTAGAAGGAATTCATTCAACCTTTCATGTTTCACATCTGAGGAAGTGGCTAGCTGATGACACGTCTCACGTGCCATTAATGGACATCGAGGTTGATAAACAACTGAACTACGTCGAGCAACCGATAGAGATTGTTGATCGCAAGGAGAAGCAGCTTCGTCACAAGATTATACCTTTGGTAAAAGTGATATGGAAACATCGCAAAGGATCAGATGCTACTTGGGAAGCTGAGGATGAGATGCGTAAGTTTTACCCTAATCTGTTTGAGTAATATTTAGGTTTCGGGGACGAAACCTCTTTAAGGAGGGAAGACTTGTAACATCCTAAAATTCTCGTATTTAATAAAAGAAAGTCGTGTTTAGTTATTGGGCCTAAATAATTAATTAGTATTAATAAAGATCATGGACTTGGACTAATTAAGATGGATTAAAGGGAATGGGCCTTAGGTCCATGGGCTTTAAGGGATATAAATATCCCCTAAACCATCCTAAAATCATAATCCTCATTCTTATCATCCTAATATCTACACACTCAAAAACACACACACATCCTACACCACCATATACGGCCGACAGCCGAGAGAGAGACGAGCAAGATCCGAGAGCGAGTAAACGTTAGTTGTGATTAGATCTTTGTTATTCGAGTCTTACCCAAGATCTAGAGTTCCTAAACAAGCTAACTAAGATCGAAAGAGCACAAAAGGTATGTTCTTGACCTTTAAAGTTTACGTTTTAATGAACGTTTAGCCTTGAAACTTAGAACGAGAATAGATCGGGTATAAACGAAGCATAAAGTTGTAAACTTGATAACAAACATGAGTGTATTGAACCCGAAACTGGAAACGACTCGATTAAACAAACCCTTGAACCTAGTTGGAATGTTTAGCTTAAAAAGATCAAACTTTATGATTCGTTCGGGTCAAGTTTGGTCCGCAATCAGTCTAGGAAACGGTTGGGAATGAGACCGGACCATGATAATCAAATTAGGGGCTCGAAATACATGTTTTGATTGATAAAACGATCCCCGACGGCAGCAGCTCGTTACAACGACCTTGCTGTAAGTTCGCTGCTGAGCAAGTTCGCCGGACGCTATCTTCACTGAACACTAACTTCGCCGGACTCTATCTTCGCTGAACACTAACTTCGCCGAACACCAAGTTCGCCGAGTACTAAGTTCGCCAGGACTAAGTTCGCCAAACTGTAACTTCGCCTGGTGATAAGTTCGTTCAAGTCAACTTCGCTACATGCTAAGTTCGCTGGTGGCTAACTTCGCATGTATATAAGTTCGCTTGAATACAAGTTCGCTAATGATAAATTCGCTTAATATTAAAGGTTAGTTGTGATTAGATCTTTGTTATTCGAGTATTACCCAAGATCTAGAGTTCCTAAACAAGCTAACCAAGATCGAACGAGCACAAAAGGTATGTTCTTGACCTTTAAAGTTTACATTTTAATGAACGTTTAGCCTTGAAACTTAGAACGAGAATAGATCGGGTATAAATATCTGAGATAGAAGGGACCAGACACTAATAATATCTGAGATAGAGAAGTAAAAAGGGACCAGACCCTAATAATATCTGAGATAGACAAGAAAGGGCCCAGACCCTAAATAATATCTGAGATATACAAAAGAAAGAGGGACCAGGCCCTAATAATATCTGAGATAGAATGGACAGTAATTTATATAGTATGAAAGTAATAAAGTATGAATGTATGTATGAAATTATGTAATGAAAGTAAGTTAGTAAAGTAATTATTATGTATCTTCGGATGCATGATTGAAGGTAAGTGTATGTATTATACGATACGTGATTAACTAGAACTCACTCAGCGTAGCTGACTTTTAGTATGAACGCAGGTGAGTAGAATGAGGCAGATCGCTTGAGGGGACACGAGACATTGAATAAGAGGCTGACATCGGAAGACTCAGGACGTGTTATGTTTTAATTACTTAGTTTTTGAAAGACAAGTTGTTGTTTAAGATAAGTTTTGGATTGTTATGAAATGTTTTATGAAAGTTTTTATGTTCTGCGAATGTTTTTAATTAACTCTGATATTTAGAACTATGTTTATGAGTAAATCCAACACCAAAGTAGGGCTACCGGTAACGGGGCCTTACATTAATGCGATCATTTAAAAATATAGTTTGGTTAATTAGTTACTCTATGTGAATAGTTGGCTTTGAATGATGATGGATTCAAATTAATTTAGATTAATTTGAGCAAAATATAATTTCAATAATCAGAACTTATAAATAAAGAATAAACGATAACTCATATATGTTATTCATAAAAAAACATTCTAAACCTTTGTGATATATAATAAATTGCAGTTTTCTTCTCTATGGTTTGTCTAAACCTGCAGTTTTAGTCCAATAGTACAGAGGCTTTAAATTGTTTTAAATCTGCGATTTTCATCCATGTGGTTTAATTTCACTTGCAATTTAAACCGACACCACTAACGATGTTAAGTATGGTTGTTGAACCCATTAGCGTGCCCCTCACGTGAGCGGCAGCTTTGTCTTTTTTCTCCTTAAATAAACCCCAACCTTAATTCGCAAGCCCCCTCATGTGAAGGGTTGAGGTGTATTTGGGGAGAAAAATGACAAAATTGCCCCTCACGTGAGGGACACACTAATGAGTTTAACGATCAGATTTAATGGAGTTAATGGGGTTAAGTTTAATTGCAAGTGAAATGAAACCATATGAACGAAATTCACAAATTTGAAACAATCGTAGATTTAGACAAACCATACGGATGAAAACCAAGGTTTACTCTATTATTTATAATGAAAATATGCAAGTTGACAAACTGTGAAGGTACATTTTTGTAAAATCTTGAAAGTGCCTCATCTGTTGTTTTTGCAAGTTAACTTATTAGATAATTATAAACATTCTTATTTGTTTATGTTTAGTTTTTTATTATTATTGTGACATATGTATAAGTATTATTAAACATTATTATTAGGATAAGATTTAGGTTAGTTGGGATGTTTGTTGATAAACAAGATAACCGTCAATAACGGTTTTTCTTGTTTAACCGTCATCTCACTTGCCTATATAAACAAACTCATGTAACTTTATAATTCACCAAGATCAATCAATCGATTATATTGTTTTGATCCACCTTATTGTTTCATCTTTTCAATTATTATTTTTCATATACTTGTGTTTGGATACCCGGTTTCTAACATAACTCACGTGCGTGGTTTAAGATTTTTTTTTCTGTTTAACAGTCCCGCTGCAACGTGAAAATACTACAGTATTTGGCAAACCACATTATTTATATTTTTGTTAAGTTTTATAAGTTAAAATTCATTAATGTTTGTTGTGAGTTGTTTGCGAGCCCACCGGTGAAATAGAGTGGTGATATCGTTTGCTTCTTGACAAAGATTAAAATAAAGGTTGAAACTTGAAAGCGTCTTCTTTTCTACCAACTTAGGTCATACTTAATGTTTCTCTTCAATGTATTATTTAAGTTCAAATTAATTTTCAGCCATGTATTATTTAAGTTAAATTTGTAAGAATAAATATATTTTATATATTTATTTATATGATCATCATTATTATTTATATAATAATAAATATATTTTTTATATAGAAACAAAGATATTACATCAACATAGCAGGTAGGCGGGCAACAAGTTGCGCCGCCACCTCTTTCTGAATTGCAAACCCTAACCTGCTATAGACATACCCCTGCTCCTTTGGAGTCGACACATTGCTATGCACAACCCGTTGAACCCTGGTTAGGAAACGGATAGCTTCCGGTGCCAAGGTGCCAAAGGTATCTAAAGCCAGAGGGACAAAAACATGTTGGTTCTCTTCGCAGGCTTTAGAATGTTTCTCCACCTTCTTTGTTTCAGCCTTTTTCATTGCTTGCCCAGCTACAAACCCATTATCCCTCAAACCAGCTAAAGGAGATACCCCTGTGAGGTCAACACAACCGTGTTTTCCCCTGGCCCAACCAAAGACGAGCAAATCTGTAGGTCGTAGAGTGGATCTCCCTTCTGTGGGGTCTGTAAGGAAGTTTACGGGGGCTTCCATTTTAGCTGATATCCCAGCCCGCCTTAAGATGTCCCAAAGAACGTCCCGCACCCAATCATGTCGGTATTTGAACCCAGGCATCTCCTTGCCTTATTATATATTAGCTTGGTAATTGCTGATGGGCCATGTTACTCTTAATAGCTAATAAAGGGTTTCCCCTTGGTGTATATATAAAGAGAATAAATTAACATCATAACCTAATCTCACACACATAAGTAAATCATGTGTCTCCTCTCTCTTCTAAACCGGGTTCATCTCAAGAACCTTAACCATCATTAACTATACATCCTAAAGGGGAACTCGATCAAGATGACAAGCATATCGACTACATCATACCCTGCTGCGGTTACTACTCTTCATGCTGTAAAAGGTTCATAGGTTTAATATTTATCGTGTTTATATTACTTACATGAAGAACTGATCAACATGTGGCATCAGAGTGATGTTGATTAATCAGTTCTTCATGTTTCCCCTAACCCTAACTCTGGAATTGAATTAGAAGACATGGACTAAAACTTGAACCCTAATTTTTTCGGTTTATTTATTCATGTTCTATTACGAAATCAATATATGAAAACTAGTTATAATTGCTGAAATTCATATTTAAAACTTGCTGAAATTCATATTTAAAACTCTAATATATTCGAAATCTGTTAAAAATATGTATAAGATTTCGATTCCAGAGAAAACCGACTACAGATTCTTCAAAGATGTTCTTCATGTTCATCATAAAAATCGAAGAATTATCCTTATTTTGGATGAATCGTAGGAATAACATATGTTGTTTCCAGTTTTGATTGATTTTTATCTATTAAAAATTTTGAAACATGATATAGTTTATCAATAAAAGATTTCAAAATCTTGGATAATTATAATTAAATCTTTTAAATTTGGAAACAAGATAATCCATTAAAATTCGAATTACATTTTTATCATAAATTAGTTTATGGGATTTAAAAATAATTGATGGGATAAAATAATTTATGGGTTAAGGCTTTAAAATTAAATTTCAGTTTTTTTTCTATAATAGTTTTGGTTTACCAATATCTCGAAAACCTTATAAAACCCGAAAATTCTCATAATCCCGAGAACCCACTAAAAGCCGGGCTCACTAAAATTTCCGAGAACTCATAATTCCCAATAACTCAAAAGTCTCGATAACTAATTTCACGAGAACTCTAATTTTCCTATAAACTGTTCCTAATTAAATGTTTTATAAACAATTAAATCTTATATAATTTTACAAAACATAAAAAGCTTAACTTGAGTGAATTTTGATGTATCACTTCTTCCCAAAGGTGATTTGCTACATCTACCCTATCATTCAAGTCTAACTAAAGCTTTTGTTAGTTTTTGCGTAACATGATACAAATGTTTCACTTCTGCCCAAAGGTGATTTGTTACATTTTTATCCAGCAAAACTAGCATGTGCATAATTAAAATAATTGTTTCACTTCTGCCCAAAGGTGATGTGTTACAATTGTTTTGCACACATACTTAAATAAATTTTAATTCTGCCTAAGGTGATTTATTTTTTGTTTAAGAAGAACTTTTAATTATAGTCTATTAGTTTGATGTTAATAATATACATTTCACATCTTCAATAAAATATGATGATCCTCACATTAATGATCCTTCATTAATCTAATGATCATATATTTTAATCTGTATTATTTTAATATCCCATAATATTACTCACTATAACATTCTTCTATAAATAACAATCTCATCCAAATCATCCACTCTAATATTAAAACATAATATAAGTTTTACATCATAAAGAGTTTCAATAATATTTAACTCTTCTCAATTTTAATTATCTCTTCTCAATTTTAATTATCTCTTAAGACATGATACGACTATCCTACTGCTCTTTCTAATAACAATCATTCTATTGAAAACTAGAGCATAATAAATAGAATGAGTCAATCATAATGTCTCTTACGATAACGATAATCAAGAACTTATATAAATAAATGCTATCACTAGAGTTATTCTAGATTTAGTTTTTCCTAAGACTAATCAAAATAACTCCTAAGATTCATGCACTTTTTAAAAGTTCTAACTATAAGGTTAGATGGCATTACTGAATACATCATAATGTACAATACCATGACCCATAAAGGTAAGGGCTCACACATGAAAATAAGTACACTTTTCTAATGCATTACATACTAAAATTTTCTATTATTACAATTTGTTGCCTTTAGTATCAACTATAACACTTATAAGTACAAAAGGAAAACGAGTATGTTGATCAGCAACATATGTACAAGAAAAGAAATGTATTGTACTGAAATAAGATATTATTCAATTCGCACCACTAAAACCTAAAAGAGGATAATTCTAAGGTTCATAGACAAAATACAAGTATTACTTCCAGCTTTAGGTTTCTTAAGGAAAAGTCCCATTGCAAAAATATGCCATTAGATTAGGCATAGACATTACAAGACTATCCATAATTCAAAAGAACAACTGGCTAAAATTGATAGTTGTATAATAATGATATATAAGTCTGCTAATACTAATATTCCCATTAACATATGATTTGTTGAGTCTAGTTCTATATGTTTACCCGAAATCAACAAATAACTAACATGAGTGTTAGTGACAAATTTAAATGTTAAGGTTATTAGAACCATGATAAACTGTCTTTTAATTACACTTTATGATACCTTAAATATTCTGAAGATTAATCAGAATTTAGTATCAATACTTAAGTTACATTATGACAGTTATAAGGTTTGTATAGCCAACATAAAGTCACTCTTCCCTTAAACTCTTATATTATTTGTTATCAATATCTGGATTGAAACATTTATAAAATAGAACTAGATGATTATGTATACTTTCACAACTTTTGTTATAATGCAAATAAAAATTTAACGAAAGACAAATGAGACCCGTAATATTCATCTATTAAAACCAAATTTCATGAGAAATCATGACATGGTTGATGAGGGTGATTTTTCATATAATCTCATTCTTAGTGATTTTGAATCATGTGTTAAATGCACTAGACATTACTTGGCTTAAGGAATAAGTATGGGTCCACCATAAGTTATATTTCACTAACATTCGTGAAACTTATTCAAAAGGAATATTCATTCATAATTCTTTTATCATTTAAAATGTTATTTACTTGTATCTAATCAGTATTCTATGGTCCGCGGTCTTAAAGAGATCCGTTCATATATACTTAATACGATTTCTTCTAAATATGTCCTTTAAGTTTATTATGACATCTGGACGTTAATGAAATCAAATCAAGTCTAACATATATATGACAGATTCCCACATCATGTACATCATTGAAACTTCTCTTGGATTTTTCCTAGAGATATTAAAGATCAGTGGGAGCCTTTAGTGTCTCAATCATAACTTACAAGATTTGCAAGAGGTGGGGGAGTGAAAACTTGATATTATCTCAAATACATCTCTTGTACAAGACACTGCTCCATCATAACACTATTCCATCAAAACTTATCTCTTTAGAATTTACTACTACTCTTACAAAAGTTTCATTGTTGCTTAAACGTGGACAAATTCAGATTTCTTACTAAATTAATCCTCACCAAGAGAAACTGCAACAACTTATATAATTAACTTGTTTCTCTGTTAGAATCTATTGGTCTTTAAATACTGACTCTAAGTATGCTAATTTCCTAAAGGTTTCTAAGGTCAGTGGGAGCAGTAAAAGTCTTTATATTGACTTGTTAGAAGTACAAGAGGCGGGGGGAAGAGAAATATTAAATTTTACTCCAATTACACCTCTTGTACACCATACTGCGCCAAATCTTACACACTTATAATCCTGAAAATGATAGTAACCTAACTAAGAGCTAATCCATAAGACTTAGACTTTTAAAATTACCGAATAATCAACTTAGGAGGCCATCTAGGTTTTAAAACCTACTAAATTTGATGCTTATGTAACCTCCCTAACTAAAGTTGAAATGGATGTTGGAAAGTTTAGTGATCCTACCCCTTATAATTAAACCTTTAGCATCAATCATAATTGACTCCATAAGTCAGGCTAACGTTTTGATATTTGGTTGAATCACCTAAAGATGTTCATAACTAAACTAAATCCTAACACAAATGTTAAGACACTAAGAAACATAATTGATTATTAAATGTTAGATTCAAGAGGGAATAAATTATCAAAGAATTATCTTATAACCTATATTATAAAAATTTTCTTTGAGGATCATCACTGTTCAAGTAGCTTATAATAGTTAAAGAGCTACGTTAGAAGAACATTAAAACAATTTTCCCTAACAATTGGCTTGCATATTTATATGTTCATATAACAACCTAAAAGTTATAAACTAAAGGTCAAAGAACATTTACTCTATAAGTCAATAAAATCCATATATGGGTTAATGAAAACATCAAAATGTGATTAAATCTTTATAACATTATTTCATCAAATTTAAGTGGATTAATCTACCTACCTCAAGATGAGTGAGAGCAATTAAAAACAAACTTGTCCTTATATAGATGACATTCTTATGACAAGTATATGTTACATAAGTCAAAGCATTGTTCACACACTTTGATATTATAGATCTCAGAGATATACCTTACACATGTAACAAATAATACTGCTCTACTTTAGAGGATAATAGGAACACATAGATTATTTCCTTATGTTTCATTAAGTAGAAGCCTTATGTAAGTTCAAGTCTATACTCGTTTAGATATTACTCAAATTGCAACACACTAGATATGTCTAGATTAATGTGAAGCATCTAAAAGAGTACTAAGATATCTTTAAAAGAAACGAAAGACTTAATTTAAAAGAAGAAGTGAGAATTCACACCGGTAGATTACTCTAAATTTTGTCATATTCAGATATAAGAAAATGTAAATTTCGGGATATATTCTTTTGTCAGTAGACAAATCTATCTCATGGAGGAGTCATAATGAATTTATAACAACGACCTAAGTCATAACGACATAATATGTTGATTAATTACAACGCTGTAGTCAATAAATGTTGTTGAATATTTATTAGTGGACTTATAAGTTTTATTAAACTCCAAATAACTTATATATTGAAGACTAATTGTGATAACGTCAGCTATCATGTTTTCTCAAACAGTAACAGTTTGATAGGTGCTGCATTAAATTTTGATATGAAATTAATTATTCGTTTTTGAACGAATTGAGGAATCTAAATTTTCATATCGAATAAATTCATGATATGCTTAAGGATCCTATAACTAAAGGTCTATTACCCATAAGTATTATGAAAGCGCTTATAATCATGAGGGGTTTATTGATGACCGCGTACAACTGCATATCGTAGTATGAATGATTAACTATTAAATTTACTCATTATTTTTGATTTTGTACGTCTCTTAATATGTTTAGCATGCATAATGACATATAAACGAATTAATATACAAATCAAACGTTCTGAAGGGCTAACTTGAAATTTTGATCATAACTACTTAGGTTTTAAATACGGACTGCAGTATGATTAATGGGGGTCTTGAGCTGATGTTCAATTCAATGACTGTATTTCTCTGCTCCAGTTTAAGTTTAAAGCTAAAATGAGTGTTAACTCCTGATCAGGCTTATCTAATACTCATAATAAATGATTACTCGGCCAAGTGGGAGAATGTAAGAATAAATATGTTTTATATATGGCCATCATCTATACATACTATTAAAGTAGGACACAATTTCCACATGGCACCATTCTAGGGTGTCCACATAGGATGCCACCTCACCTCCATGTCATCCATTTCCTTACTTAATCATTCCAACTCAACAATTAAACCACATTTAACCCATTAACCCATATTAGCTTAATGTATCGCGGGTCTTCATTATCCATTAACCCATTAACCCGTAAATTCAAATACTGTATTTAAGTCTAAATTCTTCTGCTTACACGTTTCACAAACCCTAATGGCCGCTCTTAGCCTCTTATTTCTGCTTAATATATCCGATCCAAGGTAAACTACGATAAATTAATTTCTGGCAACCTTATTATTTTTTCCGGTTATTCTTTCTTATGAGTTTTATATGTTTATTTTCAGATATAACTGATTTCAAAAAAATCAGTTTAGGTTGGTGACATGATACACGGTCATGAAGGTGATATGTGGACCTTTTAAGTTTTTCCGGTAAGTGTTGCCGGTTTATTTTTCATATCATGTTTGTAACGATGATTTTTTTATATTTGTTTCAATACTTCATTTAACTTTGTTAATTAAACAAAATATGAACTTTCATGATTAATAGAAGTTTCTTTCTCTTTTCCGGTATACCATGGTCATTCTTACAATATCGTTTTTCCGGTAACACCTTTTAAATTTTCCTTCTTTTTAATTATTGTTTAAAACTCCATAATATATATATTAATTATCTAATTTATTATTTCAGGATATTGTTTGACTCATCTATACTAATATCGCTTTTCCGGTATACCATGGTCATTATGACAATATGTTTTCCCGGTAACACCTTTTTAATTTTTTTTAATTATTGTTTAAAAGTCCATAATATAATTATTAATTTTCATTTTTATTATTTCAGGTTATTGTTCGACTCATCTATACTATTATCGCTTTTCCGGTATACCATGGCTATTCTGACAATATCGTTTTTCCGGTAACACGTTTTAAATTTTCCGTTTTATAATTATTTTTTAAAATCCACAATATAATGATTAATTCTCATTTTTATTATTTCAGGTTGTTGTTCGACTCATCTATACTAATATCACTATTGATGAAGACCGAAGTATTTGTATTTTTATTAAACATTCATGTATAGATTTAATTTATTCATGTATTACAATATTTCAATTTCATATATCATAGTTAAAAGTTAATAGTATTTGTTTTCGTTTTTGATAATAAATTACACCATTAACTATTTCATTAATTCTAATTATTTAGTATGACTTTCCTAATTTGTGGACATAACCGAATTCGGTTTTATACGTTAACTTTCCTCAATTGATTATTTCATAATTTTTGTCACTACCATCTATAATAAAATTCTAATTATAAAATTTTAACCCTAATAAAACAATATTATACACTGACTTTCCTCAATTAAGTGTTTCCTAATTTGTAACTATAACGAAATAAAAATTAAATTAAAATTAAGTTAAAATTATTACTCTTTTTTTTAAATTTAATCTATAAATCATAAATAATAAATTCCATAACTCAAATCATAATAATTTATTTAAAATTAAATGTTCTTAATCTATAAATAATAATACATAATACGGACTAACAACTTTACCAATTATAAATAAGTAAATCAGGTTATAGAATGTATCTATTGTGTCTCTATACATTTTTGGTATATGATTTGAATTATAATTTTAATTTATAATAAATATGAATATTAATTGTTTGACTAACAGGTTTTCTTTGTATTCGTTTAATATACCGTCAAAAATGAATTGTTTCCTATTTAACATGTTTCCTTTTTTTGTTTCTAACTAACAATTCAAGGACATGGATTCCTAAAATCAATTCCACGAAACATCATAAGTTAGTCAAAACTGATTCAAATTACATTAATTCTGGTTCTAAATGTTTAAACTTATATTATTCTATGCAATTCAAATTTTACATATTATTTAATATATTTTATTTGATTTAAACAATATATGTGAAATCAAGTTTAAATTTAGTCCAAAACACATTAGTCAAAATAATAATGTCCTTGAATTGTTATATCATGTCAAAAATTATATTTCCCATTATTCGAAATCCTTTCTATTTATATTCAATTTAACATAAATAACTCAATAATTTACACTATATATTCGTTCATTTCTTAAGCTTTCTAATCACCTAGAACAATTATAACCTCCATTGTTTTTCTTCATACAAGTTAATGTCAGTTTTCTTTTAATATTTTTTGATTTATCTTTCGCATTTTTCATTCATTATACGTTACTAATTCATTGTGTTCTTATTTCTTAAGGTCAATGGAGTCCCAGAAGTTTACTATGTTACACGAGATTGATGTTCTTAGATCTACTCCATCTACCATTAAGGTAAAAGTGTTGAAGGTTTGGAGTGTCAAGGATAACATTAAACCTAATGAAGATTTCTTGATTGAGATGGTTTTTATGGATGAATCGGTAATGTTTAGTTTTACCATTTACGTTTATTATTTTTTGTCCCTTTTGTTATTATTTCATAATTTGTTGTTTGTTTTTTTAAAAATCCAAGGTAACCGAATGCAATCTACAGTATTTAAACAAGATATATTCCGTTTTAAACGTTATTTAAACGAGAATGCTACACTAACTATAGTCAACCCTAGCCTTGGATCTAATGCGTCTAATTACAAGGTTATAGACTGCCCTAATAAGTTAGTGTTAAACTCTAGTACCCATGTTAATCCTTGTAGCTAGTTTGATGGTCCTACATTCGGTTTTAAGTTTTACTCATTCAAGTCAGTTATTGATAAAGGGATCCCGTTGAAAGCAACTATAGGTATTATTTAAGTAGTTTATTTATTTTTATTTATCAACATCTTTTGTAATTCTAATTCTTTAATCCCATGTCTTCCAGACATAATTGGACATGTTGTTCATGTTTTTAAAGATAACAATTCTAATCTGAGAGATGTAAAAAGAAATGCAAGATTAACTATGGAGGTTTCTGATATCAGGTAGATGTATTTCATTAATTTATATGTCAGTTTGTATTAATATTTCTTAATTGTGGAACACTATAAAATTTTTGTTATAATATTTGTGATTTTTACAGCGGTGACAGTGTTTACGTTACTCTTTGGGGTGATTACGTATCACAGTTCTCTAAGTATGTTATTGACCATTTTGATGAATCACATATGATTATTCTCATGCAATTTGGTAGAGTTAAATACCATAAAGGTTTGCTTTTTATTTTTAATATCTAATTAATTTTTATTGGAGTCTTTCTTATTTTAATATCATAATGACTATATTGTGTTTAAATTTTTAGAGAAACCGTATGTGTCTAATTCCTACGGTTCTGATGTTACTCGTGTGTTCCTCAATGATAGTATTTCTGAGATTGAAGATTATAAAACACGGTAATATTATTAATATATCTCTTTATTTGTTTATTCAATAATTATTTCCTTTGCATTTCTAAATCCTTATAAATTTGTTTTGCAGTTTGTTTGAATTTTTAGAGTTCAATGTTGATGGTGTTGTTCGTAGGCCGATTCCTGTAAAGTTGATGTCTACTCTTGATGAAGAGTTTTTGATGGCTACATCATTTTTCAACATTTGTGAAATTTGCACTATATTGCAGGTATATTTTTATAATAATATCTAATTATAATTTATATCTTTTAACATAACGTTATGGTATCTTTTTTTATTGATTTATTTCAGCCAAAGAGTATTATAGTACTCGGGACCATAAAGGCGGTTTGTCCGGATTCAGAATGGTACTATGTCGGTTGCAATAGTTGTAGTCGTAAGGTGATCGTGACTGTGGTGGAAGGCGAAGATGTTTATGAATGCAAGAATCAGAGATGTAACACTTTGGGTGTTACACCTACTCCTAGGTATATTTTATATTGTATATGTAAATATTTTTTAATAATAAATGTTGCTATGTTGTTTATTAAAAAAAATATTTCAGGTTTAAGATTAAGCTAAGAGTTCAAGATGGCAGTGATGTTGTTTCGTTGACCCTTTTTGATCGGGATGCCAAACTTATTATCAACAAAACAGCATCTTAATTGCTTGCTACTAAAGATGAGGTTATGTTTTTATGTATTCATATTCTACTGCTTAATGTTTTATTTATATAAAACACTGTTTATGTAACACATGTTTATATTATAAATTTTTAGGATGATGTTGGGCATAGTGGATTTCCCACGGAGTTGAACTGTTTGTTAGAAAAGAAGTTTGCTTTTAAAGGTGAGATTGTCGATTTCAATTTTAGGAATAATGTTGAGGTATACGGTATATCAAAGCTAACAGACGATCAAGAAATAATTTATGCTATTGAGAAAAGAGTAATGCCTGAGTTTATAGTGGTAAATTCATATGCCTTTAACTTGTATCAACTACATTATTGCGTTATGTTTTAATTCTTTTTATTATATTTTGTAGCCTTCTGATTCTGGATCCCTAACTTTTGGAAATTCTTTAACTGATCTTCAGTCTACAAGTTCTGCTTCTTTAAAGGTTTTTTCCACTTCTATATACTTTACATTATTTGAGATTTTTGGTTTGTTTTTATATTGTTTACACCTTTTTTTTGGACAGATTTCTGAGTTTGGGGATAACAAGACTCCAGTTTCTTATCGTTTGGTTGATGATGAAGTGAATGAGATCAAAATGTTAAGTAGTGATTTAGATGACAAACTGAAGCGTAAGCTTGTGGATGTTTTTGAGGGTGATCAACCATCGGGATTTTCTTCTACTAAGTCTAAGATAAGCGATGTTCAAGATGATTCTAAGTTGGTTAGCGTTGTTGGATCAAGCAAGGACGGTGTTAAATTTCTTACTCCGAAGGTCGAGAAGTGACTTGAAGACTTCATTTTGGTGGTGTTTTTGAAGACTTGAAGATTTTATTTTATTTACGTTTTAGTAATTAATAATAAATACACCTGAGTATGTTCGGTGTTATTTATATTTTAAGACTTCATTTTGGTGGTGTTTTTGAAGACTTTATGTTTCGGTTTTGCTTTTATTTACATACATTTCTTATTTATGATGGTGGTTTTTAATTTCTTGAATTTATCCTTTAACTTATTTTGGTTTTTTTGTTTATTGCAACTCATATATTTTAGTTTTAATTTTATTTTTTTACGTTTTTAAAAATTTATTTATTTAAATTTTAGATTACATAATTCAATATTGACTATAACAAATGTATTCAATATAGACTTAAAATAATATAATTAAATTCTACAAATATTAAAGTTTAAGATAAGATCAATATAAATACCATAGATATGATATCTAGGTTATAATATTATATTCCAAGATTAAAAAATAATGTTTATATTTTCAAGAAACCCGTTTACCATTTTATACCCGGGTTAAACCGACTTTTGGTTTGATTTATAACCAATTTTAAATTCTTTTTACTCTATTTCAACTATCCGATTAATATCAAAAAAAACTTTTCGATTTTCTTCCGTGTTTGAAGGTAAGTTGGTTACTTAAACCCTAATTATTGTTTGATTTTATTCCCAAACACTCTATATTAATAGATTTTTGTTGATTAGTACACATATTTGTTCATCATTTACTTGAAGACTTCTGATACACGGTCATGAAGGTGATATGTGGACGTTTTAAGGTGATTAGTATGACTTTCCTCAATTAAGTATTTCCTAATTTGTAATTATAACGAAATAAAAATTAAATTAAAATTAAGTTAAAATTATTACTCTTTTTTTAAATTTAATTTATAAATCTATAAATAATAAATTCCATAATTCAAATCATAATAATTTATTTAAAATTAAATGTTCTTAATCTATGAATAATAATACATAATACGGACTAACAACTTTACCAATTATAAATAAGTAAATCAGGTTATAGAATGTATCTATTGTGTCTCTATACATTTTTGGTATATGATTTGAATTATAATTTTAATTTATAATAAATATAAATATTAATTGTTTGACTAACAGGTTTCCTTTGTATTCGTTTAATATACCGTCAAAAATGAATTGTTTCCTATTTAACATGTTTCCTTTTTTTGTTTCTAACTAACAATTCAAGGATATTAATTCATAAAATTAATTCCACGAAACATCATAAGTCAGTCAAAACTGATTCAAATTACATTAATTCTGGTTCTAAATGTTTAAAATTATATTATTCTATGCAATTCAAATTTTACATATTATTTAATATATTTTATTTGATTTAAACAATATATGTGAAATCAAGTTTAAATTTAGTCCAAAACACATTAGTCAAAATAATAATGTCCTTGAATTGTTATATCATGTCAAGAATTATATTTTCCTATTATTCGAAATCCTTTCTATTTATATTCAATTTAATATAAATAAGTCAATAATTTACACTATATATTCATTCATTTCTTAAGCTTTCTAATCACCTAGAACAATTATAACCTCCATTGTTTTTCTTCATACAAGTTAATGTCAGTTTTCTTTTAATATTTTTTGATTTATCTTTCACATTTTTCATTCATTATACGTTACTAATTCGTTGTGTTCTTATACAAGTTAATGGTTTTTTTATCCTTTTCAGAATTTGGTTGTTATAAAGTATGTGAATGGGCAACAGAAGACTGTGAAGCCAAGATCAATATTGCAATCAAATGATCTTTATCTTTTAAGAGATTTGGATCAGTGGAAGCTTTCGAATGAGAGAAAACACAAGGCAAATTTTGATTTGGAAGAGGAGTTCGGTGAGAAGGTTAAATGGCTTTTAGAGTATCAAAACTACGAATCCGATTTTGATGATCTTCATAGTTCCTTTGAATCTGATGTTGAAGTTTAAGGTGACAGTTATTCAATAATGTGTTTATTTACTTAATTACTTTATCTCTTTAGTTTATTGATTGCAATGTTTGTTTGTTTATGTTATTACATTAATATATAAAAACGTACAATAAGCCCTTTGTGTCTGTATTAATTTCTGCCCGCACGGAATCTCCATAGCCAATTTTCCATTTTTTATTATGAAATCAGAAGGTGCTGCCTTTGGTAGTACTCTTATTTTACACGATTCAGGAACTTCCATAACGTTGGCGTGATTCGGTTTGAGCAACGGATCCTGGACCTATTCTGATTCTGAATTATCCGTCGCTACGCTGTTCCCAAGGACTAGCAGAATCGAAATAGCGAAATTCTTGGGTCATCTCAATGGGTTCAGAAACCACACGTTTCTCTGGATCATCATAGCGTACTTCCACATATCCACTCAGAGGAAGGTCTTTTCGAAGCTATGCTATGATCGTACCCGGATAGAGATGATAGTCTTCCTCTGATGTCTCCAAGCCGGCCATAATCGAATCGATAGGGGAAGCAGCCAATAGCAGTCTGTTCTCGCCTATTCATAATTTCTAAAAAAAATACGTAAAATGAAAAAAAATACGTAAAAAAGCATGTTGATTATATCCAAATTTGGAGGCACCAATCATTTTAATTAATCATGGGTAGTGATTTTTGGTGTCGTAGGTTGTGATGGCAGTTTGGTTTTTTGTTGGATTGTTGATGAAGGTGATGGATGGTAAGTTTACATCACATGTTTATATCTTCTTTTGTTTTAGAGTTTATGGTTAGTTTGATTCTTTCAATAATATGATACTTTCAAAAGTCTTTAATTTTTTATAACCAGTTTTATTTATTTTGTTATTTATATAAACTTGTGTTACATATAAACATTTTGTGTGTGTTACAACAAAAGTATTTACATATTTATGTTTACATGAAGTCTTTATGATATATGTTAGTCACATTTGAGTTAAATAGTTAATTGATTTCCATATTTTGTTTTTCTTTTTCAGGTTTTAGGTACTGATGATTTTGTTTAAGTTGCAAATTTTGACTATCATGTTTGTGTAGCAACGTTAACATCTAATTAGTTGTAATGACTTTTATATATTATAAACTTAAGTTTGTGTAATTATTAACTGTTTATGTAGACTATCTTATTATCTATATCTCCAATATAGATAAATATTATATCTTTTGGGTAATAAATTTGATGATATATTATGGTTGTTTATATATATATATATATATATATATATATATATATATATATTATGATATTGTATGGTAGTTTTAGATACATTTTGTTACATATCTAATGTCAACCCGTGTGTAACACGGGTACTATCCTAGTTGTCATTTATATAATAATATATCAAAATAATTAATTATACCTTATTATATATTAGCTTGGTAATTGTTGATGGGTCATGTTACTCTTAATAGCTAATAAAGGGTTTCCCCTTGGGTGTATATATAGAGAGAATAAATTAACATCATAACCTAATCTCACACACATAAGTAAATCATGTGTCTCCTCTCTCTTCTAAACCGGGTTCATCTCAAGAACCCTAACCATCCTTAACTATACATCCTAAAGGGGAACTCGATCAAGATGACAAGCATGTCGACTACATCATACCCTGCTGCGGTTACTACTCTTCATGCTGTAACAGGTTCATAGGTTTAATATTTATCATGTTTTATATTACTTACATGAAGAACTGATCAACATAATTTTCAGTCATGTTTAAATTTCAAGTCAATTTAAATAAAAAAAACTTAAATTAATAATTAGTGTTCATGTTCAATGCGCCGTTGCAGACTTGCAGGTCTACTCTTCTAAATAAAAAATGTAGAGGTGTTTCATTTGGTTAAATTGACGTAACTATTTTATTTTACTATAAACTAATTGATGTAATTAGGTGTTTTTGGAAGAGTTTAGCTAATTGCTTTTTCACTGGTTTATAAAAAATCCATACTGTTTTGATAAAAAAAGGTATTCTAGAAGTAATAATAAAATAAGGATCTTACTAGAGACACCACCCAAAATGAAAAACATCCACCCAATATGCCACACATCGGGCGATCCGCCACACATCATAGGTTTTAGTCTTATTATGTATGTACCTGATCCTCCACATATTGAGCGATCCTCCACAAATCGTGTACACGTCAACGTCGGACTATCAAATCAGTCAAACATCATACACGATCCACCACCCGTCGCCCGATCTGCCACGGATCAAGTCAATAATTGAATTTGAAAGCTTCCGTCTCCCTTTTTCTATATATTATGCATGTCTCATGTCTCGGTTTGTTAAAATATAGAAAGTAAATATATGGACTTATATGATATTTTATGTTTGGTAACGGAAACGACGAGTAGTCGGGCTACGCATACAACGATCAGCCGGATCAGTCGGGCTTGCCAGATTTGAATGAACTTCCAGACTCGAACCATGAGCCGGGGTATGCAAATATCGAGCAGTACGACTTACCAAATCCTGACCAGGTTATTTAGTGTATTTATATAGTACAATAGTGCGTTAGTTATTTTTTAAATATTATACGTTGCCATTATATTTTATTAGGGGTATATCATATACGGCGGTAGTCACCCTTCCTGGCCGGAGGATAATAGGACATCGCCGAATACATATGATGCCAAACTTGAGGAGCCTTATGGTCAGTCTTCGCAGCAGTTACATGTAGACGGGCCGTATTACAAAAACCAGAATTCGTACCGGTTACCTTTAGGGGAGCAACCATACATGTCAAGACCAGTCACGAGCAACGTCGTTGATGGCATACAAGAGGCTCACGGCGAAGGAGGCGATGATGATGATGATGATGATGATGGTGATGATGATGGTGATCGTTACATACGGGAGACGATATTTTCCTACGTAACTGATAATGTATGACCTAGGTTTTTTTTAAACTTATTATTATTCTTTTTCAACACGTTACTAAATATTACTTTATTTACATTGCTTGATATCAGTATTTTAATTCTCTTGATAAGTTGGTGGATTGGGTTAAGAAGACAGGACGGGAGCATGGTTGTGTTATCTCTGTCCGACGTTCAAGGAACAAAAGTGTTGAACTTGTATGCAATCGAGGTGGGGAACCAAAACTCAAGGCAAGGGTGAGGCATACTGTAGGTTCCTAGCCGGATCTACACGGAAATATCTCGTTCTACGTAGGTGCGGAATCCCTATGTAAGACGATACGAGCGTAGAAGACGATACACGCTAAACACAAGCAAACACACGTTACAATACCCAAAAGACACGTTGTATTGCAACTAATAACACGTGATATGTCAATCACCGATTACACGTACTTCATCGTTAATTGTCAAAACAAGCCGTAGCTATACCTATATATCATTCGACAACTTCGCCTAACATGCTAGGCGAAGTTGTCACTAACTTCGCTTGTTCCACAAGTTCGCCTATATCAGGCGAACTTGTGAGACAAGTTCGCTTAAACATTAATAAAAAAACCAACTAACACAATTACAGACACTAGATACTGAACTACTGACATCATGTACCAACAGACTCCCCATTGGCAGTAGCTTCATATCTCTATCTTCAAACACGTGTCTTGTAATCTCAAAAATCTCTTATCTCCCGTCTTCAAGCATGAACGCCTTCTCGTACACAAACTGAAACTACTCTTTGGTATTTCTTGGCTTCTTCTTTACAAGCAGGAATGTAAAATATCTTTTTCTCGTTCAGCACCTGCAAGTCTGCTTGAGACAAATTCACTAAGTGCATGGGATCATACACTCTTAGCAGTTCTTGTTCATCTTCATCCTCCATCACTGCCTCAGCCGTTTCACTATCAACGTACCACCATTTCAGATCTTTGAGCACATCCTTGGGCATTTGTTTCATCGGCACTTCTTTTAAGCACCGGATCGGCTTATACTTCATTATCATCCAAGGCTTGCCATCTGCTCTCATTCCTCTGTCTCTGTCTTCAACGAGCTTTCCTTTCTGCGGTTTCAACAGCTCGAACTTTTTCTCCTTTATGCTTTCCTTCCAGACTATCTTCTCAATGATCCTAGCCATGTTATTATCACTCCTGTTTATCAACCCCAACCTGGATAAGTCCTTCACCTCACACTCAGGCAACGTATTCAACGATCTCAACAACCTCTTGAAATACTGAACCCCATCATACCGTTTAATCACAAAGAGCCTCAACTGCTCATCATATAACCAGCAAATAATCCCCTTTTTCGATTCAACATAACCTTTGATGTTGTAACTTTTCTTGAACATAGTAGGGACCGCCGGTTTCTTAGTCTTTACGAACCACTGAGCGTAGCCTTCTTTCCATCTTGGCTGCTCCTCCCATTCAGTCTCATCACATTCCGTATCTTGACCAGATCTGACTTTTCAACTGCCGGAATTTCATGCTCAATGTTCTCCTCCACAATCTCTCCTTCTTCAACTTCATTGTCAATCACGATCTCATCCCTTATCTTCTCGATCTCTTCCAACGGTAACACATCATCATCACCTATAACATCATCATCCAATACCTCCTCAGCATCCACAACCACCACATCATCACCCCCCGAACCACCAGCTGCACTCGTTGACTCCCCCTGAGTTGTGGAAGTCCCAAGAGCTTGTTCAGTTCTTGGCAACTCTCCACCTGCATCTTTCGATGCATTGGGATCATCGTCTCGATCATTTCTCTTCTTCGTCCGCAGCTCGTCACCTTTACAGCTCGTCTCCCCCTGAGATACCAAGAACTGTTTCAAGGCATCAAAAATTTTACCATGCTTGATCAGGAGGGACGGTTGAATTTGATTCTCCGCAACGAGGCGCTGAATAGCATGAGTCTGGATCAGATTTACTCTTGACTGTTCTGCCACGACTCTTTCAAGAGCTGCTATTCTTTCCGAGTCGGATAGGGTTGCATCGAAATCAAACCTCATATGTGATATGTCTTGAGCGTACGGAGGAGGGATCCCCAAGGTAACCGGCACCTCAGAAACAGGTGGAAACGTAACCGCAGGTGGTATCGTAACCGACAAACCTGCAGTGGCAACAACCGTCGACTCAACAAACCTTGCAACGACCTCCGATGGAGTAAGAGTTGGAGGGGGCAAGGACACAATCTTCGGAGCCGAGAGCTGGAATGTAGTGGGTGGGATGCCGAAGGAAGATGAGGTAGTCAACACGGGAACATCCGCGTCGCTTGGCCCTGTAACTGGCAATGATGTAGGGACCATAGTCATACCAGACAGTGCGGGTGGAGAAAAACAGATCACCCTTGAGTTCTCACCAGCTCCCGAACCTGCACCTGCCCTTTCCCTTCTCGCTCTACGAACCAAACGATGTAGATCTTCCTCAAAATCCGAATCACTGTCGTCGGTGTCTCTCTTTTTCTTCCCATGAATTCTTTCTTGAGTAATCAAAATATGTCTAGCTTCAGCAACATCATCATCTGAGGAATCACAATCAGCCACAGTCGTAGCTGCCATTGACACATCAACACTTGAAACCTGTGCAGCCGAGACCTGTACCTCCTCCGCTGGATCAACACATTCCATATCGAAGAATCCTTGGCCGCCAAAAGCAGCTTCAAGATCAACGTGTTCCTCTGGTGCCACAACAGGTGCAGCAGGCAGTGATTGTTGTACCTCAGGCGGTGGTTGAGGTGCTCCTGCCTGTTGCGGTGCCGGATCCCGAAACTCGTCCCCACGAGCTGCAACATACTCCGGGTTGATCAAGTACCCAAATAACGGAGTATGCCGAGGACGGAGCTCAGGTTTACTCCTCGAACTTGATGATCTACACTGAGCGAAGATTCTCTTGCTAACACTTTCCACATACCGAATCGGACGGCGCTGAGGTAACGTGGGAGCCACGTCATTCAAGATCATTTGAAGGAATCTTGGATACATCAAGAACCTCTCACGCGCCACCGCTCGTCTTTGACGGTCTATCTCGTAGAATACCATCTGACTAAAGCTACAACGCTTATTGTAAGTCAGTGCTGTCATCACCGACTGCATCGTCGCGCCCATTCCATCTGTACCAGCCTTTCTCCCCGACATACACACGATCATCACGTGCATAAGAAAGCGCCATCGGTCTAATAAAAACCCCTTGCATCTCTGAGTATCCCCCAATGGACCAGAATAGCCCATTCTTAAAAACGCACCATCTCTGAATGGTGCCACGAAGTCTGTAGGGTCATCTCTCGTTTCATCCCCAAACTGCAAAGCAACCCGTATCTGTTCTGACGAGAACTGCACTATCTGATTGTTAACCGTTGCACGCATAACTGGGGGCTCTACTCTGCAATCATACTCAACCGTTTGCCAGAAATCTTCTATGTTAGGTAAGGAGATGGGCAGTGTTGTAGTAATAGCGTGGAAGATACGCGAGCGGATAAGAAACGTGACGATCTCGCGAAAATCATCAACACCGCTCGCATCCGGGTCCAAAGTTATGTACATGTTATGCCCCGGGAAAAACTGCCGATTGTTATCTCCTCCTTTGTCACCACCAGCACCACCTGCTCCCGCTACAGCTTCCATATCTGCAACACAAACTGTCTAAGTTAGAGAAACGTCGAAGCAAATCACAACTTCGCTTGTTACCATGATCGTAGTTATGATTGTTTCTGTATAGGCGAAGTTAGGGAAAGGGCGAAGTTGTGAATAATTTCGTCTTAACTATAACTTCGCCTGATAACAGTTAGAGATAAAAATATAAAGGGTCAGGCGAAGTTAATGATAACTTCTCTTAACCACAACTTCGCCTCTTGTGAAGAGAAACAATTAAATCAACAGGCGAAGTTAAACATTAGGCGAAGTTAAGGATAACTTCGCCTAAACTGTAACTTCGCCTGAATATGAAGCGACAACAGTTTAGACGTTCAAACGAAGTGAATTTGGTCAATTTGGAGATTGCGGACTCAACCAAACATGTTTTGACGGAGATCAACACGATCAAGTTGAATACGACTATGTTAAAACAAGTTTGAAAAGCGGGTGTTGGATGTTTGAAAGAACGGGGTCACTAATCGAATCAAAACAACCACTGATTAACGCCATTGACATTGATTATAAGATTCTACGACCCTACACACCTTTAACACGGAATGAACGAGATTAAAATTGAGTTTTGAGTCAACGAGACAACTTCGCCGAGGGTTAAGTGTTGATAAGTTCGCTGGTTTTAGAAAATAATAATGAGTTTGACCAAAAATTTCTTTATATAGGGTCAAAGTTATACAGGCGAAGTTAGGGTTAACTTCGCCTATCCCATAACTTCGCCTGTTTAAACAACTTCGCCTATATTTTACAAAACAATCCCTTATAATTTGAACATTTTGCAATTAACTTTTAAAACTTCCTTTAAAGAGTTAAATGATACGATCAAAGACCAAGTAACCAGGTATAAAATCATAAAACGACATAAGTAGAATAAGATTTAGAAATAAAGTACACGGGATCAAATTTCAGTCTTGTTGGGGACCAACATGTTTTAGAAAAGATCCGAACAGGAATCATACTAATTAAGTGACTGTCACATAGATCCATGTTCAGCTGTATTATGACATAAAGAAACAGGTTGTAAGTAGGTAAATAACTTAGAATGGTTTTCATCGCTTCTGTGATACGGGTTAGGTTCAATTAAGCTCAAAATATAAATGGGCAACACATCAGAGAATGTGATGTCTCCTATATATTCTCAAAGCGTATTTGGCTTTCCCCAAGTCACCCCGAGTTGACCTCGACCCGTAGTGTCTGATTAAGCTGTAAATACATCTCGATATTCATCTCGTTCTCGGTCTTGCCTCTTGATTGATAAGTATAACATAATAGACTTCAGAGGGCTTATTTATTTATTTTTTTTATTTATTTTTTATTTATTTATTTATTATTTTTTTTAAAGATTTCCATAGCCGTAAACAGTAGACTACTGCAAGTCCCGAATCTGGATCACTGCAGTTTCTTGACACATTATCTTCTCGGGAATCAGAACACTCACGGACTCGTGTTTGACTGGGTAATCGCTTTTCTGCTTATCATTCGGAAAGATATATATGAAGACATGGACAACTCTTAATGAGTTTCCACTTAAACTCGAGGAGAGTTAGTTAGTATCACTTCAACTTTTACGCACCATAAAAAGCTACCATAACATACAATGACTGTTCTAGAGTCTTTTAGGCCTAATAACTTCACTAGTTAAGCACACAGAAATAGTTTGTGTATCACTTTCCAAGGTTGGATCAATTTTCATATAAACATTGTATAGACACTTCTTACGAAGTAGTAGACTTGAAAAATTATTTCATTTCCCTAAAAAAAATATTTTAAATTCTATCGCCCCGATCAAGTCAAAGTTTTCAGGTAAACGGCTATCCTGAGGATCCAATGGATCAGCTGGACCGACCACATACAAGTATGTGTCCTTCTAACTGAGTATGAACGATTGATTTTCAGCGAAAGAATAAAAACACATCATAAACTGCCCCGGTCACTTTCAGTCATCTGGTTAATGGCTATCCTCATACTCTACATGTAGAAATGAAGACCAAACATATATGAAGATATGTCCTTCAAACTGAAGCAACCGACATAATTCTAAGCGATAGTGATGTTTTTTTTTTTTTAAATAAAAACGAAAAACACGGTTACTCGGGATTGATCATCCCATTTAGCTCAACAAGGTTTTGAAAACGATTTTTGTCAAACGCTTTAGTAAACAAATCAGCGAAATTATCTAACGAATCAACCTTTTCTAGCACTATTAATTTCTTCTCAGCACAATCCCGTATAAAATGATGACGAATGTCAATGTGTTTAGTTTTGCTATGCTTTACGGGATTATTAGTTACTGAGATAGCAGCAGTGTTATCTATGCAAATAGGAGTATGAGAGAACTTCAGACCGTAATCGCGCAATTGCTGTTGTATCCAAAGAACCTGAGAGCAGCAGTTCGATGCTGCCATGTACTCTGCTTCACATGTAGAAATGGCGACTGAGGTCTGCTTCTTGCACTGCCATGACACTAATCTGCCTCCAAGAAACTGGCACCCCCCTGTTGTTGACTTCCGATTCTGATTGCATCCACCATAGTCAGAATCCGTGTAAGCGACCAGCTCCAAGTCTCCCCCTTTCGTGTACCACAACCCCAGCTTAGGCTTGCCCTTGAGATACCGCAATATTCTCTTCACACCCTTCATGTGAGATTCCTTTGGCTTTGCCTGAAAGCGAGCACAAAGACAGACTGCAAACATAATATCAGGTCTAGATGCGGTTAAATACATTAAAGAACCTATGATTGCCCGATATTGGGTGGGTTCCACGTCTGCATCACTGTCTGAATCAGCACCCAGTTTATGGTTGACGCAAACTGGAGTATCAAATGGAGTGCTGTCCTCCATCTTGAAGCGTTTGAGAACGTCTTGGACATATTTAGTCTGATAAATGAACATCCCATCTTTCTTCTGATCAACCTGCAATCCTAAAAAGAAAGTTAGTTCACCCATAGCACTCATTTCAAACCTCTTTTTCATGACGGCTTCAAACTCCTGACACGTGGCGACTTTTGATGCAGCAAAGATGATGTCGTCCACGTAGACTTGAACCAGAAGAAAGTCTCTTCCTTTTCTCTTAACGAACAGTGTGCTATCGATCGTTCCCCTTTCAAACCCATTCTCAAGCAAGTAATCGGATAGTGTTGCATACCAGGCACGAGGGGCCTGATGTAGCCCATATAGCGCTTTACTTAGCTTGTACACGTGATCAGGAAAGTCTGGGTCAGGAAAACCCGGAGGTTGCTCAACGTACGAAACCTCATCGACTTTACCGTTAAGAAACGCACTTTTCACATCTAACTGGAACACCTTCATCTCCTTGTGTGCAGCAAATGCCAAAAACAAACGAATCGCTTCCAATCTCGCCACAGGAGCAAACACTTCATTGTAGTCGATCCCTTCTTGCTGATTAAAACCTTTTACAACCAGCCTCGCCTTGTTCCTGATAATAATCCCTTTTCATCTCTCTTGCATTTGAAAACCCATTTTGTGACAATCGCATGCACATTCTTCGGTTTTGCAACTAATTTCCAAACCTCCATCTTCTCGAACTGGGCTAACTCTTCTTGCATGGCTTCGACCCACGAGTTGTCCTCTAGAGCCATTTGATAGTTCTTTAGTTCAATCTGGCTAATGAAGCAGGTGTACAGGCACTCGTTAATGATACCTGTTTCTTTGATACTTGCATAAACACATGTGTCCTCATTCAAGCTTCGTCTTGTTTGTACACCATCAGACAGATCACCTATCACGTTCTCCAAAGGGTGATATTTATGAACTCCAGTAGTCGGAACCGAACTGACT
Source organism: Bidens hawaiensis (assembly GCF_021521415.1). Lineage (NCBI taxonomy): Eukaryota > Viridiplantae > Streptophyta > Magnoliopsida > Asterales > Asteraceae > Bidens > Bidens hawaiensis. Next base: position 689,888 of record NW_027491488.1, read on the forward strand.
TGCAGATTGTCATCCAGGTTCGAAGATAGTTCATCAATGGGCGATTGTTGTTGAGAGTGAAAAGGATTGAAGAATTCGTCTTCAGTAGAGGCAGCAGGGGTGTCGACAGCAGTTGACGAGGAAGGTTGACATTCATCGTACTGCGGACGTTGCACAAAATTTTCTTCCTCATCATAAAGAATCCGCGTAGCTATTCTCTCATCAACTTCTGCACAATCCAAGTAAGGCAAATTAAAAGATTTAAAAAGCTTATCATAGTCGAAAGCCTCAGCGGGTCCCGTGCTTGGTTTTGGTGGTTTGTAACTTGTGATGTCAGTGTTACACACCACCTCAACCTTGCTAGTCGATAGATTAAAGACTCGTCTGTTGGGTGTCCCAACAACATATCCGACTAAAATACCTTTGTCGGCTATCTCACCAAATTTTGAGTTCGTCTTTAATATTGAACATGGGGACCCGAATGGTTCAAGACCATTCAAGTTAGGCTTTCTACCATGCATAAGTTCATAACATGTTTTATTCAATATTTTAACAGTTAAAACTCGATTAAGGATATAACAGGCTGTTGCAACAGCTTCAGCCCAGAACACCACAGGAAGTTTAGCATCAGCCAGCATTGTTCTGGCTCCTTCAATTAACGTCCTGTTCTTCCTCTCAGCCACCCCATTTTGTTGCAGAGTATACGGGGCGCTGTACTGGTGGTCTATCCCTTTCTGTAAGCAGAACATCTCCATCTGGTAGTTTTTGAACTCTGTCCCATTGTCACTCCTGATGTATTTAACCTTTCTCCCCACGATGTTCTCAACCTTGGTAATCAAGTTAATTACCAACTGAACTGTTTCATCTTTTGTCTTCAGGAAATATACCCAAGAATATCGAGAGAAATCATCAGTTATCACCAAGCAGTACGATGTTCCACCTAGGCTTTTTACATTCATGGGACCGAAGAGATCCATGTGAAGTAGGTCTAGGGTACTGACTATTGAATTGATCTTCTTGGTGTGATGAGGTTTCTTGTGTTGTTTTCCCTTTTTTCACGATAAGCATTGGTCTTCAAAGTTGAAATTTTTTAAGGGAACACCAAGCACCAGCCCATTCTTGACAATGTAGTTCATTTTTCGAAGGTGTATATGCCCCATTCTTCGATGCCATAACTCGGACTCCGATTCAGTTGCTTTTGACAGAAGACATGATTCTTCTCTTGCCATCTCAGTTGACCTCGTGTCCATTACATATGTATTCTTTTCCCTTGGAGCCTTCATCACTATCCATGCCTCTGGCATCTTGAAACCAGGATACAGTACAATCGCTTCATTTTTGGTAAAGTGCACAGTGTAATCTTTGTCACAGATCTGAGACACACTCAGCAAATTATGCTTCAGCTCTTCAACGAAATTCACCTTTTCTAACTTCATTTTACCATTAGTCACCGTCCCAATTCCAGTAATTCTTCCACCACTCTCTCCAACAAAACTTACTCTACCTCCCTGAACAGGTTTCCATTCTTGTAACAAATTCTTGTTACCAGTCATGTGCCGGGAACAGCCGCTATCCACAACCCATAGATTGTTTGCAGCCCTGTTCAACTATTCCTGCACGATTAAAGCAAAGGATTAAAATCTGGGGACCCAAGACCTATTGGTCTTGGGTCGATTAAATTTGTTAAAAGGTATCCCGTACTTTGGCTGTCCAAAGTTAGTATTAGAATGATTTCTGTAAGTCCTAAAAGGATACCTTCTTGTAGATTGACTATGAGGCCAACCAAACCTTCGTGAATTAAATGAGTTATAACCAGTGGTTTGGTTGTTAACAGGGAAAAACTGAGATTGACATCTCTGATTTTTTGGTTTATTCCAATGTCTGAACATTGGTGAGTTAGCATTCTTACCATTATAACGATTACCGTTAGGCTTATTCTCAGTTTTAGGAGGCCTCATATCTCTGAATCTTTGATTTAGAGGGCAATTAGCAATCAGGTGTCCTATTTGATTACATCTGAAACAACTCCTGTGTTCAACTTTCATCTCAACAGTTGTTTCTGGTGTTGAGGTAGTATTACTACCCATTTGTCTAACATATGGTGGGACATACGGGTTTAGAGGAGACTTCTTTTCAGTAGGCTTATACTCCTCCCCATGTCTTAGTAACACTACCTCTTCTTTTGTCTCACTAGATTCGGATGTCTTGTCCGAATTTGATGAGACAGAACTTGGAACAGAAATCTTAACACTCAGAACAGGCTTAGTCGTATCTTTTTCACTCAATTCAGGGTTTTTAATTGAAACTTTGACAGGAACTGTCTGACTAATCTCAACATCAACAAATTTCTGATTACTAGGATCATATGTATAGTTATGATTATAAGGTGGAGGAACTTCAGAATATCCAATTCCTCCCTTTTTAACTGGGGAACGTTGATCACTTACGAGGTGATCAAGTATTGCAGAGGAATTTCTAAACTGCTCAAGCTTTCTGTTTAGTTCCACCACCTTCACCTGGTAATCAGCTATCTGTTTATCCCTTTCAGCAATTAGTTTGGTTTTCTCTTCTAACACTTCATAGCTAAGATCAATTACTTGTATTTTTTCAGCAAGACTTGCTTTAAGACTTCTGATATCTTTTTCACTGGCCTTAATCTTTACTGAATAACTATTTTCTCTAGTTTTAGTGTAATGATGATCTTCTTTTAACGTTTTAAATTGAGAGTCCAAACTAAAAAACAGATCAGTTAACGTTTTCAATTGTTCAGTCAGATTTTCACATTTCATACAAGGGAGTTCAGAACTTACCTCAGAGAGCTGATCATTCATCTCTGCCATATAAGCTTGATCTTCTCTTGTCTCTCTGTCGTTTCCTTCAGTTTTGATGTTAACCAAGTTGGCCTGTTCGAACACTTCCTCAACCTCCAGATTCCAATTGTATCCCCCGTTCTGTCTGGATACCATCGCCCTATTCTCATTACTTCCCCCATTCGGTTGTGTTTTCCTATTCTGACTACGTTCAACTCTTTCATTTGTGCATTCTTTAGCAAAGTGGCCATTCTGTTGACAGTTATAACACCGGACCTTTGACTTATCAAAACCTAGTCTTTCGCCAACGAACTTTCTACCTGTTTTCTTCATTAACCTTTTAACCCTTCTCACTATCATCGCCATCTGCCACTGCAGATCCATCTCCTCCAGATCATCAACATCGATCTGATCATAGTCTTCGTCTAAAGTTGCAGGGTAAACAATTTTACCCTTGATGTAATTTTCGTAAGAAGCAATGAAAGATGCATAGAGAGCAAATTGCTGTTCAGCAGACTTAACACTCATGGGCATCTGAGAGTAGTTGTTGTTCGGAATACTTGAAGAAAAACTACTAGTTGTTGCTTGAGGTTTAGAAGAATTTGTTCCACCAGCTACGAAACACACATCACCTTCCATATTGAGAGTTACATGACCATCATGAGTTGAGTTAGAGCTCGAGTCTCCCTTTGAGTAGTAAGCAGATGATTCAGACCTCGAACTTGAACTTGAGGTAACTTTCGCACCATACATTCCCGGATCCTGAACCTGATCAGTTGGTGTCTCTTTTCGAACCATGTTAAGTTCAAAAGTTCGTAGTTTATTGACTGCTGTTTCCAAGTCAATGTTGGCAAACTCTTTATCTTCTCTCATCAAGACAGTGTACATCTCCCATTTCGGTGGAGAGCACCAAGAAGTTTTTCCACGATCTCGTCTTCTTTATATTCAATTGAATAGTTTCTGAGTTCGGTCATCAAGTGATAATACCTTGTGATGATATCATCAAGTGACTCATTCTCAAATACTTGAACACCGAGAATTGGGTTTTGAGTAGCTTAATCTTGGATGCACGTATCCCCACATTACCCTCATATCGGTTTTCAAGCGCTTCCCATAACTCTCTGGCGGTTTTGTATTTCCTGAAGGTGTGAAGAATTTCTTGTGGAAGAGCCATTGTTATCGCCGCATGAGCTTTGCTTTCTGCCTCATACATCTTCTTTTCTTCCTCTTCCATCTTATTGTATTTCTTAATTTTTTCACGTCCCTCAAACAAAGCCATTGGTGGAATGTATCCATCTTAAATGCACACCCACATCTTAGCATCTTGATATTTAACATATTATTCAAAACGATCCTTCCAAGCCACGAAATCGGTACCCTTAAGCATTTTCGGTGCCTTAGTAGCTGAACCTGCTTCCACTTCCATTTTTACCAGTTCCGTAATATTTATAGAAGTCATCTTTGGAAGAAATACGAACGAACACTCAAGAAACAAAAAAAATATTAAATTATTCCGAACAGTATCAATAGGCGAAGTTAAACTTAACTTCGCGTAAGTCTTAACTTCGCTTGAATTCTCAACTTCGCTTAAATCATTAACTTCGCTTTCTTCTTAACTTCGCCTGATGTTAACTTCGCTTAAGACAACTTCGCTTAAGTTAAGTGAACTTATGAGGTAGGCGAAGTTGTTAATAACTTCGCTTAAACTTATATCTTCGCCTAAACCCTACAAACAGTGGCGGCAACTTCGCCTGATGAACACAACATTTTTGCAGGTTTGATTTTGACGTTTTGCTAGGTATGCGAAGGTGTTATGGGTTGTTTTTGGTGGAGTGAGGTGAGTAGGATACAAAAACTCGGTATTCCAACGTAAACTCGTCCCGCGAATAGTCGAACGAAACGATTTCTACACTCGTGTGATAATCCCGAACCACACAATCACGGGCAAATGCTCTGATACGAAATGTAGGTTCCTAGCCGGATCTACACGGAAATATCTCGTTCTACATAGGTGCGGAATCCCTATGTAAGACGATACGAGCATAGAAGACGATACACGCTAAACACAAGCAAACACACGTTACAATGCCCAAAAGACACGTTGTATTGCAACTAATAACACGTGATATGTCAATCACCGATTACACGTACTTCATCGTTAATTGTCAAAACAAGCCGTAGCTATACCTATATATCATTCGACAACTTCGCCTAACATGCTAGGCGAAGTTGTCACTAACTTCGCTTGTTCCACAAGTTCGCCTATATCAGGCGAACTTGTGAGACAAGTTCGCTTAAACATTAATACAAAAACCAACTAACACAATTACAGACACTAGATACTGAACTACTGACATCATGTACCAACACATACCGGGAGTATTAAAAGGGGTTGTCCATTTAAACTTGTCGGGAGAAACAACGCGGCAGGTGATTGTTGGAAGCTAGAGGTTGGCAACGAGAAGCACAACCACGATCCCGTTGTGTTTTAGGAGGGGCACCCGGCTCTAAGGAAACTGACCGACGAGGGAATTGATATGGTTGCGATGTTATATAGGCAGGGTCTGAGGCCTAATCAAATTAAGGCAGCCATAAAAAACGCTTTTCCCGATAACAAATGTATTACTAGGGACATATACAACGTCGTGAAGCTCGTTGATGACCAAGATAAAATTGGCGACACCCCCATACAGGTACTTTTTGTAAGAATATTATTATTTTCTAAAACTCTTTTTTATATATATTATTTTGAATATATATGATTTGGTTTAATCATATATAAAATATATATATTCTGTAAGATTTAATAAGAATATTATTTATTATATTATTTTATTACATTATTTTTATTATAATTCTGATATTTAATAAGAATATTTGTAATATTTAGTAATTTTTTGTTAAAGCCAACGTAGGTACTTGAAAACTTTCTTCAAACCCATGGGTTTAACTTTTACACATGGGAGAATCCTTCCACCAACAGGACAGAGAATGTTTTCTTCTGTCATGAGAAGTCGCATACCATGTGGCGTGCGTTCCCAGATTTGTTGTTGATTGACACGACGTACAACACCAACATGTACAAGTGGCCGTTTGTTCAGTTTGTTGGTGTGGCTTTGACATCAAAGTCTTTCTGTATTGCGCACGCGGTTATCTTTAGGGAACAAGAGTGTAACTTCACATGGGCCCTGGAATGACTTAAAGACATCCTCTACGATTGTAGGGAGCCGCGTGTGATCCTGACTGACATGGACCAAGCCTTGATGAAAACCTGTGAAACAGTATTTCCCGAAGCTACCAAAAATCTTTGTAGGTGGCACATCACACAGAACATAAAGAAAAAACATAAGAGTCTTTTGCAGACAAATATCTTTGAATCCTTCCCTTACTGGTGGAAAGTACTATATGAGTCGCCAACAAAATCTATGTACGACTACAACTGCGGTCAAATGGAAGCAACGTTAGCTGGGCACGGAAGACGTGGTAAGTCTTTGTCCCGTATATACACATGATTTTAGATTCTAGTTGTACATTGCCTAAATAGTTTTTTTTTTAATTTGTTTGTAGAGGCTTGGTATTATATTCGTGAAAACTAGTTGGATCCATACAAAGATAAGTTCGTGTCCTGCTGGATTGACGACCGACTACACTTCAGGGAGCATACAAGAAACAGAGTAGAGGGCCAACACGCGAACTTGAAGGGATACCTTACGGGGCCGAACAATTCGGTAGACTCTATTGCGGCGTTTTCCCTTGAAGTGGTGAATTTCCAAATGGAAGAAATCGATGTGACCCGTGAAGACTCCCATGTTAGGATCAAGAAGTACCATAAGTTGATTTTGTTTGAAAAGCTACATAATAGGGTGTTACTTTTTTCTATCGCTAAACTTGACAAAGAGCTGATGTTGCTTGACACATTGCAAGATACGGGTGGTTCGTGCGACCACCGGTTACAAATATCCTGGGGCTTGCCGTGTGCTTTGTAAGCTTAACTGGTACACTATTAACAATATATATATCCCATTAAAAGACATAGACCCCTTTTGGAGGAAGCTCGATTTCAGTCCGGCGTTTGTTTGATACGAAGAACCAGACTATGAAGCGGAACTGGAAGATGTGAAAAAACAAGTTCTAGGACTAAACAAGCGAATGCAAAAAAAAAAGTCTACTCTCAAAGATAATGTTTGTTCTTCCTGGGAAATCAAACAAGGAGGAGCTTGAGAAACGAGAGGATCCTCGGGGGCGTCCAAATCTAAACCAACAAGGCAAAAAAAGAAGAAGCCCCTAGACAGAGCTCGTACTCCCCGTCCTCGTCAACTAATTCTTACAGACATAGCTCGTACTCCCCGTCCCCGTCAACTAATCCCTACAAACACAGCTCGTACTCTCCGTCCCCGTCAAGTGATCCCCACAGGCACACCTCGTACGCCCCGTCCCCGTCATTTGATACCCACAGACACAGCTCGTATGCCTCGTCCCCGTCATTTGATCCCCACACACACAGCTCGTGCGCCCCCTCCCTGTCACGGGAACCAACACCGAAACCCCCACCGATTCGTTGTCGCGTTCCCAGTCTCAGCCTCAGCCCCGGTTTAAGATACCTAAACCACCGAAACGTTCATCGTAAAAGCAGCAGACCGCAACCGACCTTGGTTTTCCATTAGTGCGTAACCCAAACGACGTCCCAGTCATAGAAAAGTATACGCAACTCATTCCCACATGGGCATTCCCGTTCATCTCATGAATAAGCGATGTAAAGCCTAATGGTAATTGTGGTTTCAGAGCAATCGCTCTCGGCTTAGGCATGCGTTAAATGAATTGGAAGGAGGTCAGAGCAAGCATGAGGAATGAGATGGACACTAACCAATCATGGTGGAGGCACAGGTTGAACTACGAGATAACCGGTAATTATGACAAGGTTCGTGATTCACTAGACTACTCGACGTCTGCTTTATTCCAGCAAAAGAGTAGCTGGTTTACGTTACCTGGGCAGGCACACGTAGTGGCTCAAACGTATGAATGTGTTTTAATCAATCTCCATCTGACTTCCAGTGAGAGTTACTTCCCTATGAGAATGAGTCCGGAACCACTATCTCAGATTCTGGTGATAGCAGTCTTAAATGTTAAAGATAATCATTGGCTCAACATACAATTAGAAGGGAATTTCCCCGTGCCGCTACCAGCACTTCAATGGGAAGGATACGCCTGTGAAGCGGCACACGAATGGAAGTCTTTGTACGAAGATCGTATAAAAGAGTATTTGTGAATAAGGGAAACTTGGCGAGTGCAAACTGTAGAGCCGGTTTATTTAGGATGATATGTACGCTGCTTGAGATACTATGAATAAAATGTTTGTATTATTATGAATAATTATTAATAAAATGTTTGTGTTATCAAGAATTTACATATTTTAAAAAAATAAAAAATAACATGATAAAATATATATTCTTAAAAATAATATATTTTTTAAAATAATATATATTTTATAAAATAATATATTTATAATAAGAAATAATATAAAATAATACAAGAAATATCTATTTTTTAAATATAAAATAACATGATAAATTATATATTCTTAAAAATAATATATTTTTTTAAATAATATATATTTTATAAAATAATATATTTTATAATAAGAAATAATATAAAATAATACAAGAAATATTTTTTTTAATTTAAAATAAGAAATAACATGATAAAATATATATTCTTAAAAACAATATATGTTATAAAATAATATATATTTTATAAAATAATAAATTTTATAATAAGAAATAATATAAAATAATACAAGACTAATCAAATACGGATCAGATCCGCCACACATAGATCGATCTGCCATGGATCCTGCTGCAGATTAGATCTGTGGCATATCGGTCTATGTGTGGCGGATCAGATCCGTATTTGATGATGTTAAATACCGACGGGTCATAACCGTTCAACTCGCCAAAACCACAAAAAACGCTCAACCTTTCAATCAAAATCTCACCAGATTATACCACCAAAACCATCACAACCACCGGAAAATAATGATGACGGGGTCCGAAAATAGCATCTACACAGCCATAATAATTTCGATCAGAAATAGTGGTGGCTGTGTAAATGTTATTTTGGAGTTCGTTATTATTACAAAATAAAAGCCCAAATAAAACCATATGTTGGCGGAAAATAATGACAACGGAGTTCGAAAATAACATCTACAAAGCCATAATAATTTCATTCAGAAATAGTGTTGGCTGTTTAAAGGCTATTTTGGAGTCCGTTATTATTACAAAATTATAAAATAGTAAATATAAAATAATATATATAATATATTTTATAAATATATATTTATAAAATTAAATATATATTAAAAATAATAGTGGTGATTGTGTAGATGCTATTTTGAACTTAGGTGCTACCAGTGCAGCTGCCGTGAGCTGGCGGAACACTTTAGTAGTCCCCCCTCATAAATCCCAATAGTGTCATTTATTAGGGATTGTGGCGATTGTGGGGATCAGTGTAACAACTCGGGTTTTCAAATTGTTATTTATTAATCATCACCCGACCTGTTTTCATATTCGGGAATTTTATCAACTAATATATCGTGTTTATCGAGTTAATTTATTGTTATAATGTTATTCTAAATTATTTATTATACATACTTGAAACTTTCAAATATTGACAAAAATTACCCTAAACTAAAACTATTACCCAAATGTGTTTCCACCTACATTCTTCAGGGTCCATTATGTAAATCTGTAAATATATTATTATATTATATTGATTATCCATTAGCGCATTTACCCAACTCGTTTATAATACCCGTTTTCTCAAACCCGAGATTCGTTTATTAATCTTAAGCTGCAATTTTCGTAACAAACTTGGAAATTGAATCAAAAGATTCATTAAACTAGCTATACTCGGCACACCGACAATCTTAATTATGTTAAACCGATCTTTTTGATTCGTATTATCGTTTATACTAGTCGACCAAAATCATTCATCAATTTACACTATATCGTTTACCATATTGCAATTAATCTTGCAGAATCAGCCCTTATACCAACACGAATCATAACCCCAACGTTAATTGAAGTTTTACAGCCTTTTATGAAACTTATTAACTCGTTTTTGCGCCGTCAATGGTCATTCATCGTTCGTCATCAATCCGTCTCCTTTCAGGGTAATCAAACTTCGTTACAGGAATCCATGACGGTAAATCCCGAAGGGTTCATCATTCTCACATCCTCACTTGTGTTTTGTTCTACTAATCAGGTGAGTAATCACTCCCCTATTTTAATTGTTTTCAAATGTTTTGGGGACACTTGCGTACCATTTATCAAACTATTTATCTTATTATTTCTCAAACGCAAACTGTGATCTTTGTGTTGTGTATCAATTGAATAACTGTTTATTACTTGCTAATTTCTTACTTGCTTACTTGAATCGCATTCGGAGAGGTCCAACATAAGCTCATTATAGTATGATCATACGACCGTCGTAGTGGCCGGAGCCCGATCGCATTGGAAATAGTTTCACCGACACTCATTTCTTGCTTAACACTTTCATTGTTTATACTCACAGATAACAGTTTTGCTTATTTTTACCCTGTTATTTATATCATTATATATTATCATTTTGTTTGTGTCAAAACTGGTGAATCTACTCACTCAACATGTGTTGTTGACAAATATATATATTTTGTACGCATTTGCAGGTTATAGATTGGATTGCTTATCAAACTGAAGCTCACGTAGAGATGACCTTAGGATGTTAAACATAAACAATTATAATTGGTTTTGTATTGTAATTTTCTCTATTTTTGTTGTACTTAAATGTTCGTTGACAATTAATAAATTAATTAGATATTGCCGCTTTACAATTGCATGATAGTACCTTGTGAGCTGTGGCAATCAGCTCATGCCCCGACATTTCCGTCGTAATTTGGGGTGTGACAGATTGGTATCAGAGTCGAAGGTTTAGGATAGGTCGTTAGTGGTGCCTTAGTAACATGCTTAGGAACCACTACGTGCTTATTTGTTTACCTGATGTGTTCTATTTGATTGTCTATAGTTTACGAAATTTCTTGTTAGATTAAATACTTATTTAACTGCTTAGTAAATTGTTTACTTTATTGTCATGCACACACAACTCCGAAGCTATGCTTCACTCTCAAAATATTTTATTGCTCCGATACTATGTCTTATTCTCAAAATATATTTTATAACTCTGAGGCTATGCCTCAACCTCAGAATATTTCTATTCAAATTTATTAAATTGACTTTTATTGTCGGAAACTTTCTTGAGAATTTCTTAGCATTGTATTTGCTCTTTTTTTTTAGAACTAGGGAGTGTGACAAGATTCCCCGCCATTGTGGGAATTGTCAGGCGACCGACACTTTAAGCGTTTAGCGTAACCGGCTAAACGGTTACACCCTTTTATTGTGTTTTATTATTTTTAAAATGTCTAGGCGGGTATAAAACCCATGGGACGCCATGGACACGCCGGCTGTACATTTGCACAATTTGTTATATTTGCGATATTTTGTTGGAAGATTATCATCCGTGGTGATACACTAGATGTTTCAACTACTTATGCTTGAGTTCGTTTATTAATTATTTAGTTTGGTCGGTCAAAATTGTAGGAATCGGTCTGCCCAAGACACATATTAGAGTTGATGTGGCTAGTACGTTATGATCCAAGTCGTGTCATACCCAATAACAAGCTAGACGAACACCATAATATTTATTGTAGATATGATCTAACAACTAAATATTAGCACTCATGATATTTAGAAAAATGGGGTTCTAAATATTTGCACTTGAGAAATTGATATATTATAAGGATAATTTATTAAGAGAGATTATCTTATGATATTATTTAAGTTGGTTAAATAATATATATATATATATATATATATATATATATATATATATATATATATATATATATATATGATAATGGTTGTGGTACGTTGCATGAAACTTATGACATGTTAAAAGTGTTAAATGTCACAAAGTTTCAATAGACCTTTGACTAATACATGGAGTATTAGTCCTGTGAACTAATAAATGGAGTATTAGTCCTGCGACTAGTATGTGGAATATTTGTCCTAAGACTAGTACATGGAGTATTAGTCTGGTTCAAGGAGGAGAGAGAAAATAATTTCTGGTAGAACCAGCCCACTTTTAGGGGGGGAAATTCCCACCCTTTTGTTTAAAATCCATTTTCTCTTATTAATACTTCTTGGGACAACAAACACAACCAACCAACCACATTACATGCAAAAGCTCTCTACAACCTCTCTCTCTCTCTCTCTCTCTTTGATTTCGATTAAAGGAAGAAGAAAACACAAGAGGTTTTATCTTTCAAGTGCAAGAGTGATTAAATCCTAGCAAGCAAGGTGTTTGTTGAAGACTTGGACGGTATATAAGCTTGAGGCTCTTCTCCATTGAAGGCTAGCCATTCAAACCGTCATCTCATTCATCTTCTTGCCTCTTTAAAGGTTGTATTACATAAACCCCCTATGGTTGATTATTTTGGTATGCATGTAATTCGTATATGGATCCGGGGCTTGGTTTTTACATATAAAATGGGTTTTATATCAATCAATATAACATGATTTAAAACTTTTAATCCGCTGCGTTTTTCATATAAATGGGTTTATATGGCTTTGATAATCTTGTTAAAACCCAACAATGGCATCAAGAGCCACTTATACGGATACATGCATCAGTAGATCTAAAATTTTTCGGGTTTTATGGTGTGGTTCACCATATGGCCGAAATTTTTTGGGGCTTTTGGTTACCCCTTGGTTCTTCAAGGTTATACTTTACATGCATGTGATAATCTTGAAGAATTAAGTCATTTGGATGATTGGTTTTTTTGTTTGGACAAAACCCGAAACTTTCGGTTTTTCTATTCCTTGGCCGAAAGTTTGAGGTTCACAAGGGGAACCATTTTTAAAGATATAATACTTGCACATTTGGATGTGCATTTGGATGTTCATAACCTAGCCATGACCTTGTGTTTGGATGTGTTTTTGTGTTGTGATTTATTCGAAATTCAATTTGGTTGTAATATTATTTTATTTGGGTTTGTAATCTATTTATTCATTTCATATTGGTTTGTAATAATAAGTAAATTAGTTGTATTTCTTTTACTAGAGAAAAATGTATTAGGATATATTTTTTGTAAAAGAAGATGCAACAAGGTTACGGTTTTGGTTTTGGGCCTTAATGGACCTTATAGTCCAAGATGGGATTTTAGCCCAAAGGCCAAAGCCCAAACGTGGAGGCCCAAGTAAGCTTGGAGCTGAAGTTGGAGCCCATTGGAAGCCCAAATAAATTGGAAGAGTCACAACACAAGGTGGACACTTGAAGCATATGGATGCGGGATCAAGTGGGAGTTCACCAACACATGACGTGTGTCATTTCTCGTCCTTTAGGAGAGACCTTTTGGAACACTTGTTTCGGTCAACAAGTGTGGCCAAGATTAGGTGGCTATGGTTATGAACTTGTGGTTGTTTATTTATGCTTGCATGGTTGATTTATATAATTTGTTTTATCTTATTTGGATAAGGATAATTAACAAACTTAATGTCAACAACTTGCATAAAATTGGTTCCTTAGAAATCATTAGGTAATAAAATTGGTTTTATTAAAGGTTAATGATTTCACAATAAAATAGGTTTTATTAAAAGGAACTTGAAAATTGGTTTTCAAAGGTACCATACATTTGAATGCATGCAAATGGAAGGTACATTATATAGTTTTCCAATCTAGAATTTTGAAAACTAAAATCCCTTTTAAAAACAAGTTAAACACCATCCTTTTATACAACACTTAAGTCACTTGTAGACTTGATGTGGGGTAAGGGTCACCTAACCATATTTAAGAAAACTTGTGATCTTGAGGTGGTTTTATAATACTTGTGGAATAAGGGTCACCTAACCACTTGTATGTGTAAACTCACACGTGTGTGTAAGTAGGACGACTTGATTTGAAACCATATGAATAGGATCACCGGTACATGGCGTTCAAAGGTGTTGATGGGATTAAACATGCCAACTAAACGTATGATGTTTAACCGATCCCATAAAACTAGAAGTTGCAAAGGGTTGCAATTGTCAGACGTTGACTACCTTGTTAATTTGAATAGTAGGATGAGGGTCACCTAACTACTATTTGAATGAAACGTTGGATTCTAGATTTAATCATTAATTGTCTTGAAGACATAAAGGGTATTAAAGATTAAAATTTATTGATATCGAAAATACTAAAAGTGAACTTTGTTAAATTGTGTAGATGTCCGCAATCAACAATCCACCTAACGCAATTATCCCACCCGTGCATAACCTATCACTAAGAGCTATACTTGATAAGGATCGTCTTAACCATAATAATTTTATGGATTGGTATCAAAATTTGAGAATTGTTCTCAAAAAAGAAAAAGGTCCTACATATTGGATGATCCTATTCCCGATGAACCAAACGTTGATGATTTGGATGCCTATAACGATTGGTTGAATACACCGAGGATTCGGTGCAAGTTTCTTATCTCATGTTGGGAACTATGATTCCCGAGATTCAGAAGGATTTTGAACATCATGGGGCATATGACATGATCACCCAACTTAAGGAAATGTTCCTTACTCAAGCTAGGGTGGAACGCTTCGAAATGGTTCGAGTGCTCCATGCATGTCATATGGAAGAAACCCAGTCAGTTTCATCTTATGTGCTTAAGATGAAAAGCCACATTGATCGGCTTGAACGGCTTAATTGTCCCGTCTCAAAAGAGTTAGCCACGGATTTTATCCTTAATGGCCTAAATAAAAGGTTTGAGACTTTTGTCATGAATTATAACATGAATGGATGGGACAAGAGCATTGGTGAGCTTAACGCAATGCTCAAAACGGCCGAAGCGGGAATGGGTAAAAACGCTTTACCGGTTTTCACGATCAATGAAACTGGCAATAAGAAGAGGCATCACTCGGAACCTAAGGCAAAGGTTGCCAAAGGTAAGGGACACGTCAAGGGCAAGTTCAAAGGAAAGGCTAAAGCGGAACCAACCAAACCAAAGGAAAAGAAGCTAAAGTTTAGCTCGGAGGATCCGTGCTTTGGTTGTGGTGAGAAAGGACATTGGATGAGGAATTGTCCAACCTTTCTCAAAGAGTTGAAAGCAAAGAGGGATGCGGGGCAAACCTCGGGTACGACTTTCATGATTCATATTGATCTTAATGTTATTTCTTCTAACACATGGGTATTGGATACCAGATGTGGAACTCATATTTGCAATTTGTTGCAGGAGTTCAAAAGAAATAAGCATTTCAAGAAAGGAGATACAAGTCTCTATATGGGCAACGGAGCGAAGGTTGATGTAGAAGCCCTAGGAGACTATGTTTTGAAGCTTCCAAATGGTTTGGAAGTTGTTTTGAAAAACATTTTGTATGCTCCTATTTTGACTAGGAACATTATCTCAGTTTCTCTTTTAAGACAATGTGGTTATGAATTTAAGTTTGTTGACAATGATATTTATGTTATCATGAATAATGTCTTTTATTTTAAAGTGATGTCGTCTAATGGCATTTATGAATTGGTTCATGATAATACATCCATTGATAACTCGTTGTACCAAGCTAGCACCAAAAGACTCAAATGGGATTTGAGTAAAACCTTTCTTTGGCATTGTCGCCTTGGTCACATAAACAAGGATCGCATTCATACACTTCAAAAGAATGGTCTTTTGAAATCAAGTGATGATTTATTTGATGAATGTGAATCTTGTTTATTGGGAAAGATGACCAAGGAGCCCTTTAATGGAACTAATGAGAGAGCGAAAGACTTATTAGGTATCATACATTCGGATGTATGTGGTCCTTTTAGGAGAATGACAAGGAATGGTGAAAGATACTTCATTACCTTTACCGACGATTATAGTCGCTATGGGTATGTGTTCTTGTTAAGACACAAAAATGAAGCCTTTTAAATGTTCAAAGTCTTCCAAAATGAAGTACAAAATCAACTCAACAAAACAATCAAAGTACTACGTTTCGATAGAGGAGGTGAATACCTCAATGATGTGTTTCTAGAACATCTTAGGAGTTGTGGGATTTTCTCACAACTTACTCCACCTGGAACACCACAACATAATGGTGTGTCTGAAAGGAGAAATCGAACTTTATTAGATATGGTTCTATCCATGATGGCTAGAAGCACATTACCTCTATCATTTTGGGGTTTCGCACTGATCTCTGCTGCTCATATTTTAAATATGGCACCAACCAAGAAAGTGGAAAGGACACCTTTTGAAATATGGCATGGAAAGATTCTGTCATTATCATATTTAAAGGTATGGGGCTGTGAGGCTTATGTTAAGATCTACACCCCTGATAAACTTGAAAGTCGTTCCACTAAGTGTCTCTTTGTAGGATATCCCGAAGATTCGATGGGATATTACTTCTACAATCCAAATGAGTATAAAGTGTTTATAGCTCGCAAGGCTAAGTTCTTGGAAAGAAGGTTCCTTATGGAAGGAACTGATAAAACTTTGGAACTTGAGGAGGATCGAGAACCACAAGCCGATACACGTTTTGTTGTCACTAGAAATCAACAAGAGGTTGTTGATGATGATCAAATGGTTGATCTAAACACACAAAGCGTTCGCAAGACTGGTAGAATTAGCACCCCACCTGAAAGATATGGATTTTTCATGGATGGATGCTATGTGGTAGCTTCGAATGAACTCACCACATACCGAGATGCAATGTCGCAATCTGATTTTGATAAATGGCTGGAAGCCATGAACGTTGAGATGCAATCCATGCATGACAACCAAGTATGGGACTTGGTTGCTCCACTTCTTAATTCCAAACTGGTTGGAAGCAAGTGGGTTTTCAAGAAGAAAACTGATATGCATGGAAATTTGGATACTTATAAAGCTAGACTTGTAGCAAAGGGTTTCACTCAAACTCAAGGGGTTGATTATGATGAAACTTTCTCGCCCGTGGCGATGTTAAAGTCTATAAGGATATTGTTTGCCATAGCCGCATATTATGACTATGAGATATGGCAAATGGATGTCAAAACTGCTTTTCTAAATGGACACCTTGAAGAAGATGTCTATATGGTTCAGCCCGAAGGTTTTGTCGATCCACGACATCCTAATAAAGTATGCAAGTTAAAGAAATCAATCTATGGATTGAAACAAGCATCTAGAAGTTGGAATCGCCGTTTTGATGAAGAAATCAAGAAATTTGGATTCATCAAGAACACTGATGAGGCTTGTGTGTATAAGAAAGCTAGTGGGAGCATCATTACTTTCCTAGTATTGCATGTTGATGACATACTTTTGTTTGGGAATGACATTCCAACCATGGAAGGTGTAAAAGCATGGCTTGGGAGTTGTTTTTCCATCAAAGATCTTGGTGAAGCCACCTATATTTTGGGAATAAAAATCTATAGGGATAGATCAAGGCGGTTGATAGGTTTAAACCAAAGTGCATACATTGATAAAATCTTGAAAAGGTTCAAGATGGAGAACTCTAAGAAAGATTTGGTGCATATTCAAAGAGGAACGATATTGAGTGCGACTCAATTTCCAATCTCAAAGGATGAGCAAGAGAAAATGAAAGGAATCCTGTACGCTTCGGCTATAGGATCCATCATGTATGCCATGATATGCACTAGACCGGATGTGTCATGCGCTTTGAGCATGACAAGTCGATACCAACAAAATCCGGGAAGTAGCCATTGGATGGCGGTTAAGAACATATTGAAATACCTTAGAAGGACTAAGGATATGTTTCTAATATATGGCTCTGGTGAGGAGGAACTCGTTGTAAAGGGTTACACGGATGCGAGTTTCCAAATTGATCAAGATGATTCTCGATCACAATCGGGATATGTTTTCGTTATGAATGATGGAGTTGTCTCTTGGAAGAGCGCAAAACAAGATATGGTAGCCTTGTTCACCACTGAATCTGAATACATCGCCTCCTCATTGGCAGCTCAAGAAGCTGCATGGATTAGAAAGTTCGTGGCCGATCTAGGGTTAGTCCATTCCATTCGGGACCCTCTAGAGATCTTTTGTGACAACGAATGTGCGATTGCTCAAATCAAGGAACCTCGTGCACATCAAAAGACTAGGCACATTGAGCGGAGGTTTAACTACATAAGGGATGAAGTTGAAAAGGGAAAGATATGTATTCACAAAGTTCACACTGATCAAAACATTGAGGATCCACTCACGAAGCTCCTTGAAAGGCCGAAGCATGAGGGTCATACTTGCGCCTTAGGACTTCGATATTCTAGTGATTGGATTTGATCTATTTTGTATTTGGATATCGGAACAATTGTTATTTTGACTCATTCATATGAATATGGTTTATGATTATGACATTTGAGTTATGTTCCATTTTAGCATGTTTAAATCCGTGAATAAGTTAATTATTCTAAATGTCTGTAGTCGTTCATATTTGTGGGAACAAGTATGAAGGTAAGACTATTATGAACTTGGATTGGTAGATATTCATAGGGTATGAATATAGCAAGGGTTGCTGCCAAGGTTCATAGATATTTATGGAATAAATATTGGACTGACCCGCTCTCAAATTTTACTGCATGGAATCCTTGTGATTTGTGATCATAAGTAAATTTGAGTAAAGGCGAACATCATAGTATCCTCCGACCTGAGATACATATTGGGTCTTGATATTCATCGACTATTATACTTTGACTTAGTTCTTCGCTGCTCTGAAACATGTCAGTACATAAGGCTGAGCTCAAGTGTAGTACAAGGTGATTGTGAGAGACGTATGTAGTCAATAGGGGATTTTTCCCTCTTATTCGTTGACAGTGAGATGTCTAAGGCCTGCTAAGTTAAATCAACAAAGAATGATCATTCTGTGTCTTTGGATTTGACATGACACCCGTGGCAAAAGGATAAATGATAGGTTCACCTAAATCATTTCAAGTAAGGGACTTGAAGGGGATCATGTTATTGAATGGCACTTCGTCATACGTATTAGGGGTAGTAAACCGTTGTTAGGCGGTATTTGCTATTTGCATCAATCTTCAATATATCTTGTGCAAGTGGGAGATTGTAGGAATCGGTCTGCCCAAGACACATATTAGAGTTGATGTGGCTAGTACGTTATGATCCAAGTCGGGTCATACCCAATAACAAGCTAGACAAACACCATAATATTTATTGTAGATATGATCTAACAACTAAATATTAGCACTCATGATATTTAGAAAAATGGGGTTCTAAATATTTGCACTTGAGGAATTGATAAATTATAAGGATAATTTATTAAGAGAGATTATCTTATGATATTAAGTTGGTTAAATAATATATATATATATATATGATAATGGTTGTGGTATGTTGCATGAAACTCATGACATGTTAAAAGTGTTAAATGTCACAAAGTTTCAATAGTCCTGTGACTAATACATGGAGTATTAGTCCTGTGAACAAATACATGAAGTATTAGTCCTGTGACTGGTATGTGGAATATTAGTCCTAAGACTAGTACATGGAGTATTAGTCTGGTTCCAGGAGGAAAGAGAAAATAATTTCTGGTAGAACCAGCCCACTTTGGGGGGGGGGGGGGGATTCCCACCCTTTTGTTTAAAATCCATTTTCTCTTATTAATACTTCTTGGGACAACAAACACAACCAACCAACCACATTACATGCAAAAGCTCTCTACAACCTCTCTCTCTCTTTGATTTCGATTCAAGGAAAAAGAAAACACAAGAGGTTTTATATTTCAAGTGCAAGAGTGATTAAATCCTAGCAAGCAAGGTGTTTGTTGAAGGCTTGGAGGGTATACAAGCTTGAGGCTCTTCTCCACTGAAGGCTAGCCATTCAAACCGTCATCTCCTTCATCTTCTTGCCTCTTGAAAGGTTGTATTACATAAACCCCCTATGGTTGATTATTTTGGTATGCATGTAATTCGTATATGGTTCCGGGGCTTGGGTTTATAAAACGGGTTTTATATCAATCAATATAAAAGATTTAAAACTTTTAATCCGCTGCGTTTTTCATATAAATGGGTTTATATGGCTTTGATAATCTTGTTAAAACCCAACAAAATAGCCATGTAACGCTCATGGGCCGACAAACTTAATTGATTTGTTAATGCGTTAATTGAGTTGAGTCATTCAAATTTCCATGTAAGGCTCAAGGGAGGCCAACTCACTCATTTGTTTTGGTTTTGGTATGCTAATAAGTTGGGGAAACAAAATGTCATGGAAAGCTCATGGAAAACCTAACACCTCGAAGAACATTCGTTAATTGTTTTATTTGTTTAATTTTATACGAAACAATTTATGATTTGATTTAAGTATTCAATTATCCTATTATTCTATTATTAAATTATTCAATTCCTTATTTGCTAAATCATTTTTTAATCAAGATTTATTGGTATCACATGTATAACTTATTAAACATATTTCAAGCATTCAACTTCAAATTCTAATTTGTTAAAAACATATTAAACTTTTATAAAACTTTTCTCTCATCAAATGAATATCAGCATAACATATTTAAGTTTCGTTTTATACAATAACTCATATGAAATCTACACAACTATCCAACCTTCTCATTAAACCACATCTTTATTAATCAAAGAATGTTTTCTCAACATCAAACAACATCAATCATTTATTTTATATAACAACTTCACGGCCACATGTTAGTCAAGTAGATAGCTCCTGCGATCTCTAAAATACCAACTCAATTTTCAAAACATAAATGCAATCTTGTTCATTAAATTTTTCGCTAATATATTCAATTCATTTACCCCTACTCATTCTCATAACAAACGCAAGTCTAAACATCAACTACATGCTGTCAATCAAAATTAACAATCAATCTCAACAAAATCATAGCGTCTCAAACAAGACACGTTACGTCAAATTCCACTTGTTACGCTTCACTTGCAACTATCAATATTCAATTCAATCCAATCCTCATATCGTGTTGTACCCGATGTAATCGTTCGGTTATCTTGTTCATACTTGCCAAGTACTACAAGACATCCCACAACGGCCTATGCCGTCGACTTAGCTTTATACACCTGTTGCGCATGCCTTCTACAATTATGGAGACCCTAATCACCTACGCAATGCATTGTTCTTTACTCATTCACGCCGATATTAAATTATACTGGCACCGTACCATACTACCCATGCTCATTTAGCTTAAACCTACCAACCCTATGTCTCTCAGGCTTTCTTCATGTAACAAAGTCTTTATCGCTTATTCGATTCTAGACCCGCAAGACTTAATTTCATCAAGCTTACATTAGTCAAACATCATTTTCACAAACCTATTCGAGGTGCCCCAAATCATTCGATCTCAATTATTTAAGTTTTCATAAGCTCAATTAACAAAGGTTTTTTGAATTAAACCAATCGTAGTTATGTTTTCACAAAGAAGATTTTTATCGTCTTCATCATTTTCGTCTAAATGTATTTTGTATTCAATTATACCTTAAACTATTATTTGTCTAAATTAGTTATTTTGGAACAAACCCAACTTGAAAAATCCATCATTTTAAGTATCTTTTTCGAATACAATAAAAATTTTTCTTATCTTTCCAAAGATCAATATCGTTGGTTGCCGTACTTATCTATACATTTGGTTTTACTTAATCAAAAAATTATAGGATTTGGTTCATTAACATTTCATCAACTGATCAAAATATTTAAATCCTCGTAATTCGAAACAATTTTTTTTTCTTTTTCTTTCAATTATAAAAGACACAATTTCGACAGTTAGTTATTAGTTGACCATATTATTCAATTTGTCTTTTCTCATTCACCTTGTTTTCTTATTAAATTATTGACAACGTGTCAATTTCTACTCTCAACTTTGATTTTTAACATTTTTGTACATCGTGTATTTATTGATCTCATGCATTACAATTTACCTTTCATCTTATAAATTTTTTTTATTGTTAAAATTGAACTGTTATAGTTATATTATTAATTAAATTTGTTATTATTTAAACAAAATTATTTCCGCTATAGAATTTTATTTTTCCATTCTTTAAGTTAGTTTTCACTATAAAAAAAATATGAATTTCATTGAATTCCCATGGTGATTTAATTGGAATTTATTATTAATTTTCACTATTATCTAATGACATTTGCGTGATTGTTGTCGAAAACCTGCGGTGGTTTGTGGGTACCTCAACAATCCATTTTCATTCTTGTTAGATTTCGTTATTTAGTTGGAATCGCATGTTGGTTCGTAGATATTTCAAATCTTTACTTAAATTTTAATACATTGAGAATTTAAAATACTTTGATGATTTCTTTAGTTGTTATTGGAATAGTCATTGTGGTTCATGCATATCCAGCTCCAGGTTTTCTTTTATTTAATTATATTGTTTCTCAACTCATCTCTATTTTCCATTATTACTTTAATATTCATTATTTATTTAACCTTTCATGATAAACTATAAATATTGCAACTTCTTTATTTTAATTTAAACGATTCTATGGAGATAGGAAAATCCCTTGTAATCTGGGGATATTATAATGACCCACTTTATGAGATATCTATTTTTTTAAAAATTTAACTGGAATATGACTATCTCGGTGATTCGTGAATATCTGCTTCTCAATTTCATCTATTTACAGTTTATTTGTACACATAAATTTTTGCATTAATATCTTTGCATACTCAATTACTACTACCAGTACTTTAATATTTTAATTTACCTTATCTTAAATACACAATTGCGATATTACGGTGTTGTATAGAGTTCTCTTTAAATTTCATGAGTTTCTCATTTAATTAAATTGAATCTCTCAAAGTCTTCGTTTAATCTTGTTCAAATTTGTACTCTCGATCTTATGAATTCCACCTCGAATGTTGCAATATGTATAAATTTCATAGGTTATTATTCGTCTACAAGTATCAATTAATTCCTTCATCAACTTTTATTTATGTTATTCTTGCAATCATAGAATTTGGTTTGTTATCTTATTTGATAATTTAACGTAAATTTGTTAGTTGGCCCGCATCCCCACTCTCTTTCTTCACAATCGATCTTGTCGACGCATCATATATCCCAACTTCAATGTTTCCGTTTCTCTTAACTTTTAAGTTACTTTAAAATTTTCACTAATTTCATTAATCAAATTTGAAAGTTCACCTAAATTGCGGTATTAGAAATATTTTATAAAATCTTCTGATTTTACACTTATAATAAATCAACTCCCAATGTTCTTATAATATGTTAACACTTTCATCATATTTACAATAAATTAATAACTTTTCTCACAAAATCATGCCTTTCAAATATTTTGTAAACAACACGATGGGACGAGTTATGTGGACCATCCGACGACCTAAGTAATTATAGAGGCCTACATAATTATCGAAGTCCTCGCATGGAAATCATAATGCGTGCAATTGTGTGTCATGATATAGAACCGAAAGCAGTTTGGATAACGACACAAATGTAGATATGATAAGGACATGGTGGATACGCCGCTGGTACATCCTATATATAAGTGTCCTTATCGGATTTTCATTTGAAGCGTTGTTTTAACTATTTAAAGTTCTGTGTTATGATAATCTTAAAAGTTATATTTAAAAATTTTCTTTTCCTCGAATCTAATGGTGTCGTTATAGAACCTTTTAATTTCCGGACGAAATTCCCTAAAGTAGGGGAAACTGTAACAACTCGGGTTTTCAAATTATTATTTATTAATCATCACCCGACCTTTTTTCATATTCGGGAATTTTATCAACTAATATATCGCGTTTATCGAGTTAATTTATTGTTATAATGTTATTCTAAATTATTTATTATACATACTTAAAACTTTCAAATATTGACAAAAATTACCCTAAACTAAAACTATTACCCAAATGTGTTTCCACCTACATTCTTCAAGGTCCATTATGCAATCTGTAAATATATTATTATATTATATTGATTATTCATTAGCCCATTTACCCAACTCGTTTATAATACCCGTTTTCTCAAACCCGAGATTCGTTTAACAATCTTGAGCCGCAATTTTCGTAACAAACTTGGAAATTGAATCAAAAGATTCATTAAACTTGCTATACTCGACACACCGACAATCATAATTATGTTAAACCGATCTTTTTTATTCGTATTATCGTTTATACTAGCCGACCAAAATCATTCATCAATTTACACTATATCGTTTACCATAATGCAATTAATCTTGCAGAATCAGCCCTTATACCAACACGAATCATAACCCCAACGTTAATTGAAATTTTACAGCCTTTTATGAAACTTATTAACTCGTTTTTGCGCCATCAATGGTCATTCATCGTTTGCCATCAATCCGTCGCCTTTCAGGGTAATCAAACTTCGTAACAGGAATCCTTGACGGTAAATCCCGAAGGGTTCATCATTCTCACATCCTCACTTGTGTTTTGTTCTACTAATCAGGTGAGTAATCACTCCCCTATTTTACTTGTTTTCAAATGTTTTGGGGACACTTGCGTACCATTTATCAAACTATTTATCTTATTATTTCTCAAACGCAAACTGTGATCTTTGTGTTGTGTATCAATTGAATGACTGTTTGTTACTTGCTATTTGCTTACTTGCTTACTTGAATCGCATTCGGAGAGGTCCAACATAATCTCATTATAGTATGATCATACGGCCGTCGTAGTGGCCGGTGTCCGATCGCATTGGCAATGGTTTCACCGACACTCATTACTTGCTTAACACTTTCATTGTTTATACTCACAGATAACAGTTTTTCTTATTTTTACCCTATTATTTATATCATTATATATTATCACTTTGTTTGTGTCAAAACTGGTGAATCTACTCACTCAACATGTGTTGTTGACAAATATATATATTTTGTATGCATTTGCAGGTTATATATTGGATTGCTTATCGAACTGAAGCTCACGTAGAGATGACCTTAGGATGTTAAACATAAACAAGAATAATTGGTTTTGTATTGTAATTTTCTCTATTTTTGTTGTACTTAAATGTTCGTTGACAATTAATAAATTAATTAGATATTGTCGCTTTACAATTGCATGATAGTACCTTGTGAGCTGTGGCAATCAGCTCACACCCCGACATTTCCGCCGTAGGTTGGGGTGTGACATTCAGCACTGATCAGCCACATAATAAAGTCTCGTATCAACCTTCATGGGGTTTACAGTATCAATAAAGATTGCACCGATGCGCCCAGATGGAGTGCATCGAGCAATATTTGGTTTTGATGAATTTGGTGTCACCCCAAATTGTCGACTTGCTGATGTTAACCGATCAGTGACTCGATAATATCAGCAAGGGCCTCCACGGCTGGTGGAGGAGATATGCGGGCATAACGGTACCTGTATAGGGTACATTATTTAAAGTTATCCGATGTATTCTAGCGGATTTGGCATTCCAGTGGCTGGAGTGTTGTGACCGTCACGTATACGCGGACATAACTGTACCCCATTTGTAATTTGTGGGGCAAACCTGTAGCAGTGACCGAAACAGATTCCAGTGACTTGCTTGCCGGTGAGTGGAGAGTCGCGGAAAAGATCTGTTGTGTTGATGCTATTTTTGGAGTGCTTATCCAGAAGAACTGCTAATAAACCAGAAGATGATTAGGAATTAGTTGCTTTATAGAATTTGATGCAATATCCAGTGTTTTTTGATGTAATTATTCTAATTTGTAATTTATAATTGGTTTAATATCAAATTTGTGTTGTTATTAGTATAAATCCGTTTATATATTATGAATATAATATTATTTTATATATAATATATGTTGCCCCTTTGATTCTTAAATAAAAAAAACCTTAATCCACCACACATCGGTCGATCCATCGCGGATCGAAGTTTAAACAGATAATATGTCGGCCGTCTAGTTACACATTCAAACATAACAAACACAAACCCTAACACACCGATTTCGCCTCCGAACTTCGTCGCCGTTAACAAAACCTATTCCATATCCGACCCGGCAACATTAAGGTAAGTATAATACTTGTATTATACTCTATTCAGAATTAGGTTTTGATTTAGATTAAGAGTTAGGATTTGAGCATACCCATCGGGTTTGGATTCACATGTGAAAACTGGTTGGATTAAGGGTTTGATGTTAGATTTGGGTTTTAGGTTATCAAACTTTTTCAAAATTGGGTTTGGTTTCGGATTTGAAAATGGGTTTAGGTTACGGGTTTGAAAACGGGTTTGGGTTACAGGTTAGATTTTGGGTTAACGGGTTTGTGTTTGAAAACGGGTTTGCTATTGAAACATTTATATTTGGGTTATGGGTTTGAAAACGGGTTTGATTTGGGTTTGAGGTTAACAAACGACTTTGATAATGAAATGGGTTAGATTTGGGTTACGGGTTTGAAAATGGGTTTGATAATGAAACAGTTTAGATGTGGGTTATGTTATTAAAAACTGGTTTGATTTGGGTTTGAGGTTAACAAAGGGGTTTGATAACCTAACGGGTTAGATTTGGGTTACGGGTTTGATAATGAAACGGGATAGAAAAAGGGTTATCCGTATTATATAGTTATAAAAAAAATAAAAATAAACATTATATTTATATCTTAAAAGTAGATGACGAATACCTACGTTAAAGGGGATGAGCAGCTTGTTGGCTACCCGCATTTGACGTTTGACGAGGGGTCCGCTTTCCATATCCGGTTTTCGCAGCTTCGGCGTATGGAGTCGCAGCCTACCTCGACCTTATCTGAGAAGTTAATAAAAAGTGTTGGGTGGAAGAGAGGATAAAAAATATTGTTGGGAAGAATACACCATGGGAGAGATTGTTTACCGCCGACCAGCTAGCATACCGAGCACTCACGCTAGAGTTTTACTCTACGTTCCTTTTCAGGTATTTTTTTTTCTTTACAATTAACTTATAAAGTAGATTTAATGAACGTGTAAATATTGTTTCAGGCCACGCCCGGATGGAGAGCCGCAGGTCGAGATGAGGCTTGATGGTGCGGATACCCATAAAGCGGAGGTTGGGTTCCGTATGTTCGGGGAGGACCGCTATCTGTCGATGGAGGAGTTTGCTTTTGCGCTCAGCTTGTACACACCTTGGGATTTAGTCGACCCTGTTTACACGGAGAGCATACACGATACACTAGAAGACGTGTTGAGGCGTTTTTGGACGACGATTAGCGATAAACCTTGGCCTACCGACAGCGAAGAATATCTCCCAGACTGCCTAGTCTCATCCATCAGGGACCCGTTGCACAGGTTTGTATATAATATAATATAATATAATATAATATAATATAATATAATATAATATAATATAATATAATATAATATAATATAATATAATATAATATAATATAATATAATATAATATTTTATTGTATTTTTGTACAGGTACCTACAAAGGCTTATCGCTCAGACCGTACAGGGTCGTCACAAGGGGGCAGATCACTGCAACCTCCGTGACCTTTTTTTTGCGATGCCTGCTTACGGGAAGACACTGCAACCTAGCTCGTGCTTTCGGCGACTACTTCGCCATTTACTGGCACAGGCAGGGCCGCGAGTCGTTGGTCGGTAGCACGTTCGTTACGCGGATTGCGATTTCTTTGGGCTACGGGGACAGACTAAATGACGTACCCATTCAGCCACCGATTATGCTGCGAGCGGTGGGCCGTTCACGGGCACACGGCATGCGCATCGTCCGGAACATTAACGGCCGTTATCACCTGGTCACTGATCTGCATGCTCCCCCGTACGTTGAGATCCCACTTGTTGAGCCTCCGCCAATCGAGGAGCCGGAGGTGCATATTCAAGGCGCCGAGGTTGACGGTGATGAGGGCGAGGAGGACGGTGATCAGGTACGTTCTATTTTATCGTTTAACTTTTTTTGTATCTTCGTCTTATTAACGTTAATTTATCGTTTTCATAACAGTCACCACATCAGCACCCGCATCACGTTCCGCGTACACATCGCGCCATGCGTTTGGATGCGGCCATTGACTCCCGGCTACGGAGACTAGAGCGTGACGTGTCACAAATACGCGGTCAGATGACCTGGATGGTATGTCTACCCAGCAGCATGGAGCCCAGTACACAGTACCAGCGCCACGTTTCGATGAGGAGGGGAGCGATGACGACGCGGGTGGTGCTGTATTTTAGATTTGTTTTTTGTATGCTGTTACTTTTTCCCGAACTCGTTTGGTTTTTTTTTCGAACTCGTAATGTATTAATTATTATTCTTTTATAAACTGGTTATGCGTTATGCTTATTTTGTTCTTTTTCAATTTTAAAATTGTGGTTTTGTTATTACTTTAAACCGATCAAAAATTAAATACACCCGAAATACAAAAAAAGAAAACAAACATAAGTCGTTATGTACTAATTATTATTATATAAATCTCTTTCCTTTTATTTTGTTCGCTTTTAATTTTAAAATTGTTGTTTCATTGTCACCTTCCAAAACCGATCAAAAAATGGTTACACCCGACTAACAAACAAACAAAACAAACAAAAGAAAATAAATAAAAGAAAAGACAACAAAAAGACAAAAATATAATAAAATAACAAAAGAAAGACAGGAAAATGACAAAAAAACACATTTTCCCAAAACACCCAAGAAATCCGCCACACACCGGCCGATGTGTGGCGGATTGAGTGGGTGTTTTGAAAACACCATATGGTGTATGTAAAAAAAACCCCTAAAATAATTCATCTATTATTTTGATTGAGCATCACCAAAAACTTTCTAAAAAAATGTCTTGTCAAGCTACCACGTAAAAAAAATACACACACACATTTTTCAAAATCCTCACAACCTTTCCAACTAGAAAACCCAATGTTAAACGAGCAACACTTGTGGGCTAAAGGGTGATTCGGTTTGATTTTAAAGGGATGGTTTGGAGGAGATCATAACTAAAGGGACTTAAAAAAAACTAAGTCATACTTGGTAGCTAAGTTTCTTTAATGGATAAGTCTTTTTCGTATGGATAAGTCTTGCTAGTAGATAAGTTTCTTTATTTCAAAATGATAAGGATTGGTGTCAGTTTCAACGTCTTACGAGCTAAGTTTCCTTACTCCTTAAGATTTTGTTTGTGTATATAAGGCTTGTAAGGTTTAGTTGTAGAAATATATCCAGCGTGTCTTGTATTGAATATAAGTTTTTCTTATATCTCTCTTTTATTGTTTTCAAATAATAAGAAAACGCTGGTCTGTTTGAGCAAATATTATTTGATCGTGTATTGGGTCTTGGATTTGTTTACTGCTTCACTTGTTTAAAACGTAACAAGTGCTATCAGAGCCAACCCATTAAACATGGACGACTTTCAAGTTGTTGGAGGCGTGAAGAAATTGAACAATCAAAACTACAACACGTGGTCAACCTGTATGAGTTCGTATCTACAGGGTCAGGATCTGTGGGAAGTTGTTCAAGGGTCAGACACCACCCAACCGAGAATCGACACCAATGGGGCGATCAATAATTGGAAAGTAAAGGTCGGAAAAGCTATGTTCGTGTTGAAAACAACGATCGAGGAAGAGCTTTTGGATCACTTCCGAGACCTAGCAACGCCAAAGGAAGCATGGGATGCTTTGGCGGCACTTTTCTCCAAGAAAAATGATGCGAAGCTTAAGCTTCTTTAAAAAGAGCTTCTGTCAATCACTCAAAAAGATCTCACGGTCCCGCAATATTTTCTTAAGGTTAAGACCTTGTGTCGTGAGATTGGGGAGCTTGATCCGGAAGCAAGAGTCGGAGATGCTAGAAAGAAACGAATCTTAATACACGGTTTAAGAACCGAGTATCGAAGTTTCGTATCCGCTGATCAAGGATGGCTGAAACAATCATCCTTGGTCAAATTCGAGAATCTTCTCGTAAGCCAAGAAGACGTGGCTAAACAGATCGAAGTGAATGTCAGTGACTAAGTTAAAGTTAGTGACTATTGAAAAGATGGGGACCACCAGTGAATCAAGCTAGCATGTCGACCACTAAGTTAAAGTCAGTGACTATTGAAGAGATGAGGACCACCAGTGAATCATGCGATGTTGCAACACTTTTAACTCCTAAAGTGGAGATGGATTCTAAGTGAATGGTTAAATTTTGGTAATGATAACCTTGGTGTCGGTTTACTGTTATGTTAACTATTTTTGAAAGTTTTGGATATTTTATGCTTTGTTTTTTCAATTTGTTTTTTAGACTTATTATCTCCGCTACTTGGTTTTTGTGAACAGTTTATCCATAATTGGATGTTTGGTTATATTGTAAGACCCGTTACCGGTGCCCTACGTTGGACGTTGGATTTACTCATAATCACAGTTCTACAAATCAGAGTTAATTAAAACTTCTCGCGGAATATAAAACTTTCATTAAACATTCATAACATTTCATAAACTTGTCTTAATCAATCACTCTTGTCTTTCAATTTAAACATCAATTCATAAAAACAACTTGAGTCTTCAGATGTCAGCCTCTTATTCTTCTGCTATGTGTCCCCGCTCAAGCCATCTGTCTCATTCTACTCACATGCGTGCATACTAAAAGTCAGCTACGCTGAGTGAGTTCTAGTTAATCATATAACATACAATACATTCATGACTACATACTACCGTACGTACTACATACTTTCCTACTTTCGTTTATAATATACTTACTTACCGTCATACCTTCTTTTTTTCATATTCATACCTTACATTTTAAAGAGCATTACGCCCTATAACCTTCGCATATATTATTAGGGTATGCAACTCCTTAACCTTCACATATATTATTAGGGTATGCAACTCTTTAACCTTTGCATACATTATTAGGGTATGCAACCCTAAAACATTCGCATATATATTATTAGGGTATGCTACCCTTTAACCTTCGCATATATTATTAGGGTATGCAACCCTTTAACCATACATTACTCTTCATTATCATTATCATTATCATTATCACATTCATACATACCTTACATAATATCTTACATACCAGATTCATACATACTTCCTTTTCACATACTCATATCATACATACTACACTATACTTTCCTTAACAATACGTGCAATTTCCGAAGATCGTTCACGTACTGTCAAGCATGCATTCATAATATAAACATAACTATCACATTCATCATTAAGACATACACTTACCATTTAAGGTAAGTGTATTAACATTCACATTGAGTATGCACACAGCCCCGAAAACATAACAAGGAAGTGGGGCTAGAAACTCACCTGGATCCTGTTTCGTTCTCCGTTCACTGTTATTCCTTTCTTTCACTGAGCTCTGCTAACTGTATATTAGTCACACGTATCAATACTCGTCCTAATCACATCATTCAAGTTCAGCCAAAATGGCTAAGTCTGGTCTATTCTAATGGTCTTTTTTTAGAATACAATATACTTAGAATATACTTTTACTTTCAACCCTAGTGTATACGAATATAGGGTTTTCAAATACTTTTAATATTTCTTTCTTTCTTTTGTGTTCCTAAACCCTATCCTTGGTTAATCTTCCTTTCTTTTAGTATTTGAATGCATACGTACATTCATATGGTAGTGAATTCGAAACGCACCATGTAATCGATCCCAAACATGTATTCAAGTCATATATGCATTCGATTGTGCATATTGCTTGCGGGTCGCCCTCATGTAATCGATCATGGAGGCGTTTGAGTGACCATGTAATCGTATATATGTATATATGTATTATAATGTATACAAGTATGCATGTTCCTTTATAAGCGAATGTCATCATTGTATGCGAGTATATATATATGATGTATTCTAGTAGTCCTTATGTATTCAAATTAGGTAGGTGTATTTGAGTTGCATAGAGGTATTCGAATCTACTTAGTGTATTCGAATGTAGCCCATGTATGCGAATTGTCATAATGTATTCAAACATCATGATGTATTCGAGTTCTCCTTGTATGCGAATGTGATCTTAGTAATCGAATTAGGCACATGTATTCGATCCTCACATTGTAATCGAATTTACCCCATGTATTCGAAATGC
This sequence comes from Bidens hawaiensis, assembly GCF_021521415.1. Lineage (NCBI taxonomy): Eukaryota > Viridiplantae > Streptophyta > Magnoliopsida > Asterales > Asteraceae > Bidens > Bidens hawaiensis. The sequence continues at coordinate 721,646 of NW_027491488.1, forward strand.
TCCATGTAATCGATTGGTCCATTGTAATCGAAGGAGGACTTGTAATCGAATTTAGCATTGTAAGCGAGTTTAACCATGTAACCAAATACATGCATTGTATCCGAATATCCAAATTGTATTCGAGCTTAATGTATTCGAACCAGATTGTAATCGACTGGCCCGTATGTATTCGAACAAGGCCATTGTATGCGAGTATAAAATGTATTCGATTGACCTTAAAGTAACCGATTAAGACAATGTAATCGAGTTTAGCATGTGTATTCGAACGACCTGTTGGTCCTTATTGTATTTGGACAGTGTAACATCCTACTTCTGGTTATAATAATAAAATAAATTTTGTTTATTTTATAGTGTGTCATTATCGGTTTAAATAAATAAACTAATAGAAGGTAGGCTTGGGATTTAAAAGAAATAATAAAAGATGGAATGGGCCTTAGGTCCATGGGCTTAAGGGAGTATAAATACCCTTAAACCCTAAACCTTTCCATTTGTATCCATCTCTACACCATAGCCTACACCTTGGAAAACACACACAAACCCGAACCAAGATCCGAAGGCGAAAACCCGAGCTTGTTGGTGCTGGAACGTCGTGACGGACCAAAACAACATCAAGACCAGCTCATGTTTGTATGCCGACTCGTTTAAGGTACGTTTATGACTTGAACTTGTTCGTTTAGGTTCGGATTTCGTCTAGAAATCATAGATCTAGGTGTATATGGTAGAAACGAATTCAAAACAACAAACCTCACTGAAATTGGTTAAGAATTGATGGGTTAATCGATTGATAAAAGAACCCGTATATATATGCCCAAATTGCACCCATTAAACATGAATGTTGGGCCGATTTGATGGTTAGGGTTTGTAGGCGCTTGGATTGCGAGTTCAATGGTACCAAAAATCGTGTTATTGGCTAAGAAACGAGGATTTAATTGCAGATATGGTAACTGTTGACCATTTCGTGTTCTTGACAATTTTGACTTTGACCCTGAGTCAAAGTCTGGATAAGAACAGCTGATAGTTCGTTATGGATAGTAATTCGTTACGCCTTCAGGACGAATGAGCCCTTAATTCGTGTGACTTGATAACGAATAAACCCTTGATTCGTTATTTATCCATTCGTTAGATTCTAATAACGAATCAGCTAGCGAATCAGGTAATGTCAAGGTAACGAATCAGATGGTATTCATATAACGAACTAGAATAACGAATCAAGTCATGTTCAGATAGCGAATCAGATTGACGAACCAGATGATGACAAGATGACGAACTAGGATAACGAATCAGACCATGTTAACATAACGAACTAGAGTAACAAATTAGTTAACGAATCAGGCTTAATTCGTTATAGAAAATGAGTTAACGAATTAGAATATAATTTAAAATCCTAATGGAAAATGTGTTAAGACAGTTATAGAAAATGAGTTAACGAATTAGAAAATAATTTAACCCCAGCCAGGGGCTCTGCCCCTTGGACCCCACTAGGGACTGCTGCCCTAGAACCCCGTTGCCAGGGGCGCTGCCCCCGGACCCCGTTCGTTGTGGGTTATATAAAGATAGAAATACGATATGAGTAGTAATAGTTAATTGATACATGTAAATATTATACAGTTAGCCGTGCACAGCTCAAGAAGGGAATAACTATTAACGGTGAACGTAACCGCATTCAGGTGAGTTTCTAGCCCCATTTTCTTGTTATGTTTTCGGGGATGTGTGCATACTCGATGTGATAGTTAATACACTTACCTTAACTGGTAAGTGTATGCCTTGTCTGGTTTATATGTTATGTATGTATATCTTAAATGTGAATGAAAGCTTGTCGGTACGTGAACGATCTTCGGATATTGTACGTGCTATCAAGGGAGACAGTTATATGATAGATAAATGTGTATGATAGATATATATACAATATATGAATATGTATGAATTATTAAAGAAAGTATGTATGTTATGGGTATGTAAAGACAGTATGCACGAAGATGAAGAAAGAGAGATCAGAACCTAATAATATCTGAGATAGAGAAGAAAGGGATCAGACCCTAATAATATCTGAGATAGAGAAGAAAGGGATCAGACCCTAATAATATCTGAGATAGACAAGAAAGGGATCAGACCCTAATAATATCTGAGATAGAAAAGGACGGTAATTTATATAGTATGAAAGTAATAAAGTACGAACGTATGTATGAACTTATGTAATGAAAGTAGATTTGTAAAGCAATTATTATGTATCTTCGGATGCATAATTGGAGGTAAATGTATGTATTGTATAATGTGTGATTAACTAGAACTCACTCAGCGTAGCTGACTTTTAGTATGCACGCAGTTGAGTAGAATGAGGCAGTTCGCTTGATGAGGGCACATGGCATCGAAGTGAAGACACTGGCGTCTCAAGGAAATGTTATGATGTTTTAAAGACTATGTTTCTTTTTAAATGACTATGAATGTTTGATAAGACACGATTTGAAAGTTATTTAATGTTTTATGGTTGAAGTTTTATATTCCGCGTAAAGTTTTAATTAACTCTGATATTTATAATTGTGTTTATGAGTAAATCCAACGTCCAAAGTAGGGCGCTGGTAACGGGGCCTTACAGACAGGCTGTTGGTTACGGCTTGGTCCTCCACTTCCAATATCATTATGTGTTTTGTCATCAAGACTCATACTGTGGTTCGGTATTAACCATAATTGTTTCCCTTAACCGTGTTCGGCCAAAACTTGACCCGCGTAACCATAAAGCTTGGACCTTTATGGTCTAAAACGTTCAAAGGCTAGATCTAAGGTTTATTTATGAGCCGTTTATAACCACGAGTTCGTTACGTCCATTTTAATCATCAAGTTTGCAACTTTATGCTACATTTAGACCCGATCTACTCTAGAGTTAAGTTTCATGATAAACCGTTCATAAAAACGTAATCTTTAAAGATAAAGAACATACCTTTAAACGTTTGTTAGGTCACGGCTAGCTTGGTTATGAACAACAAATCTTGTATCTTGATTATATTTCCGAGATCTAACAATATGTGGCCTTGGATCTCTTCTCCTAGCTCATGGCCGTAAGTAAGAGGGAGTATGTGTGTGTTTTGAGTATGTAGAGAATAAGATTGAGAGAAATGAGGGTTTTAGGGGTTTTAGGGAGGTTCAATGGAGTATTTATACTCTCTTAAGCCCATTGACCTAAGGCCCATCCCATACCTTATTCCATCTTTCCCCACCCAAGTCCATACTCCTTATTATATATAATCTTAATTAAATATTAACGCACGTTTAACAAACATAACTTTCCTTTATTTATTATTATAAAATTTAAGATGTTACATATATTATGTTTTGAGTTAATGAGTTAATGTTTGGTTGTTTTGTGCATATATAATTGATTAATTGGTAATCTGCCATGCATTACTAATATTTGTTTAATACAAAACTTTTTTTGTGAAAGTAGTTTCTTTTAAATTTGAAATTCAGTTTTATTGACAATAACCTTTGTTGGTTATAACATGAAAATGCTTTTTGTGATCATTTTAAAATAAATTATTTTAGGCTTTTCCCAGATTTTTTTTAATTATAACCTTTTTAAAATAACCTTATTGACAAATTTTGTATACTTGGCGTTTTATTATATATTTTTGCTAGTAAGATAATATTTGTTTTCTAAAATATTTTTTTATAACCAAACTACTAAATGTTACACCCTAATAAAAATACACTTATACATATGATTCACCATATATGTTACACGAATCATATTTTAATACGTATTACACAAGTTATAAATATAATTATTTGTCAAATAAATGAAATATTCGATTTTAGCAATAAATCAAATATGGTTTTATTAAACAACTTCTACATATAATTGTTTGTTACATTTTTTATATATGGTATTATATTTGAGTTTAATAATAAATCAAAAATCATTATATTAGACAACCTAAAAATATATTTCGATTATAACTTTTTTTAAATATTTTGTTTAATTTTGTTTTAGTAACAAATCACTGACCGAATGTAATAATAATATTATATTTTTTAAATAAGGTACTATTAATAAAAAATAAACCTAAAAAAATCTTTATATTAAATTATTTATTAATTTTCATATATTATTATAGTTATATTGTAACAGATCCATGTATAAGCCCATTATATGAAGCCCAAAGAATTATCTTGTAAGTAGAATATTTAATAATTAATGACTCTTCATTTATTAGTTTGTTAATCATCATCAAAAAAAGCTTTCACTTCAGTTTTTCAGTAGAATATGGCAGCCACTTACTACTAAGAATCGGCGATTTTAAGATCTTTTTTGTTCCTCCTTTCATATCGATTTCAATCAATGGAGAATGTAAGTGTTATTGTGTGAAATAATTTAATTCTGTTAATTAAAATTGTTCTTATCTCTTTAGCCCTAATTGAAACTTGATTAAAGATGATTTTCAGTCAAAATCGTTAATGTTGTTGTTTAGGTTTTAGTTTTAACATGGAGTCTGTTTGTTTAGTTCCTCTTAAACTTCTTTAAAGTTGAATGTATTCTCTATGCATGCTTGAGGGGGTTAACTGTAATATTTTTGTGTTTAAACATCGATCCTTCTTTTATCAGGTTAGTAATAAGATCTTCTTGGTTGTTGATTGTTAGGTTATTATTGTTGTGTTAATGGATTTGTTTTTTGTAGATTTTAGCATACACATGTTTGTATTTTATAATTAGTATATAAACATAAACATATAATAATCATACATATATCCTGTGAAAATACTTTAAAAAATTTTATATCAATTAATGTTTTTATAATTTTCTTATTGAGCAAGATTTGTTATTAATTTCTATTATATGTTAACAACACAGATTGTTTTGCCTGTGGTTTGCATTTTCTATGATAAATCTAACAGAGAGAGGGTATGTATAAACAACTTTTAATTTATAAACTATGTTAGTGATATTTCCATTCTTGCGATATACTTTATCGTTCACATCATATTAATTTCAGGTACTTCCAGATGAATTCTGTATCAGAATTTTTAAGCCAGGTGCTAATATTCACCCAGTTGTATTGTAGCACAAATACAAAGACTGGTTTATACAGATTGAATTTATAAACAATCGTTTTGTTTTTCCAAATGGCAGGGATCAATTTATTCAAGACAATGATTTGATATTCGGAGATGTGTTGGTTTTCTACCCTATTAACCAAAATGAATGGACATTCGTTTACGTTAGAGATAATCAAGTTTATTATGACATGGTTGTTGATGTTGTGGTTCGTTACCGGACGCTTAAATATCTTGTAAGCAACGGTGTATTTATTTTTATTAAATATTGAGCAGTCCTTTTTTTCAATTTTTAAATGTCTCTTTTGCTTATAAATTTCTTTACTTTTTTTTGGAATTTATTGTAGCCATTGAAAGATGATCAAATTAAATCCTACGTTAGTTTAGAGTCAGGAAAGTATGACGAAATCATCGCTCAGTCTGTTGACGGATTTACATGGAATCTGATCATCCAATGCGTCAAACTAACTACTCCAAAATTTGGTTTGACTGGTACGTGGGAAGACATGTCTGGGCATTGTAAACTTATTGTTAATGATTATTTGGTGTTTCAACGTCTTCAAGGTTCGTGGACATTCAAAATGTATGTTTTTTTGATAGCCGTGGTATTGAACGTGTCAATTTTAATGATGACTTGGTATACACCGGTAACCATCTCGAACTCGGATATGTTCCAATGGTTATAGAGATTGAAAGTAATGATGAATCTGAACAACACAACCAACTAGAAGGTTGTTTTTTTTTTTTTCATTTTGTTTTATATTATATAATTTGGTACACTTAATATTATTAAAGTGTTTATAAGTTAAATACATGTGTATAGGAGTTGATGTTGATATAGAAGATGTTGATGTCTCGGTTTTGGAAATTATTGTCCCTCATGTTCAAGAAGACAACATTTTGGAATAATATTTTTTTCATATTGCAATAAATCTTTGATGTACGTTCCTTAAAAATTATCAATAAAGTCAAATATATATATATTTTTTTTGAATTTAGATTACATTCAGCTAACATACTATTAAATGCAAATATTTTGATAATTAAAAATAATTAGAATTCAATTAACAATAATATTAAATAAGACTAAGATATTAGAGACCATATAATTTTTTAATTTTGTACAATTACTTATAATTATTGACTATATTGTTTCCGAAAATAATCATACGCTAATACAAGCCTTATATTATCATTTCCTTTCAAATAGAGATAGATTACATTATTTGTGTATATAAGTAACACATACTCATCATGAACGATTCCAACCATCTTGAATTTTATTTGAAGTATTGTCAAACATTTGTTTCTCAACACAATAAGTTAAGCATCATTCCTTTATACTTATTTATAAATTACAAATGCTATCATTCATTTTTATTTCATTAGTGTTTTTAACAATCTATAATATTATTATTGAGAAACTATTGTTTATATTTAAACCATGTCGTCTTTTTGGCCGAAATAACATAAGTATAAAGTTTTAACTTAAATTTTCTTTTAAAATTTAAGTTACTCACAAATACTGAATTTACAAAAAAAAAATTCAATTTCATCTTTATAAATATAGGCAAAAATTATATTAACAAACAAACAAACAAACTTTAAATACTGTTGTCGTAAAATTTATAGTTACATACATTTGATTTTTTATTCATTTATTTTAGCCGACTCTAATATTTTAAAAATCTTCGTGAAGATATTTTGGCTGAGTTGTCAAGCATACAAGAGGTTTGCTAGTTTGTTGTCAACCAGAGAGAGCTACCTTTTACAAAGCTTCAGCTTTATGAAGAATACTCTGAAAGTTTTATGATATCTGTCTCAAAATTCAAAATTTGAAACACACATTCTCTTTCTTTGTCTCTCTTGAAGCTTCAATATTGAAAATGGTTGCCTTATAATATTGTTAGTGTTAAAATCGGAATCAAGGGTTTAATTTCGATGTTATCTGCTTCTCTAGCGTTAAAATCAGCAGGTCATTTGTATTGGGATATCGATTTCGAATTAAGGGTTTTCTATTGCGTTTAATGCTAATTGGTTGTTGCAGTGCAGCTATTTAAGCCTTTGACAGGTACAGCAACAAGCATTAATTGACCATCTTGCAATGTCTTCAAACTAGCTTGGAGGGTATTCGGATCAAATCTTAGCAGTTAAAATTAAGCTTTTGATTTAAAATATAAATTGGTTAACAGGTCATTTATGTTTTCTGGTTACACCAAATTGTAAAAAGGATATTTTTAGTAACAAGGGCATTTCTGGGATTTCATATTTGGTACATTTGCAAAATTGATTTAAGATGTCGGGTTTGTGCAGTTTGACTGCGTAAAGTCGAAATACTGGCTAAAGCGCAAATTTCATCGAAGGGCTGGAAAAGTCAAATGGGCTACGACTTAGAATTTTGTCAAAATTCGAGTCATTAGAACGACTTAAATTTGTTTATGCTTATTCATTAAAGGCTTTTTATATTTTTCAGTTTATTATTCAAACATTTTGTCAAGATTCGTGTTCGTTCCCATTTGTTTACCTGCCTATATATGGCCCGTTTGAGGTCAAAGTCGACCTTTTTGGAAGTAAAGAAATTGTTTTGACGTCTTCTTTATCTTTTTGTAGCAAATTAATCGAATGATTGCTTATGTGGACAAAGATGTCAGTGATGAAATTGGTTTTGATGAATTAATTTGTATATGTAAATATGATGACCGCCAAAATCGAAGAATTGGACAACAAACAAGATCTTACAATAGTGTTCTTGATAATTAATAAAGATAAAGATGTAACTTTTTATATTGTTCAGTGTTTTTTAAATTAGAAGATTGCACACTTATTAATAGGTTTGCATTGTTATGAAAGAAACGCATCCTTAATGGCCGAAAAGATGTTTGCAGTCAAAACATATTATGGAAGAAACACATCCTTAATGGTCATCGTTCATGGTTGCGATCCTAATAACAACACTTATGAGGCCATAGAAACTTGGCCTATTAATTGTATTGCATAAGGTTATGAACCTAATCAGGTCCTAAAATTGCCTCATTTATGTTATGATTATATCATAATCCAACTTTGATTCTATATGTAAATGTGTTGTTTTTGATATATTTTTTCCAGCCCGTGTAATACATGGGTCTTTAACCTAATCCACTAATATATATAGACAAAATTGTTTTATAACACAACAGATTTTGAGTTTGTATTTTTCAATTGTTTATTTGCCTTTTATTTTAATATCGTTGACACTTATATTCTTAAATGGCATGTTTTTTAAATTTTGAATCTAACTATCTATATAATTGGCTACCATAAAATCTTATGTGTCACTCTCACGATGCAGAAGCTTGAAGCTTTCGATCTGTTTCCAAATCGTGATGAGGTTGCTTACTCCTTTCTTCTAAATCTGTTTTTGCAAACTTTTAATCTGAAGGCCTTTTAATATTGTGGTGATAATAGTATCCCCCATTTTATGTGATAACCTGATTAGGATTGAAGAAAGTAATTGCCTCATGTTCGGTTCGGTTTGCTTCATCTCATTTGACATCATAAGTTTAATATTTAGTTATGAAAATAAAAAATTGTTGTCATTTTGGTAGATACACAGTCTCATTGTGATCTATCCAATTGGGGTTTGAAGGGTAAAATATGATTGCAGTTGTATCAAGTTATGCACACGAACTATTTGATAATTTGTCTATGTTCAAATTTTATCATCTGATTCCATTGCTAGGTCGGAAGCGAGGGTTCTGCCTACGTTTATTAGTGTGTCGTATAGTGAGTTTTTGAGCACTTTTATTTTTATGTTCATTTTATTTCTTTCATTCTGATTTTGTAATATTAATCTCTTATTTAAACAAAATGATTTTAGGTGGTTTAAATATTTTCAACCAATTTACTTTTAACCGATGTTTATTTATTTGATTATGATAATAACCAAAATAAATCCGTTTTTAAGTAAAGGGTTGAAATGGTGGATTCCAGAAATTGGATAACAAAGGGCACGAGTTCATGAATCTGTTAATTTACATTTTTTTAAAGAAGCTATGCTTATTTCTTATGTATTTGAAAATATATTATTTTCCTTTTTGAGAAATTTGGTAGGTTACACTCAAATGCAGAATTGCAGATGTGTTGCAGCTAAGGGTGTTGATGCCTCTGAATGCCAGAAGTTGGCCAAATTTTACTACTCTTTTTATTCCGCTGAATGGGTAAGCAATACCATTTACACCGGTAATCAAACGATTATCTAACGGTTGTATGTCAATTGAACTATCCCGACATTGGTCAACTCATGAAAGAGTTGTCAGGCTCGGGTTCTTCCTATGGCTTCTAAGGTTGCACAACTTAAACTTGGGCTGGGCTGGGTTGGCTAAAGCTAGACACTTAGTTTGTTCAAATAGGCTTGGTTCCTGTGAGTTCATTGTGCAAGCCATCTAGAAACTGGGTACTATGGACTGATATAGATTATAGGCTTGAGCCTTGGCTTGGCAGAATATGATTGTTTAAAATAGACTTCATCCAAAGTATTACATAGGTTTTGCCTTAACACTAATATTTGTAAATAAGAAAAATAGATATTGCAGCAGGAAAAGGCTAGATTTTGTTTATTTTGATTTTTATAATAGGAGCAGTTAATCGAGGTTAGTTAATTACTTAATTCATACATACTGAAAGAATCTGCAGATACTCTGAGTTCGAGTCTGAGTTTGAGGTTAGTTAATTACTTAATTCATACATACTTAACTTATTCAAGTCTGAGAAATATTTGACGTTGCAGATAATTTGCACCCGTGACATCATTTTATTGATCATCACCGGTATCTTCCAGCAATATACGGTTTACCAGGTCCAGAAAATTAGATTACACGTAACCATTCTAAATATATCATATCACTTTCTTTTTTTATGTTTTCTCTAAGCACATATACTACTTCCTTTGAAGTGCTAACCTTTCTTTTAGCATGTTTTTTATCCCTATATACCTGCAATGGCCATAATAAATAACAAAAAAGAATGCTTTATTAGTTGATATTTTGATTTATCAATTTTCTAGAGTATTATAATATATAAAGAATAATAGTATATTATATTAATCAATGAATAAGTTACTTTGTAAGGAATAGTATACCTTCCTAAGATCATCATAGTAGCCTGAGGGTTTATTCCAGGGGAATTTAGAAGAGCTGAACTATCGAGGACACATAGTGCGGTAACATTGATAAATTTATAATTATGATCAATAACTCGATCAACTTCACAACCTCCATGATAATGCTATACGGTCATAACAGTGTCTTTGCAATATTGTGCTAAGTCAAACATCAGTATTGCTAATTTAACCAGGTTTTTAAACTTGAAATACTATTAGTTTTTGGGTCATATACAAGTGGTAATTGATTCGAGTATTATTAATTTGTAGATTTCCCATATAGATAGATCAAGTTGAGTTGTATTTGGTCCTGTGTTTGACTATTTGTTCGGTCAAGATTACTATAAAATGGAACAGCAACAGATCCCACAATCAAGATGGTATCTCACGTTTTGTATTGCTTATGAACCTATAACTTCTATTGTTTATGGCACAAAAATTTGTATAGCCTTTTGTGATTATACATCTTCTAACACTAATATTTGTAACTATCTACCTTGGTTGTTACCTACGCTTGATCCGTAGCAACATGCGGGACAGAAACTAGACTGTTTACTATTTTCATTAATTTTTATTAGATTATTGATTAACATGTTTTGGGTGAAGGTTGTGTGTGGACCATTGAGTATGAAGTCAGTGTGGACCATTGAATTTTATCGAACGTTGTAATGTTTCAGAATTTTGTGTTCATGTTCATTGATTAAAAACTCGATGTGTTCATGTTTGTTCGTTTAAAACCTAAACGAACCGTTCTTGAATGTAAGCGACACTAGATTAAATGAACATAGTAAAACAAACCTAAATGAAAAATGAAAATTTTGTACAAACAGTAAAATTATAATAAACCTAAATAACGTATAGACGGGTATTTTCATTCAAACAAAAAATCGTTGCAAGAATGGCGAACAGATTAATGCGTATATATTAAATCTAAACAAACCTCCGTCACACGACCAACATTGATAGATTTCAAAAGGTTAATCCAAATTAGACTTTGATTAATTCGAAATCTCATCCGTGTTCGAGTGGAAGGGATCACCGTTTGAATTCCAGATGAGGGATTAAAGTTGTGAGGATGATAGAAAGTGTTGACTATAAGAGTCAAAGCTTGGTTCAGATGATATAACCCAGTTTGAGAGATTCGGATTCAGAACCCATGGATACCCACGAAATTAAAGGATTGAATGAGAAGCCTCCATTCTGAAACCATGCATTCTCTCGAGCCACCAGATTGCATTATTTGTAAATAGAGAGTTCTCATGCATTTGATTTAAATTCACGGGTATGGATCTCACCAAACTCAAATATTCTTTAAACGAGTTATAACATCTCATTAAATTACAAATTAAATCTAGCAAAAATAAAGTAACAAAATTATTAAAAGCCAAAACCTAACAAAACCCGTGTAACACGCGGGCTAAAAGCTAGTGATATTATATAATGGTGTTTAGAAAGTTCAATCTATACGACTCAAAGTTTTGTATCGTATGCTTCAGTCACGTGTAAGGTTTGTTTACTATATTTTTCGAAAGACGTCTACATCCAAAAATAAGCAGAAAAACGAAGGATCTTCATTTTCTCAAAATAAGTTAAACAAAAGTGGTATGTACTTAAATTTAAGTTATTTTTACCTACTTATTTAAAATTAGCTGGTTTATATTTTTATAACTAAGCAATAATATTATTATTATAATTTTTAATTAATACAACAATATGTCTAAATGTAGCCTAAAGTCAACGCTTTCCATTGTCTACAATTTCCAATAATACAAACTATATGAATTATCAAGCTACACCAATTGTCACTCTACCATATCATTTAAAAGGTAACCACTTGGTAAGTATGTAAATTTTATTAAATTATATTTTTTTTATTATAAATCAATTTTTTAATTGAAAATTAACGTTGATATTTTTTAATTCAGGTGGTTCTAATATACCAGTTAGTAGTTATCAATATAATATCCATGGTTCATCTCATATTCCAAATTCATATCCGCATACAATCAATTCCTCCTTTAATCCTTGTGTCCCTGGTATGTTTTAAATGTTTTCATTATCAATTTTCTTAGTCAAGTTTATGTGTAATATGTAAATTGATATAGATAATCGGATTTTCAACACTTTGCAAAATATTCCCTCATTAAATGAAGTAACGCTTTTACAATGTAATAAGGAGAACGTGTCTCCATCAACAACTTCGACTGCCTACTATTCTAATGTAATAAACAACAGTTAGTATTTACAAAGATTTTTCTTTATATAGAAACTATTTATATATTTTAGAAATCATTTTTAAAACATTCCCTTAGCCTTACATAATGATATTATTATTTTTGTAATTTGAAGACCCTCAAACATGTCCACCATATGTAAACTCTTATGCTTCCAAAAGGAAAGAAAGACGATCAATTTTAGATGTTAAACGAACTGCTTCAATGAGAGGAAGAAAACTGGTTTGCAAAGTACCTTTTCAGGTATACGACCTTTCCTTATATAGCTATTATTTATATTTTGTTTTAAGTTTTTTGTAAATAAATTAGACACTTACATCTAAATGCAAGAATATTAGTTATTAAAAAATTCATTTCAATTTAATTCGTAGCCATATATTTAAAAAAGAAGATATTATTTACACTTTCAAGTATGCTCATTATTTTTAATCAATAAGTTGTATTAAATATTATATAATGAAACATATCATAATTTTTTAAAATATACATGTTACAATTTAACACAAAATAAAATTTGTTATCATATAATTGTTAAATTTAATTATTATTTAGAATGTGTAATAAAATATCATATTTAGTTGTCAAAAAAAATTTAACAACCATTATAATAACTTTTTTTATTTAACTTTTAACATGTCGTCTTATTAAATCTAATATTATAAAAGGAATAAACATGTCTTGTGCTATTGATGACATTTCAGAGTCATCTACAACCTTTCGTAGAAGGTCAAGAAAAAAAAACCCCTATTGTACCTATACCCATGTCTGATTTAAATGAACATGCTACAAATGTCGGTGATAAAAATGTGGTAGATGTTTATAAAGGAATATCATCAGGGTTATATATATTTCATATTTTTCTTTCAAATAATTAATATATATTTATGTATACAAAGTAACTCCAAATTTTGCTATTTTAATTTCTGTAGAATATTTTGATCATGGAAATCAATCCGTTATGTGTCCAAGTTGCAATGCATTGTTGTGGAATGCTAAAGTTAACAGGCGAAGTAGTAGTAACTAAGAAGCTTTTTCCCTTTGTTGTTATAATGGTAAAGTTCAACTTCCGGATGTTAGACAACCCGATGAGACTTATCTTGAATTATCTTGTGGTGAAAGCGCCATGAGCAAGTATTTCTTGAAAAACATTACACGCTTCAATTCAATGTTTTCGTTTACGTCTACGGGTGGAAAGATTGACCATTCAATAAAAAGAGGAAATGCGCCTTATACGTTTTGACTTAGTGGTGAAAAATATCATTGTTTGGGAAGTCTTTTACCGTTAGATGGTCGTAAACCACAGTTTTCTCAACTTTACATTCACGACACGGAAAACGAGATTTCAAGCCGTCAAAGTGTTTTTGGGTAAATACTTCACTAATATTCGTCAATTTTTGTTATGATATTATTTTCTAATTATATTTTTTTATGGGCAGTGACAATAAAGCAATGGTCGATATGCAAGAAAAACATATTATTAATTATTTGAAGAAGATGCTAGATTCAAATAATTATTAATTATCCAGTAATTTGGATATCCAAAAATTTCGGATTCCGATAATGAAATGGATATCTGAAATTTTCAACTTTTTTTTCGGTATTTCATATTATAAAAAAAATTTGTGCATGAAGCCATGAACATTACATTAAAAACCAAGTCCAAAAGATCTAAAATAGAATAAATAACAAGTTCAAAAAATCTAAGGGTTTCTGCAAGTCATAATGGTGGATGAAGAGAGACCGTCAGCGGTGGCGACCGTGCGGTGGTCATTGGCGGTGGAGACTGGTTCGATGGGCGGTGTCTAGTGGGTTTGAGATGTGGGTTTACGGTCGATGGAACGTTGAAGTTAATCTAGAGATCTATTTATTAAGACATAAACCTATATATGTATTTGATGAAATTAAAAATAAATAATATATAACTATTTTATTTTTCGGATATTCGGATATCCGAAAATTATGAAAATCACTATCCGAATCCAATCAGATTTTCGGATATCCGAAAACTCGGATATTTCGGGTTCGGAACTTCGGATATTTCGGGTCGGTTTCGGATTCAAATTGTTTTGCTCACCCCTAATCATCACGGATATCCGAAAATTCGGATATTTCGGGTTCGAAACTTCGGATTTAGATTGTTTTGCTCACCCCTAATCACCACCCCTGGTTAGGGGTATCTACCCGTGGTTAGGAACTGGGGTTTCCATTTATGAAATAAACACCATAAAAAGAAGTATGTGTTTAAAAAAAACCATTGATTCGTCGTTGGCGTTTCTTGACAAGTTTTTTTTAAAGTGTTCAGGGAAAAATTATTTATCAAAATGGTGTTGATTGACAAATATTTACCAAAATGGTGTTTCTATAAACTTTACTTGTCTCAAAATCTTAATTTTATGGCCTAATTTAATTTATTCATTAATGGAAAAAAAAAATAGATAATGCTATTACTAGACTTATACATTGCAAAATCGTTGTCGTAAGTTGGTTTTTATTATTTTCAATTAGGACTGCATGTTTTTTTAAATTTATAAACTCAATTGAAAATTTCAAATTACGTTATCATCATGTATTAGTACAGGATATTATTTTTACTCTTTTACAAATTATTACCTGTTTGCATATATTGAAAAAAAACTACAATGTTTATTTTAATATGTGTGTTAGGGGTTTAATCGAGTCAAGTCATTATTTTAATATGTTTACTCGAAAACATCTTGTATAAAAAACTTGAATTTAATGGAGCTTAAATTAGCTAGAGCTCAAGTTTTTATTTTGTGCATTTGATAAACAAGCTTGAGCTAGCCCCGTTCTTCACATATTAATCTCAAGCAACAAATCTTTTATTTATTTTATTTTATTTTATTCAATTAATTAAATATACTATACAGAATATCTGTGACAATCGTCAATTTCAGGTTAACTCCGTTAACTCAACTCCGTCAATTCAAACTTAAAGATCACTGAATCTATAACGCACATCTCATTACATTTAAACTAGGGTTTAAATGACGCTTAACACTTACTACATGTGTAGTCTTTCGGGAATTGCACCGAAACGCAAACGAGTTGACGCAAACGATTAGTGAATAAACGAAAAACGTCAAAACAATAATTATGTGATAATTATGTGTTAGACTTATGTGTTATGTGATAACATGTTATATAACGTTAACTCAATGTGCTAGAATTAGTTAATTAAGCTAGTAAAGTAACATTTGAAAGTTAAGGGACCAAAGTGTATTATATTATTATTATTAATATAAACCTAAAACCCTAACTCTCCTCTT
Organism: Bidens hawaiensis; assembly: GCF_021521415.1. Lineage (NCBI taxonomy): Eukaryota > Viridiplantae > Streptophyta > Magnoliopsida > Asterales > Asteraceae > Bidens > Bidens hawaiensis. The sequence continues at coordinate 737,353 of NW_027491488.1, forward strand.
CCTTTCTCTCCCAAACCGACGGCAGCCTCTAGACCCCCCCCCCTTGCGAACGGCCTCATACACACACATACAATCAAGATTGTTCAAGTTTGATTGAAGATTAAGGTGCTAGGAAGGTATAAACAACTATCCTATGCATCCTTTATGTTTAATTCGGTTTTAATGGGTTAATTATAAACCCTAGGTCTGATTTTTATATGTGATGGTGTTCATGTGTCTTGTTTTGATTGAAAGATGTATTGATTGTTGAATTGATAGCTAGTATTGGTGCTATTGCATGTTAATTGTTGTGTCTTTGATTTTGAGATCGAATAAAACCCTAACCATGTATGTATGGTGTAATTGATATGCATGGATAGTGGTTATGGTGTCTAGAGTGTTATATGAACGGATTATGGTCCATAGATAGTTAATATGTTGAGTTTGGATGCAAACAGTTTCTGGACAGATTGTGTTGTTGATGTTCAATTGACTGTAACGGGGTGCAAATGTGAAAATTGGTTGAGATAATTGATACTACAGTAAACTAGGTTGAGTCTAGTTTTTAAAGAATATAAATTTGCAATTTTTGGACGTGTAAAAGTTAACCTTTATGATTTTACAAAAACGTTGTGCAAAGCTGAGTTGTTAGACCTGCTGTTAGGTTGTTTTGTAAATGTTATATCTCATGAACTACGAGACCAATTGGGTTGGTTCCACTTCTAGAAATTGACTTATTGAGTTAGGAACCTAACCCAAGTGGTCTTGCATTTGTTGGATTTTTCATTTAACAGGAATTGCAAATAACTTTCTGTTGCGCATAAATTTGACTGTTATGAGTTTGCTGTGGTAAATTGATCATTATGAGAAATATATATGGAATAAAAATACAACAAAATATGTTATGGAAACCTAACACATATATTCTTTTGTGATGATTTTTGGTAAATTAATTGAGATGCTATGATCGGTGGAATAGACTAGTTTTACAAGTAGAATTCTGTCGTTAAGAAACTAGTTGCTGAATTTTGTAAAAGTTGCATGAAACATGGTAATTGCTAATTAATTGTTGTGTTTTGACCAAATTGCCCTTGAGGGGAATGATTGCTAATTAATTGTCGTGTTTTGACCAAATTGCCCTTGCGGGGAATAATTGCTAGTTAATTGTTATGTGTTGACCAAATTGCCCTCACGGGGAGTAATTGCTAGTGATGTACATTATTAATACATGACACGTAAATAGTTGCTCACACATGTAATGTATCACAAATGTACTTGTTAAAGTCACACACGATTCACAAACGAAACACGAAACACATTGTGTGCATAGGTATTATGTGCCGGGTCTAGAGACTCGATAATAGTTCCGACACTTAAAAAAAAAATCTCTTTGTTGTTTTAGAACGCTAGAGAGAGTTTTTCTGTGACGCGCATCCTTTGGTGATTTATTTTGGGAATTCTTCGCAAACAGTGAGTTCACTTACCCCTTTTTAAACTGTTTTCAAACGCTTTTCACTTGGGGGAGATAACATACTCCGAAAACGCATTTAAGATTTTGTTAATATAGATTATATATCACTTGTAAAGACTAAGTGGCAAACGCAATAACTAAAGTCCTTCATTCACATCGAACCGTTTAATATTGGATACTAGCGAGTCATTGTTGAGTAGTACTACTGGGTTTGACAAACCCCACCCAACGCTAAACTCGACTGGAGGTCGAGTGGGTGTAATCTTGGCTAAACACATACCATGGTCGGGATAGACCTGGTGGCAAGGCAAATGATAAACAGTCAGCTTCGGTATCGAACACTTAGTAATACTTGTTTTATAGGCTAGCTACCTATAGATATATAATTGACATAACACTATCTGGTAACGCAAAACGCTGAATGCAAAACGCTTAACGCAAAACGCTGAACGCAAAACGCTGAACGCAAACGCTAAACGCTTTATTTTATATAAACTTGTGAACTCACCAACCCCGCGTTGACACTTTTAGTATGTTATTCTCAGGTAGCCGAGGCGGGCGCGCGGTATAGGATGATGCATGGTTTTTGAACATTCTGATATGCAAACATGTTTTTAACTATTATCACTTGGGTTTTTAAGTCGTCCTGTGTGACGTAACTTTTGTCTTTGGTTTTTACGCTTCCGCACTTATTTTCATTTAAATGTTTTTATGGTTTGATTATAACTAATGATTCCGATCCTGTTAGTTCACACCCTCTGACGGTAAAACTCCGTTAGTGGAATTTGAGGGTGTGACAGATTGGTATCAGAGCCATTGGTTATAGCGAACTAGAAATTGCATGCATACTAGACTATAACCGCGACGACCCATTAGTTATAATGATACGCACTGCATAAGTTTCTGTAGCCTTTGTTATCTTATCTCTTTACCTCTTTCACTCATACGCGCGCATACACGGCTTACCTGTAAGGATGTCGACGCCATCGTCATCATCATTCGACCCGATGTCTCACGCCCCTGGAAAGGAACCGCATCTTCCCAACTCATCGCCACCCCGAGTAGTCCCGGAACTCGAAGCTCCTGCACCGAAGAGGTACCGCTTATCCGGAGGCATGTACGAAAACGAAGTTAACTGGGATTGGTACCCTAATATGATCAGACGTATGGTCTATCGTGAACAAGTTCCCCCGTTACCACACCCAAACCATCCTGCTTATCCCAACACCTTACCACCCATAACCGAACCTGTAGAGCGTGTGCTCGCAGCTGTTGTTTCTTGTTTGGAGCGTGATGTTGGTTACATGCGCTATACGAGAGCGAACGTTTCCGGACTGTTAAAAGATGGAACCAAAACTAAAGAGGAAATTTCCCGCATGACAGTAGCAATGAAGGAAACGCAAGAGGCTAGTGATCAACAAATGAAGATTATGAGAAAGAGGCAAGCCGAGATGATAGACTTGTAAGAGCAACTCCAAGTAGCAAGGACCCGAACCGAGATAGCTTTAGAGCGTTGCGATGTCTTACAAATGCAAATTGCTCAGAACGCAGCTGAACCTGAGGCAGAGCCCGAAGAGGAACCCGAAGAAGATCCCGAAGAGGAGCCTGAGGAGGATCCCGAGGAAGATCCCGAGAAGGAACCCGAAGAGGAACCGGAGGAAGAACCGGCTGAGCCAGAGGCACACTCAGAGGTGTCCTCAGACGATGTGCAAATGTGCAAATTCTTGGATTGGAACTGGCTAACGCTATGAACTGAGAGGAGTTCAAGAATATGATGCGAGAAGAGTACTGTCCGAGAGAGGAGATTGCAAAGTTGGAATCTGATTTTTGGTCATTGAAGATGGTGGGTTCAGAAATCGAAGCCTACACCACCCGTTCTCACGAGTTGGCTGTGATGTGTCCATGGATGGTAGACCCGCCGAGTAAGAGGATTGAAATGTATATTGATGGGTTGACACCGCAAATTCAGGGCATGGTGACGTCTTCCAGACCAGCCACGATTCAACAAGCGATCCGGTTAGCTCACAAACTGACGGATCAAGCAATGACCCAAGGTGGCTACCACCTAGAGGTTCAACCATCAAAGCCCGTGACAACCCAAGTACTGACAACAATAGCAACAGCAACCCGAGCAGCGGAAAAAGAAAGTTTGACAACACCAGATCCTCATCCTCGAATCCCCCATAGCAACAACAACACTACCGCAAGCCCGAATTCACCCGGAGTTTCAACAATCAGGGTCACAATAACAATAACAACGGTAGCGGGCAGGGTTCGAGCGGATATGCTGGGAAATATCCGAAGTGCAACAGGTGCAACTATCATCATGCTGGCCCGTGTGACCGTGTCAAGTGTCTGAGATGCGGAAAGATGGGTCATCAGGCCAAGGAATGTAGAGGAGACCTAGCTTCGAAGAGTGCTCCTAAACCACCTATGACGATGAAGGGATGTTTCGAATGTGGTCAAGAGGGTCATTTCAGGAAAGATTGCCCCAAGCTAAAACAGAACGAGAACAATGGAGGCAGCAGCGGTGGCGGAAGCAATGGTAAAGGAAGAGCTTTCGTCATTGGGTCGGGTCAAGCCCGCAATGATCCGTATGTGGTGACTGGTAAGTTTCCTGTGAACGACTGTTTTGCTTCTGTTTTGTTTGACACTGGAGCTGATAGGAGTTTTGTGTCGAAAGCCTTTAGTCAACTCTTAGACTTAACTCCAACCCCGTTAGATGCTAAGTTTCCAGTAGAATTAGCCGACGGAAAGTCTGTAGAAACGACTCATGTACTTGCGGGATGTAAGTTAAAACTGTCAGGTCATATTTATGATATCGACCTTATACCTTTTACGCTTGGAAGTTTCGATGTCGTTGTCGGCATGGACTGGTTATCTGAGAACCGAGCGGAGATTATATGTCACGACAAGATAGTCCACATCGCTACCCCTTCCGGCGAGATCATTTCGATCCGGGGCGAGAGAAGCGGCATGACCACCAGCGTTATCACCCTCATGAAGGCACAGAAGTATCTACGAAAGGGTCATCCGGCAATTTTAGCGCATATTGTCGAGAAACCAGCGGAGGAGAAACGAATCGAAGAGATACCGATTGTGCGAGATTTTCCGGAAGTTTTCCCAGAGGATTTGCCTGGACTCCCTCCTATACGAAAAGTCGAATTCCAAATCGAGTTGACACCCGGTGCAGCACACATAGCACGAGCTCCGTATCGGCTCGCACCGGCGGAGCTTCAGGAGCTGTCCACTCAGTTACAAGATTTGTTGGATAAGGGTTTTATCCGACCTAGCTCATCACCATGGGGAGCCCCTGTCTTATTTGTCCGAAAGAAGGACGGGACTTTCCGCATGTGTATCGACTACCGGGAGTTGAACAAGGTGACGGTCAAGAACCGTTATCCTTTACCCCGAATTGATGATCTGTTTGACCAACTCCAAGGATCGAGTTACTACTCGAAGATCGATCTGCGGTCTGGTTACCATCAACTAAGAGTGCACGAAGAAGATATCTCAAAGACGGCTTTCAGAACACGGTATGGTCACTACGAGTTTTCGGTTATGCCTTTTGGCCTAACCAACGCACCAGCCGTATTTATGGATCTCATGAATCGAGTATGCAAGGAGTACCTCGACAAGTTTGTGATTGTTTTCATTGATGATATTCTCGTCTACTCCAAGGACAAGGCTGACCACGAGGAACACTTAAGGGTAATTCTGGAATTATTGAAGAAGGAACAACTGTACGCAAAACTCTCGAAATGCGAATTTTGGCTTCACGAAGTTCACTTTTTAGGACATGTGATCAATGAGAATGGTATCCATGTGTAGGTTCCCAGCCGGATCTACACGGAATATCTACACGAGCGTAGAAGACGATACACGTTAACACGATCAAACACACGTTACAATAAACAAAGACACGTTGTATTGCAACTGGAAACACGTGATTCTCTGATCACCGATTACACAAACTGAATAACTCGTAAACTGAAAATTTGTACAATAATGATAAACCTAGCCGTAACCTAATGTTTATATCAGACGACAACTTCGCCTAACATGTTTAGGCGAAGTTGTCCCTAACTTCGCTTGTTCTACAAGTTCGCCCATATCAGGCGAACTTGAGTACCAACTTCGCTTAATACAAAACACAAATCCAACTAACTCGATTACAGACACTAGACACTGAACTACTGACATCATGTACCAACAGACTCCCCCTTGGCAGTAGCTTCATATTTCTATCTTCAAGCACGTGTCTTGTAATCTTCAACAATCTTGTATCTTTCATCTTCAAGCATGAACGCCTTCTCGTACACAAACCGAAACAACTCTTTGATATTTCTTCGCTTCTTCTTTCCAAGCAGGAATATAAAATATTTTCTTCTCGTTCAGCACCTGCAGATCAGCTTGAGACAAATTCACCAAGTGCATTGGATCATACACTCTCAGCAGCTCTTGTTCATCTTCATTCTCCATTACTGCTTCAGCTGTTTCACAATCAACATACCACCACTTCAGATCCTTGAGCACATCCTTGGGCATTTGTTTCATCGGCACTTCTTTTAAACACCGGATCGGCTTATACTTCATGATCATCCAAGGCCTGCCATCTGCTCTCATCCCTCTATCTTTATCTTCAATAAGTTTTCCTTTTCCGTGGTTTCAACAGCTCGAACTTTTTCTCCTTTATACTTTCCTTCCAAACAATCTTTCCAATGACCCTAGCCATGTTATCATCACTCCTGTTTATCAACCCCAATCTGGCTAAGTCCTTCACTTCACACTCAAGCAATGTATTCAACGATCTCAACAGTCTCTTGAAGTACTGAACCCCATCATACGTTTTAATCACAAAGAGCCTTAACTGCTCATCATATAACCAGCATATAATCCCCTTTCTCGATTCAGCATAACCCCTGATGTTGTAACTTTTCTTGAACATAGTAGGGACCGCCGGTTTCTTAGTCTTTATAAACCACTGAGCGTAGCCTTATTTCCATCTTGGCTGCTTCTCCCATTCTGTCTCATCGCTTCCTATATCTTGACCTATATCTGACTTATCAACTTCCGGAATCTCGTGCTCAACGTTTTCCTCTACAATATCTCCCTCTTCAATCTCACTATCAATAACAATCTCATCACCAATCTTCTCTATTTCTTCAACCGGTAACACATCGTCATCACCTATAACCTCATCATCCATCATCTCAGCATCCACGACCACCACCTCATCACCCCCTGAATCGCCAGCTGCACTGGTTGACTACCCCTGAGATGTGGAAGTCCCAAGAGCTTGTTCCGTTCTTGGCAACTCTCCACCTGCACCTTTCGATGCATTGGGATCATCGTCTCGATCATTACGCTTCTTAGTCCTCAGCTCATCACCCTTACAGCTCGTCCCCCCCTGAGATGCCAAGAACTGTTTCAAAGCATCAATTATTTTTCCTTGTTCGATCAGCAGGGACGACTGTATCTGATTCTCTGCAACGAGGCGCTGAATAGCATGGGTCTGGATAAGATTTACCCTTGATTGTTCTGCCACGACCCTTTCAAGCGCTGCTATTCGTTCCGAGTCGGATAAGGTTGCATCGAAATCAAACCTCAGATGTGATATATCTTGAGTGTACTGAGGAGGGATTTCCAATGTAACCGGGACCTCAGAAGTAGGTGTAAACGTAACCGCAGGTGGTATCGTAACTGACAACCCTGCAGTAGCTACAACTGTCGACTCAATAAATCTTGCGACGACCTCCGATGGAGTAAGAGTTGGAGGTGGCAAAGATACAATCTCCGGAGCCGAGAGTTGGAATGTAGTGGGTGGGAGGCCGAATGAGGATGAGGTAGCCACCACGGGAACGTCTGTGGCGCTTGGCCTTGTAACTGGTAATGATGTAGGAACTATAGTCATACCGGACAGTGCGGGTGGAGTGAAACGTACCACCCTTGAGCTCTCACCAGCTCCTGAACCTGCACCTGTCCATTCCCTTCTCGATCTACGAACCAACTGATGTACTTCTTCCTCAAAATCTGAATCACTGTCATCATCGGCTCTCTTTCTTTTCCCATGAATCCTTTCTTGTGTTACTAAAATCCGTCTCGCTTCAGCCACATCGTCATCTGAAGAATCTGAATCAACCACCGTCGTAGCTGCCCTAGTAACATTCACACTCGAAACCAGTGCTACCGAGACCTGTACATTTTCTTCAGGATCAACACGCTCCATATCAAAAATCCTTGACCGCCAAACGCTGCATCAAGGTCTACATTTTCCTCCGGTGACACAACAGGAGCAGCAGGTATAGCTTGTTGTACCTCAGGTGGTTGAGGTGCTCCAGCCTGTTGTGGTTGAGGATCCCGAAACTCGTCCCCACGAGCTGGAACATACTCTTGGTTGATCAAGTACCCGAATAAAGGAGTATGTCGAGGACGGAGCTCATGTTTGCTCCTCGCACTGGATGATCTGCATTGAGCGAAGATCCTCTTGCTGACACTTTCCACATATCTAATTGGGCGGCGCTGAGGTAACGTGGGAGCGACGTGATTCAAGATCATTTGTAGAAATCTGGGATACATAAGAAATCTCTCACGCGCCACCGCTCGTCTTTGTCGATCTATCTCGTAGAATACCATCTGACTAAAGCTGTAACGCTTATTGTATGTCAGAGCAGTCATTGCCGACTGCATGGTTGCACCCATTCCATCTGTACCAGCCTTTCTCCCTGACATGCACACTATCATCACATGCATGAGAAAGCGCCACTGGTTTAGCAAGAACCCATTGCGTCTCTGAGTATCCCCCAAAGGACCAGAATATCCCATTCTCAGAAACGCACCATCTCTGAATGGAGCCACAAAGTCTGTAGGATCGTCTCTCGTTTCATCCCCAAACTGTAAAGCCACCCTGATCTGTTCAGACGAGAACTGTACTATCTGATTATTGACCGTTGCACGCATAACCGGGGGCTCGACTCGACAGTCATATTCCACTGTCTGCCAGAAATCTTCTATGTTTGGCAAAGATATCGGCAGTGTTGTGGTAATCGCGTGAAATATACGCGAGCGGAGTAGAAACGTGATGATCTCGCGGAAATCATCAACACCGCTCGCATCCTGGTCCAATGTGATGTACATGTTATGCCCCGGGAAAAACTGTCGGTTGTTGTCTCCACCTTCATCACCACCTGCACCACCTGCTCCAGCTACAGCTGCCATTTCTGCAACAAAAACAGACTAAGTTAGAGAAACGTCGAGGCAAATCACAAGTTCGCCTGTTACCATGAGCGAAGTTATGATTTATTCTGTATAGGCGAAGTTAGAGGTGGGGCGAAGTTGGGAACAACTTCGCCTCAACTTGAACTTCGCCTGATAATTGTTAAGTAAAAAGAGCCAGGCGAAGTTAATGATAACTTCGCCTAACCACAACTTCGCCTCATATACTGTTACATAATTAATTGTCAGGCGAAGTTAAACCTCAGGCGAAGTTAAGGATAACTTCGCCTAAACTGTAAGTTCGCCTGAATATGAATCGGCAACAGTTAGACATTCAATACGAAGTGATTTCGGTCAATTTGGAGATTGCGGATCTCGTAAAACATGTTTTTAAGACGATCTAGATGATCAAGTTGATTACGACCACATAATAACAGGTTTGAAAATCGGGTGTTGAGGTTTCGAAAGACCGAGGTCACGAAACGGGTCGAATCGACCTTTGATTTACATCAATGACAGTGATTATACGATACAACAACCCTACACACCTTTAATCGGATTAGAACTGAGAAAAAATAACACAGATGATTACGACCACATAATAAGTTCGCTTAGGGTTACAGGAAGATAAGTTCGCCGGATTTTGAAAATAATAACAAGTCTGACCTAAAATTTCCTTTATATAGGGTCAAAGTTATACAGGCGAAGTTATGGATAACTTCGCCTATTGCAGGCGAAGTTATGGATAACTTCGCCGATATTAAACTTTACAAAACAAACCCCTATAATTTGAACAATTTGCAATTAAGTTTTAAAACATCCTTTAAAGAGTTAAATGATACGATCAAGACCAAGTAACCAGGTATAAAATCATACAACCACATATGTAGAATAAAATTTTAAAAATAAAGTACACGGGATCAAATTTCAGTCTCGACAGGGACTACCACGTTTTAGAAAAGATCCGAACAGGAATCATACTAATTAAGTGACTGTCACACAGATCCATGTTCAGCTGTATTATGACATAAAGAGACAGGTCGTAAGCAGGTAAATAACTTAGAATGGTTTCATTGCTTCTGTGATACGGGTTAGGTTCAATTAAGCTCAAAACTTAAAAGGGAAACACCTCAGAGATTGTGATGTCTCCTATCTATTCTCAAATCGTATTTGGCTTTCCCCAAGTCACCCCGAGTTGGCCTCAACCCGTAGTGTCTGATTAAATAGTAAGTACTCTTCGATCTTTAGACTCTTCTTCCCGTTCTCTTTCTTACATCATGATTGAGAAGTATTAACATTATAAGCTCTAGAATGTCTCAGTAACACATAATTTTTTTTTTAAAATATTTACACAGCTTCAAGTAAACTACTGCAAGTCCCGAATCTGGATCACTGCAGTTTCTTGACACACCATCTTCTCGGGAATCAGAACACTCACGGGCTCGTGTATGACTGGGTAATCGATTTTCTGCCTATCATTCGGAAAGATATATATGGAAACATGCACAACTCTTAAGGAGTTTCCACGTAAAATCAAGGAGATTTAGTTAGTATCACTTCTACTTTTACGCACCATAAAAAGCTACCATGACATACAATGACTGTTCTAAAGTCTTTTAGGCCTAATAACTTCACTAGTTAAGCACACAGAATCAGTATATCTATCACTTTCCATGGTTGGATCAATTTTCTGTTAAACATAGTAAAGGAACTTCTTACGAAGTAGTAGACTTGAAAAATAATTTCATCTCCCATAAAAATTTTTAACTTCTATCGCCCCGATCAAGTCGAAGTTTTCTGGTAAACGGCTATCCTGAAGATCCAATGGATCAGCTGGACCGACCACATACAAGTATGTGTCCCTCTAACTAAGTATGAACGACTAATTTTCAGCGAAAGAATTAAAAACACATCATAAACCGCCCCGGTCACTTTCAGTCATCTGGTTAATGGCTATCCTTATATTCTACAAGTAGAAGTGAGGACCAAACATATCCGAAGATATGTCCTTCAAACTGAGGCAACCGACATAATTCTAAGCGATAGTGACGTGTTGTTTTTTTTTTGTTTTTTTTAAACAAAGACGAAAAACACGGTTACTCGGGATTGATCATCCCGTTCAGCTCAACAAGGTTTTGAAAACGAGTTTTGTCAAACGCTTTAGTAAACAAGTCAGCGAAATTATCTAACGTATCAACCTTTTCGAGCACAATCAATTTCTTCTCAGCACAATCCCGTATAAAATGATGACGGATGTCAATGTGTTTAGTTTTGCTATGCTTTACGGGATTGTTAGTAACTGAGATAGCAGTAGTGTTATCTATGCAAATAGGAGTATGAGTGAAATTCAGACCATAATCGCGCAATTGCTATTGTATCCAAAGAACCTGGGAGCAGCAGTTCGATGCTGTCATGTATTCTGCTTCACAGGTTGAAATGGCGACTGAGGTCTGCTTCTTGCACTGCCATGACACTAATCTGCCTCCAAGAAACTGACATCCACCTGTTGTTGACTTCCGATTCTGATTGCATCCTCCATAATCAGAATCTGTGTAGGCGACCAACTCCAAGTCTCCTCCTCTCGTGTACCACAACCCAAGCTTAGGCTTGCCTTTGAGATACCGCAATATCCTCTTCACACCCTTCAAGTGAGATTCCTTTGGGTTTGCCTGAAAGCGTGCACAAAGACAAACTGCAAACATAATATCAGGTCTAGAAGCAGTTAAGTACATTAAAGAACCTATGATTGCCCGATATTGGGTGGGGTCCACGTCTGCATCACTGTCTGAATCAGCACCCAATTTATGGTTGACGCAAACTGGAGTATCAAATGGAGTGCTGTCCTCCATCTTGAAGCGTTTGAGAACGTCATGGACATACTTAGTCTGATGAATGAACATCCCATCTTTCTTCTGATCAACCTGCAGTCCTAAAAAGAAAGTTAGTTCACCCATAGCACTCATTTCAAACCTCTTTTTCATGACGTCTTCAAATTCCTGACACATGGCGACTTTTGATGCAGCGAAGATGATGTCGTCCACGTAGACTTGTACAAGAAAAAAGTCGCTTCCTTTTCTCTTAAAGAACAGTGTGCTATCGATCTTTCCCCTTTCAAATTGATTCTCAAGCAAGTAATCGGATAGAGTTGCGTACCAAGCACGAGGGGCCTGATGTAGCCCATACAGTGCTTTACTTAGCTTGTACACGTGATCAGGAAAGTCTGGGTCAGGAAAACCCGGAGGTTGCTCAACGTACACAACCTCATCGACTTTACCGTTAAGAAACGCACTCTTCACGTCTAACTGGAAAACCTTCATCTCCTTGTGTGCAGCAAATGCCAAAAACAGTCGAATCGCTTCCAATCTCGCCACAGGAGCAAACACTTCATTGTAGTCGATCCCCTCTTGCTGATTAAAACCCTTTACAACCAGCCTCGCCTTATTCCTGATAATTATCCCTTTTTCATCTCTCTTGCATTTGAAAACCCATTTTGTGCCAATCGCATGCACATTTTTCGGTTTTGCAACCAAATTTCATACCTCCATCTTCTTGAACTGGGCTAACTCTTCTTGCATAGCTTCGACCCATGAACTGTCCTTGAGAGCCATTTGATAGTTCTTTGGTTCAATCTGGCTGATGAAGCAGGTGTACAAGCATTCGTTAATGATGCCTGTATCTTTAATGCTTGTGTAAACACAGGTGTGCTCATTCAAGCTTTGTCTTATTTGTACACCGTCGGACAGATCACCTATCATGTTCTCCAAAGGGTGATTTTTGTGAACTCTCGTAGTCGGAACTGAACTGACTTGCAGATTGTCTTCCAGGTTCGAAGGTAGCTCATCAATGGGTGATTGTTGTTGAGAGTGAAACGGATTGAAGAATTCCTCTTCTGTAGAGGCAGCAGGGGTATCGACAGCATTTGACGAGGAAGGCTGACGTTCATCGTACAGCGGTCTTTGCACAACATTTTCTTCCTCATCATAAAGCATCTTTGTAGCTATTCTCTCATCAACTTCTGCACAATCCAAGTAAGGCATGTTAAAAGATTTAAAAAGCCTATCATAGTCGAAAGCCCTAGCGGGTCCCGTGCTTGGTTTTGGTGATTTGTAACTTGTGATATCAGTGTTACACACCACCTCAACCTTGCTGGTCGATGTATTAAAGACTCGTCTGTTGGGAGTCCCAACAACATATCCGACTAAAATACCTTCGTCGGCTATTTCACCAAATTTTGAGTTCGTCTTTAATATCGAACACGGGGACCCGAATGGTTCGAGACCACTCAAGTTAGGCTTTCTCCCATGCATAAGTTCATAAAATGTTTTATTCAATCTTTTAACAGTTAAAACTCTATTAAGGATATAACAGGCTGTAGCAACAACTTCAGCCCAGAACACCACAGGAAGTTTCGAATCAGCCAGCATGGTTCTGGCTCCTTCAATTAGCGTTCTGTTCTTCCTCTCAGCCACCCCATTTTGTTGCGGAGTATACGGAGCGCTGTACTGGTGGTCTATCCCTTTCTGTAAGCAGAAAATCTCCATCTGATAGTTTTTGAACTCTGTCCCATTGTCACTCCTGATGTATTTAACCTTTTTCCCCATAATATTCTCAACCTTGGTAATCAAATTTATTACCATCTGCACCGTTTCATCCTTTGTCTTCAGGAAATATTCCCAAGAATATCGAGAGAAATCATCAGTGATCACCAAACAGTATGATGTTCCACCTAGGCTTTTTACATTCACGGGACCGAAGAGATCCATGTGAAGTAGGTCTAAGGAACTGACTATTGAATTAACCTTCTTGGTGTGATGGGATTTCTTGTGTTGCTTTCCCTTTTTGCACGATAAGCATTGGTCTTCAAAGTTGAAATTTTTCAAGGGAACACCCAGCACCAGCCCATTCTTGACAATGTAGTTCATTTTCCGAAGATGAATATGCCCCATTCTTCGATGCCATAACTCGGACTCCGATTCAGTTGCTTTTGACAGAAGACAAGATTCTTCTGTTGCCATCTCAGTCAACCTCATATCCATAACATACGTATTCTTTTCCCTTGGAGCCTTCATTACTATCCAATCCTCTGGTATCTTGAAACCAGGATACAGTACGATCGCTTCATTCTTGGTAAAGTGCACAGTGTAATCTTTGTCACAGATCTGCGATACACTCAGCAGATTATGCTTCAGTTCTTCAACGAAATTCACTTTCTCTAACGTCATTTTACCATTAGTCACCGTCCCAATTCCAGTAATCCTTCCACCACTCTCTCCAGCAAAACTTACTCTTCCTCCCTGAACAGGTTTCCATTCGTGTAACAAATTCTTGTTACCCATCATGTGCCGGGAACAGCCGCTATCCACAACCCATAGATTGTTTGCAGCCCTGTTCAACTGTTCCTGCACGATTAAAGCAGAGGATTAAAATCTGGGGACCCAAGACCTATTGGTCTTGGGTCGATACATCCCATACTTTGGCTGTCCAAAGTTAGTATTAGAATGATTTCTGTAAGTCCTAAAAGGATACCTTCTTGTAGATTGACTATGAGGCCATCCAAACCATCGTGAATTAAATGATTTATTACTAAAGATTTGGTTGTTAACAGGGAAAAACTGAGATCGATTTCTTTGAAAACCTGGATTAGTCGAATGTCTGAACTTTGATGAGTTTTCATTTTTACCATTATAGTACTTACTGTTAGTTCTATTCTCAGTTTTCGAAGACCTCATACCTCTGAATCTCTGCTTCAGAGGGCAATCAGCAATCAGGTGTCCTACTTGATTGCATCTGAAACAACTCATGTGTTCAACTTTCGTATCAACAGTTGTTTTAGATGTTGAGGCTGCATTACTGCCCGTTTGTCTAACATATGGTGGGACATACGGGTTTAGTGGAGAATTCTTTTCATTTGGTTTATGTTCCTCTCCACGTTTTTGTAACACTGCCTCTTGTTTTGTCTCACTCGACTCGGATGACTTGTCCGAATTTGATGAGACAAAACTAGGAACAGAAATATTAACACTCGAAACAGGTTTACTCGTTTCGCCTTTACTAACTTCTGGATCTTTAATCGTAACCTTAACAGGAACTGTCTGGCCAATTTCAACATCAACAGATTTCTGATTACTAGGATCATAAGTATAGTTATGATTATAAGGTGGTGGAACTTCATTATATCCAATTCCTCCCCTTTTAACTGGGGAACGTTGATCACTTACAAGGTGATCAAGTATAGCAGAGGAATTTCTAAATTGCTCAAGCTTTCTGTTTAGTTCCACCACTTTCACCTGGTGATCAGCTATCTGTTTATCCCTTTCAGCTATTAGTTTGGTTTTCTCTTCTAACACTTCATAGCTAAGATCAATTACTTGTATTTTTTCAGCTAGACTGGCTTTAAGACTTCTGATATCTTTTTCACTAGCTTTTATTTTTACTTTGTAACTGTTTTCTCTAGTTTTAGTGTAATGATGATCTTCTTTTAATGTTTTAAATTGAGCATCCAAACTAACAAACTGATCAGTTATTGTTGTCAATTGTTCAGACAGATTTTCACATTTCGTGCAAGGGAGTCTAGTACTTACCTCGGAGAGCTGATCTGTCACTTCTGCCATGTAAGCTTGATTTTCTCCAGTCACTTTCGCACTTCCTGCAGTTTCGATGTTCGCCAAATTGGCCTGTTCGAACACTTCCTCAACATGCAGATTCCAATTGTATTCCCCGTTCTGTCTGGATATCATCGCCCTATTCTCACTACTTCCACCACTCTGTTGTGTAGACCTGTTCTGACTGCGTTCTACACGTTCATTTGTGCACTCTTTAGCAAAGTGTCCATTCTGTTGACAGTTATAACACCGCACCTTTGACTTATCAAATCCTGGTCTTTCACCAACAAACTTTCTACCAGTCTTCTTCATAAACCTTTTAACCCTTCTTACAATCATCGCCATCTGCCACTGCAGATCCATCTCTTCTAGATCATCAGCATCGATCTGATCATAGTCTTCGTCTAAAGTTGCAGGATCAACAATCTTGCCTTTAATATAATTTTCATACGAAGCAATGAAAGATGCATAGAGAGCAAACTGCTGTTCAGCAGATTTAACACTCATGGGCATCTGAGAGTAGTTGTTGTTCGGAACACTTGAAGAGAAACTACCCTTGGTTGCTTGAGGTTTAGAAGCATTTGTTCCACCAGCTACAAAACACACATCACCATCCATGTTGAGAGTTACATGACCTTCATGTGTTGAGTTAGCGCCCGAGTCTCCTTTAGAGTAGTAAGCAGATGATTCAGACTTCGAACTTGAACTTGATTTAACTTTCGCACCATACATTCCCGGATCCTGAACCTGATCAGTTGGTGTCTCTTTTCGAACCATGTTAAGTTCAAAAGTTCGTAGTTTGTTGACTGCTGTTTCCAAGTCATAGTCGGCAAACTCTTTATCTTCTCTCATCAAGACAGTGTACATCTCCCATTTCGGTGGGAGAGTATCAAGGAGTTTTTCCACGATCTCCTCTTCTTTGTAAGCAATGGAATAATTGCTGAGTTCGATCATCAGGTGATAATATCTCGTGATGATATCATCAAGTGGTTCATTCTTCAAATACTTGAACACCGAGAATTGGGTTTTGAGTAGTTTAATATTGGATGCACGAATCCCCACATTGCCTTCAAATCAGTTTTCAAGTGATTCCCATAGCTCTCTAGCAGTTTTATATTTCCTGAAGGTGTGAAGAATCTCTTGTGGAAGAGCCATTGTTATCGCAGCATGAGCTTTGCTTTCAGCCTCATACATCTTCTTTTCTTCCTCTTCCATCTTATTGTATTTCTTAATCTGTTCACGACCCTCATACAAAGCAGTTGGTGGAATGTATCCATCTTGAATGCACACCCACATCTTAGCGTCTTGATATTTAACATACTGCTCAAACCGATCTTTCCACGCCACAAAATCGGTTCCCTTAAGCATCTTCGGTGCCTTAGTAGCTGAACCCGCTTCTACTTCCATCTTTACCAGTTCCGTAATATTTATAGAAGTCATCTTTCACGAAACGAAAACACAATAGAACCCCGAAAAATAAAAATTTTATTCTTAACAGTACTGTAGGCGAAGTTAAAGTTAACTTCGCTTAAGTCTTATCTTCACTTGAATTCGTAACTTCGCTCTCTTTTTAGATTCTCCTGAATCGGCGAAGTTGTAGATAACTTCGCTTAAGTTAAGCGAACTTGTGAGGTAGGCGAAGTTGTGGATAACTTCGCTTAACCTTATATCTTCGCCTAAACCCTACAAACAGTAGCGGCAACTTCGCCTGATGAACACGATGATTTTGCAGGTTTGATTTTGACGTTTTCCAAGGAATGCGAAGGTGTAATAGGTTGTTTTTGATGGTGGGAGGTGAGTAGGACACAAAAACTAGGTAAACTCGTCCCGCGAATAGTCGAACGGAACGATTTCTACACCCGCGTGATAATCCCGAACCACACAATCACGAGCAAAAGCTCTGATACCAATTGTAGGTTCCCAGCCGGATCTACACGGAATATCTCGTTCTACGTAGGTGCGGAATCCCTATGTAAGACGATACGAGCGTAGAAGACGATACACGTTAACACGATCAAACACACGTTACAATAAACAAAGACACGTTGTATTGCAACTGGAAACACGTGATTCTCTGATCACCGATTACACAAACTGAATAACTCGTAAACTGAAAACTTGTACAATAATGATAAACCTAGCCGTAACCTAATGTTTATATCAGACGACAACTTCGCCTAACATGTTTAGGCGAAGTTGTCCATAACTTCGCTTGTTCTACAAGTTCGCCCATATCAGGCGAACTTGAGTACCAACTTCGCTTAATACAAAACACAAATCCAACTAACTCGATTACAGACACTAGACACTAAACTACTGACATCATGTACCAACAGACTCCCCCTTGGCAGTAGCTTCATATTTCTATCTTCAAGCACGTGTCTTGTAATCTTCAACAATCTTGTATCTTTCATCTTCAAGCATGAACGCCTTCTCGTACACAAACCGAAACAACTCTTTGATATTTCTTCGCTTCTTCTTTCCAAGCAGGAATATAAAATATTTTCTTCTCGTTCAGCACCTGCAGATCAGCTTGAGACAAATTCACCAAGTGCATTGGATCATACACTCTCAGCAGCTCTTGTTCATCTTCATTCTCCATTACTGCTTCAGCTGTTTCACAATCAACATACCACCACTTCAGATCCTTGAGCACATCCTTGGGCATTTGTTTCATCGGCACTTCTTTTAAACACCGGATCGGCTTATACTTCATGATCATCCAAGGCGTGCCATCTGCTCTCATCCCTCTATCTTTATCTTCAATAAGTTTTCCTTTCTGTGGTTTCAACAGCTCGAACTTTTTCTCCTTTATACTTTCCTTCCAAACAATCTTTCCAATGACCCTAGCCATGTTATCATCACTCCTGTTTATCAACCCCAATCTGGCTAAGTCCTTCACCTTTTAGGACATGTGATCAATGAGAATGGTATCCATGTGTAGGTTCCCAGCCGGATCTACACGGAATATCTCGTTCTACGTAGGTGCGGAATCCCTACGTAAGACGATACGAGCGTAGAAGACGATACACGTTAACACGATCAAACACACGTTACAATAAACAAAGACACGTTGTATTGCAACTGGAAACACGTGATTCTCTGATCACCGATTACACAAACTGAATAACTCGTAAACTGAAAACTTGTACAATAATGATAAACCTAGCCGTAACCTAATGTTTATATCAGACGACAACTTCACCTAACATGTTTAGGCGAAGTTGTCCCTAACTTCGCTTGTTCTACAAGTTCGCCCATATCAGGTGAACTTGAGTACCAACTTCGCTTAATACAAAACACAAATCCAACTAACTCGATTACCGACACTAGACACTGAACTACTGACATCATGTACCAACAGACACTTGTAGGTTCCCGCGGGACGTTGCCGATCGATACGAGATCCGCACGAGGTCTAGGAGTGCGGAATCCTCCTAGACTCGTTTAATGGTGTAGAAGACGAAGAACACAATTACACACAAACACATACACGAACAAACACACGAATGGGATAAACACATCTGCAGATCTTTTATATAATAACCGAAACACATTACATACCAAACACGAAAACAAATGACGGCCGACCCGAGGTGAGCTCTACCTCGGGCCGTCCCACACGACTCTCCCTCTCGGTTTCTCTCTAGACAATTAAACTGATCACAAAACACTCTGACTTTCTGGATTCCCAACTTTAAACAAGACACACCTATATATAGATACACAACTTCGCGGGCTTGGGCTTGGGCCTGTAGGCGAAGTTGTTATAACTTCGCCTAAGGCGAAGTTGTTCTAACTTCGCCTATGGCAGAAGTTGTTACAACTTCGCCTATGGCGAAGTTGTTATAACTTCGCCTATGGTGAAGTTGTTCTAACTTCGTACTTCGTTTCCGCTGATCAGAATTGCATAGCGACGGTCACAAAATGCACCAACAGACTCCCCTTTGACCGTTGCTCTCAATTCTAACAAACACAAAAGATCATTTGTTACAAAACATGCACCAACAGACTCCCTCTTAACTGATGATCTTCTGTTTGCTCTTCAACCAGCCGTGTCTGAAACTGTCTTGTAGCTTCACAAATCTACCAATCACCCAGCGTCTTCCATATCAGATCTCCCCTTCAGTGTAAGCTTCTCCGACTATATAGATTGAGGTCTTTGAAATGCATGCATCCCTGTGCCTAATTGATCATCTCAACCAATCAAGTCCTTCTGACTTCACCAACACGTGAAGTTCTTCTAACTTCACCAACACGTGAAGTTGGGCTCCCTCCACAACTTCACCAACACGTCGGCATACGATAAGGTTTAATCTTCAACTACTCAACATCAAGTGATCAATTTCATCACAAAACCACCTTGACAGAATCTAACACACATGACCATTAATTAATCCGAAGCATCTTCAATCACCAGGGATAACGATCAAGAACATAAACACTTTAATTCCCGATTAAATCCAACTTGTTCCAGAATTTTCACTTTAATAAATAAGCATCACGTTTCAGGATCCAATTCTCGAACGCCTTGAAAATAACATAAATAATATGCTCTAACCGCAATCCAGTAATGAAGAAAACCTTCAGTTCAATTTGACTTTCTTCAGTTGGTCAACCTCGAACAACAACTATTTCATTGCCTACAAACACCCAAATATGTGTCAATATCCAGTTTTAATCAATATCCCATTCACAACCTCAACTCCAAATCCAGAGTTGACACGTATTTGTTCACACGTAAGACCAAGAGATAACAAGTTTCACTCGTTGACGGAACAACGTCTTCGGTCTCACAATAATCGTGTACACCTGGCCATACAGACGAAAACTCCAAACAATTTTTTTTTTTTATTTAACTTTGCCTAAAGTCAACTTCGCCTAAAAGTCAACTTCGCCCCTCCTTAACTTCGCCTGTCCATAACTTCGCCTGTCCATAACTTCGCCTAAACCCTAAAATTTAAGCGACAACTTCGCCTGAACCCCATAACTTCGCCTGCGGCGGCTGTTCGGCCAAAAACGCATCAGAAACATGCCAGAAACACCAAAACGCAGATCTCGAACCATAGCATAAGAGCCTAAGGCTCTGATACCACTTGTAGGTTCCCGCGGGGCGTTGCCGATCGATACGAGATCCGCACGAGGTCTAGGAGTGCGGAATCCTCCTAGACTCGTTTATTGGTGTAGAAGACGAAGAACACAATTACACACAAACACATACACGAACAAACACACGAATGGGATAAACACATCTGCAGATCTTTTATATAATAACCGAAACACATTACATACCAAACACGGAAACAAATGACGGCCGACCCGAGGTGAGCTCTACCTCGGGCCGTCCCACACGACTCTCCCTCTCGGTTTCTCTCTAGACAATTAAACTGATCACAAAAACTCTGACTTTCTGGATTCCCAACTCTAAACAAGACACACCTATATATAGATACACAACTTCGTGGGCTTGGGCTTGGGCCTGTAGGCGAAGTTGTTATAACTTCGCCTAAGGCGAAGTTGTTCTAACTTCGCCTATGGCAGAAGTTGTTACAACTTCGCCTATGGCGAAGTTGTTATAACTTCGCCTATGGTGAAGTTGTTCTAACTTCGTACTTCGTTTCCGCTGATCAGAATTGCATAGCGACGGTCACAAAATGCACAAACACCATGTCGATCCCGGTAAGGTAGAGGCCATCAAAAACTGGGAAGCACCTAAGACTCCGACTGAGGTGCGACAATTCCTAGGACTGGCCGGCTACAACCGGCGTTTCATCGAAGGATTTTCAAAGATTGCTCAACCTCTCACCGCTTTGACTCACAAAGGCACTAAGTACAATTGGGGTGACGCGCAAGAATCCGCTTTTCAACTGTTGAAAACCAAACCCTGTAGCGCCCCTATTCTAGCCCTACCCGAGGGAACGAAGAATTTTGAGGTACACTGTGACGCATCGATACAAGGTCTCGGTTGTGTGCTGATGCAACTCGAGAAGGTTATAGCTTATGCCTCTCGACAACTACGGGTTCACGAGAAGAACTAAACGACCCATGATTTGGAGCTCGGAGGTGTGGTGTTTGCCCTTAAGATATGGAGGCATTACTTGTAGGGTACCAAGTTTACCATTTACACCGACCACAAGACTCTCCAGCATATCTACGATCAGAAGGAGCTGAACATGCGACAGCGTCGTTGGGTCGAGCTGCTTAAGGATTATGATTGTGCCATCAAGTACCACCCTGGAAAGGCCAATGTAGTGGCCGACGCTCTCAGCAGAAAAGAACAGATAAACCCAGACGAGTGCGAGCATTGCAACTCACGATTCATACCAACTTACCCGATCAAATTCGCGAGGCGCAACTCGAAGCTTTGAAAGATGATAATCTTCTATCGGAACTCATGCGGGGCATGAACAGGCAACTTGAAACCAAATCGGACGGGGTCCGATATTTTGAGAACCGGATTTGGGTTCCACGGTACGGAGAGTTGAGAACTCTGGTGATGGACGAAGCACACAAGTCCAGATATTCTATCCACCCTGGCTCAGATAAAATGTATCATGACTTAAAGGCACTTTACTGGTGGCCGAATATTAAAGCCGACATTGCCACCTACGTGAGCAAATGCTTGACTTGTGCCAGAGTCAAAATAGAATACCAGAAACCATCTGGCCTACTACAACAACCGGAACTTCCAATGTGGAAATGGGAACATATTTCAATGGATTTTATCACGGGATTACCTAAAACACCGACGGGATGCGATACCATCTGGGTGATCGTTGACCGGTTGACTAAGTCTGCACACTTTTTAGCGATTAAGGAATCGGACAAAATGGAAAGATTGACTCGCGTCTACATGAAGGAAGTAGTGTCTAGACACGGAGTGCCTGTCTCAATCATTTCTGATCGAGATTCTCGTTTCACTTCGCACTTTTGGAAGTCACTACAGAGCGCACTAGGCACCCGTCTTGATATGAGCACAGCATACCATCCTCAGACGGATGGGCAAAGTGAACGAACTGTTCAGACCTTAGAGGACATGTTGCGTGCATGTGTGTTGGATTTCGGAAAAAGTTGGGAACCTCACCTACCTTTGGTAGAGTTTTCGTAAAATAACAGCTACCACGCAAGTATTAAAGCAGCGCCGTTTGAAGCGCTGTACGGACGGAAGTGTCGATCACCTCTCTGCTGGGCAGAGGTGGGTGACAGCCAAATCACTGGTCCAGAACTAGTACTCGAAACTTCGGAAAAGATTGTTCAAATCCGAAATCGCATGGCAGCAGCACGAGATCGCCAAAAGAGTTACGCCGACAAGCGCCGAAAACCTCTCGAATTTCAAGTGAATGACCAAGTGTTACTCAAAGTCTCACCTTGGAAAGGTGTGGTTCGCTTTGGGAAGCGAAACAAACTCAACCCACGATACGTTGGTCCTTACCGGATAACGGAACGCGTTGGTCCGGTGGCGTACCGACTGGACTTACCAGCGGAACTCAGCAGTGTACACAATGTTTTCCACGTATCCAATTTGAAGAAATGCTTATCCGATGAAACCCAAGTAGTCCCTTTGGACGAACTGCAAATTGATGAACAGCTACGCTTCATTGAAGAACCAGTTGAAGTTTTGGACTGGGAAACCAAAACACTCAAGCACAGTAAAATTCCAATCGTTAAGGTTCGTTGGAACTCAAGACGTGGACCGGAGTTCACGTGGGAACGCGAGGATCAAATGATGAAAAATTATCCTCACCTTTTTGAAGGGCTGACCAAACACAGAAAACCGCGAAACCCGACAAACCGTCAGAAATCACCGGAGGTATGAATTAAATTTCGGGACGAAATTTCTTTCTACTAGGGGATGATATGACAAACTGAAAAAAAAATTTTCTTACTTTTTCAGACACTCATCACGACTTGACTCAAATTTTCGGGACGAAAATTCTTTAACATGGGAATGATGTGACAATCGTCAATTTCAGGTTAACTCCGTTAACTCAACTCCGTCAATTCAAACTTAAAGATCACTGAATCTATAACGCGTATCTCATTACATTTAAACTAGGGTTTAAATGACGCTTAACACTTACTACATGTGTAGTCTTTCGGGAATTGCACCGAAACGCAAACGAGTTGACGCAAACGATTAGTGAATAAATGAAAAACGTCAAAACAATAATTATGTGATAATTATGTGTTAGACTTATGTGTTATGTGATAACATGTTATATAACGTTAACTCAATGTGCTAGAATTAGTTAATTAAGCTAGTAAAGTAACATTTGAAAGTTAAGGGACCAAAGTGTATTATATTATTATTATTAATATAAACCTAAAACCCTAACTCTCCTCTTCCTTTCTCTCCCAAACCGACGGCAGCCTCTAGACCCCCCCCCCCTTGCGATCGGCCTCATACACACACATACAATCAAGATTGTTCAAGTTTGATTGAAGATTAAGGTGCTAGGAAGGTATAAACAACTATCCTATGCATCCTCTATGTTTAATTTCGGTTTTAATGGGTTAATTATAAACCCTAGGTCTGATTTTTATATGTGATGGTGTTCATGTGTCTTTTTTTGATTGAAAGATGTATAAATTGTTGAATTGATAGCTAGTATTGGTTCTATTGCATGTTAATTGTTGTGTCTTTGATTTTGAGATCGAATAAAACCCTAACCATGTATGTACGGTGTAATTGATATGCATGGATAGTGGTTATGGTGTCTAGAGTGTTATATGAACGGATTATGGTCCATAGATAGTTAATATGTTGAGTTTGGATGCATACAGTTTCTGGACAGATTGTGTTGTTGATGTTCAATTGACTGTAACGGGGTGTAAATGTGAAAATTGGTTGAGATAATTGATACTACAGTAAACTAGGTTGAGTCTAGTTTCTAAAGAATATAAATTTGCAATTTTTGGACGTGTAAAAGTTAACCTTTATGATTTTACAAAAACGTTGTGCAAAGCTGATTTTGACGTTATTTTACTAATCACGTGAAAATAACGTTAAAAGTGGCGGAAGGTTAATCAGGCATCATGTGGTGGCGTTGATAGCCGAAAGACAAGGGCACATGCACCAATCAGCCGGTGTCCCGATGATTGAGTGTTATGTGTCTTATGTCCAAGGCTTGATTCAAAACTACTATCGAGCCGGGGGTCTCACCGGAAGCAGCCTCTCTATCCCTATGGGATAGAGGTATGGCTGTCTACATCTTACCCTCCTCAGACCCTACCATAGCATTGCTATTGGTGGGATATACTGAGTAAGATGATGATGATGATGATGATGATGTTGTGCAAAGCTGAGTTGTTAGACCTGCTGTTAGGTTGTTTTGTAAATATTATATCTCATGAACTACGAGACCAATTGGGTTGGTTCCACTTCTGGAAGTTGGCTTGTTGAGTTAGGAACCTAACCCAAGTGGTCTTGCATTTGTTGGATTTTTCATTTAACGGGAATTGCAAATAACTTTCTGTTGCGCATAAATTTGACTGTTATGAGTTTGCTGTGGTAAATTGATCATTATGAGAAATATATATGGAATAAAAATACAACAAAATATGTTCTGGAAACCTAACACATATATTCTTTTGTGATGATTTTTGGTAAATTAATTGAGATGCTATGATCGGTGGAATAGACTAGTTTTACAAGTAGAATTCTGTCGTTAAGAAACTAGTTGCTGAATTTTGTAAAAGTTGCATGAAACATGGTAATTGCTAATTAATTGTTGTGTTTTGACCAAATTGCCCTTGAGGGGAATGATTGCTAATTAATTGTCGTGTTTTGACCAAATTGCCCTTGCGGGGAATAATTGCTAGTTAATTGTTATGTGTTGACCAAATTGCCCTCACGGGGAGTAATTGCTAGTGATGTACATTATTAATACATGACACGTAAATAGTTGCTCACACATGTAATGTATCACAAATGTACTTGTTAAAGTCACACACGATTCACAAACGAAACACGAAACACATTGTGTGCATAGGTATTATGTGCCGGGTCTAGAGACTCGATAATAGTTCCGACACTTAGAAAAAAAAATCTCTTTGTTGTTTTAGAACGCTAGAGAGAGTTTTTCTGTGACGCGCATCCTTTGGTGATTTATTTTGGGAATTCTTCGCAAACAGTGAGTTCACTTACCCCTTTTTAAACTGTTTTCAAACGCTTTTCACTTGGGGGAGATAACATACTCCGAAAACGCATTTAAGATTTTGTTAATATAGATTATATATCACTTGTAAAGACTAAGTGGCAAACGCAATAACTAAAGTCCTTCATTCACATCGAACCGTTTAATATTGGATAATAGCGAGTCATTGTTGAGTAGTACTACTGGGTTTGACAAACCCCACCCAACGTAAACTCGACTGGAGGTCGAGTGGGTGTAATCTTGGCTAAACACATACCATGGTCGGGATAGACCTGGTGGCAAGGCAAATGATAAACAGTCAGCTTCGGTGTCGAACACTTAGTAATACTTGTTTTATAGGCTAGCTACCTATAGATATATAATTGACATAACACTATCTGGTAACGCAAAACGCTTAACGCAAAACGCTGAACGCAAAACGCTGAACGCAAACGCTAAACGCTTTATTTTATATAAACTTGTGAACTCACCAACCCGCGTTGACACTTTTAGTATGTTATTCTCAGGTAGCCGAGGCGGGCGCGCGGTATAGGATCATGCATGGTTTTTGAACATTCTGATATGCAACACATGTTTTTAACTATTATCACTTGGGTTTTTAAGTCGTCCTGCGTGACGTAACTTTTGTCTTTGGTTTTTACGCTTCCGCACTTATTTTCATTTAAACGTTTTTATGGTTTGATTATAACTAATGATTCCGATCCTGTTAGTTCACACCCTCTGACGGTAAAACTCCGTTAGTGGAATTTGAGGGTGTGACAATATCAAAATAAATAATTATATAAATAATTAACTAATTAATGAAACAAACTGAACTTGAGCTTCAAAATAATCTCGGAGGGATTTCTGCTTCTAACATTTCTTATTATCAAACTAGGTGACTTACTCGACGCGTTGCGACAGGCTGATAATGTTTGGGTGTTTATATGCCAACGCAAATTCGATTAGCATCGGGTTATGTAACCGGAACTAAGTAAAATAAAATTAACTCGTCAACACCCAGATACAACAAATTTTTAAAGCAATAAAAAAAATACACATGTCGAGGCGGAAAACTGATGTGAATATGGTATATTAGCAGCTCTCGTATAGCTTATGGTTCGGAAAATAAAATATTTAAAACAACGTATATGTGATCCGTAAAACATGGAGGCTGCGACAACGAATCGACGAGAATTCGATAAGTATTGAATAGGTTCGTTACAGTATAATAAATAAACCCCAATAATAATCTTGACAAATGAACATATTTAAAACATAAAACAAATAAAATAATAATAAAAACCAAAAATATATTCAAAGAAAGTCTTCACATGGCAAAAAAATTTTGTCAAAAAACTTGGTGAGACTTAAACTTGCACATTTTTTCGTCAACTTTTTTTATTAAGCTCTAACAAACATATCAACAACCAACCTACCAAGTTATCACAATTGATAAAGTAACAAAATAATTTACATAAAAATAAAACTAAACTAATAAAATACTAAAAAAAATTGTGACATCAAAGTTTTATTCAATTAAAAACAAATAAAATGTCAAGTGATTACCAATTACCATATCTAAGCATTTCCACTTAACACTAATTGACCGGAAGACCATCAGTCTAATTAACTCCCAAATGTTTTCAAACTTTGACACCTTTTATGGCGATTGATCAGCAGTAAGCATATATAACCGAACAGCCGATAATAAAAACCGTCATATCTCCATCTATTTGACTAATGGCAGCTGTAGCGGCGGTTGCAGCTTCTAACAAACGGCGAATAGCGTCTAGTAAACAAACGGCGATGAAGAATATGGAAGCCAAGATAGACTTAGCTTCAGCTTCTATTCTCACCGGTGATATCGACGATTCCAATGTTTATTCCAAAACCTGCATGAAACTCGGCAGGTTTTATTATTAATCGGTTGCTTAATACTGCATTGGTGTGTGTATATATATATGTATATGTAGGGTTTGGATCAAATACAGATGGAATTAACGTGCTAATTGTGAGAATCAAGTAGAGTAATTATGTAATATGATGTAATTACATAATTACTCTACTTGTTTATATAATTACTCTACTTGATTTTCACAATTAGCATGTTAATTTCATTTGTACGTTAACTAATATATAACATATGTGAAATGAAATGATAAATGATCACGGTGTTGATTGGTAACTTAAAGTTTATTGTTAGCTTTAATGCTTTATGATTATAAGTCTGAATTGGATTGTGATTGTTAGCACTATTATTGCTGATTTAGGGGTTTTTGTTTTCTCAACTGTTTTATTTGTGTATAACCGTGTCTAGGGATGTAAACTGTAAACGAACCGAACTGTTAGGCGGAAGGTTTATTTATGTTCGTTTGTTTATTAAGTGAATGGACACGAACAAGGAGTTTCGTTCGATTAACTAAGTGAACGAACATGAATAGAGGCCATGCTTGTTCAATTGCGTTTGCGAACGTTCGATAGGCACCTTTTAATTGGTAATCGGTGGGTTGCCGATTAAGTTTCAGCTAATCAGAAATTGGTCAAAACTATCAGGTCAAAAATGGGTCAAAATTGAGATATTGTTTATAATTTGTGTGTATATATAAATATTTTTGAAGAATTACGTATTCCAATCCGATTAATCATGGTTAATCCCTAGTCTAGTCGGTATCCCACCGCCCGACTAGCGCCTAGCGAGTTCTACAACACTCAATTCGTTAATTTTGTTCATAAAGGTTTTTTTTAATACTTTTTAATGACTTTTCTAATCTTATCATATAGATTAAAGCGATGTTATTTAGTATTAACTATAAAGTAACAATATATATGAGTATTATGTGATTAATTTATATGTAACATTAACATATGAATATGAAATCTAAAAGAAAAAGAATTCAAATTTGGTAGCCGGACCGAGCTGTCGACGCTGACCATTATGATTAGCCAAGTCAAATAAAACATTGTGTTCACGAACAAGTTCATCTCCCTGATGAACGAATACGAACAAGAAATTCCGTCCGGTTAGGTGTTCGTGAACCGTTCGCTTGTCCGATAAAAACTTAACGAACGAACATGAGCAAGACCTTGTTTGGTTCGGTTTGTTTACAGCCCTATATGTATCTGTTTGTATGTCTTTTGTGGTACAAAACAAGGCTCCGATGTTATACACGTTTGCTATATAATGTTCCACTGATAATATCAAAACACTGATGTATTTTATGTATTCTGCGTCTCTGTTCTAGTTTGATATACACTGTCTTTGTGATGTGATTAAGTTCTACTGTTGTAAAATGCTGATATCACATGGATATACGAACGCTAATGATGTCATCCTGTTTTACTTGTTTTAGAGGAAAATATGAAACCCAGTGTAACATACTTAAAAGTTCTGCTATTGTGACATGCAGTAGTATCGATTCGGCTATCGCGATGGATGTACTGCCATCATCATTTCATCTGTCCCAGCTACTTTTGTTTGTTAAAGAGGTTAGTTGCTGATGTCATGTTTTTGTTTCCAAATTATTAGCTAAATTGCTTATTATGTATCGTTGATTCATCGACATTAGTTTATGTTTGAAGCAAGTTATGATAAGGATTTTCAAGAAATATAGTTGGATACATCTGTTGCTAAGGCTATCTTATAAACTTCTTAATTTGTTGTAATTGTAGGTTTACAAGCGTAAAACTGAATTGCTGCAACCGTCAATGATGTTGCTCATGCTACCTGTCAAGGTACACATTTCCTCAATTCACACACTTTCAGTTAGGGGTGTGCGTGGTGCAGTTCGGTGCGGTTTTTGACTGAAACCGAACCGAAAACCAAACTTTCGGTTTTATGACTTTTAAAACCATTCGGTTTCGGTTATTTCGGTTTTTGGATTCGGTTCGGTTTTGATGCGAATTTTTTCGGTTTGCTAATCGAGGCAAAACGTTTTGGGCCAAAATAAACTTGACCCAAGATACTGAAATTGAACATGATATTTGTTTTTTTATTTAAACTAATTTTTAATAGAATATTGAATGTTTGATTATTAAAAGCTTATAAAAGATAGATTTAAAATCAAAACTAAAATATCAGTATTATTCTTTAGTAATCATATGTAGAAACCAAATATATATTTTTTATTAACCATATGTTAAAACTAAACAAATAGTCATCGGTAGATTTTCTTTTAATGGTTACGGTTAAGATGTTATGGTTATTTTGATGTTTTTGCTAATTCGGTTCGGTTCGGTTTTTTTGGTTCTTAACAGAATACAAAACCGAACCAAAACCAATATTTCGGTTTTTGCTAAAGTTCAAAACCGAACCGCCGGTTTCTAATTCGCTTTGGTTTTTACGGTTCGATTTTTCTGGTTTTTTCGGTTTTGATTTGGTTTTGTGCACACCCCTACTTTCAGTTTTCTGAATCTTGGCAATCTGAGATCAAGTCAATTTATGGTATCATGCATGATTATGAATCATGTGTTTATGTATTTATTTCTGTATAAATTCTTGCAACAGGCTGCTTGTCAAATTGGCTGGTTTCAAGATGTGGATAAAGCTGGTGATAAGAACTAGAAATTTAGATGCTTGAATAAAACTGAAAACAAGTACAGATAGTGCCCAATTTCGAGAATGGGTGATCTCCAATACAAGGTGTAAACCCTAATTTTTAAACATAAACATCGACATCTGAATAAACAACAAACGATCTATTAATACTGCTTCTAATGACGGTCATTCGCTTAACTTCCCACTACATGTTCTCCTACAAATTCTCATTAATTGTTGGGCACGTATCAGCTGGTCTCCTTATTATAGCAAATGAGGTTGATTGAAGTTCTTCCTTTGCCTATTTATATAATTGTCGTATGTTTATATATCTTGCTATGTGATATATTTTTAGTGAAGTAGTAACACTAAATTTAACGATTTCAGGTAAGCTACGGGCTCTCCAATTCAGACAAAATGAATATAGAACCAAATAATGCTCATTCAAGTGTGTCAAATATAGTCTCAAGGTAATTGTTTATCACACCCTATATGTATATGTATTCTTAATATAGTTATAAAATAAATTCAGTTATTCCTCAAGTTCATTTACTTGAATTTATTTTTCACATACAGATTCTATCCAACAATGAAAGTTGAACACATACTTACTTCACTTTATGTCGAGGTAAATATATATTCACCACTATCTTCTTTTGTAATAAGGACTGATTATAATGTTTTATTACGTTTTTACACTGTCAAGTTTAATTGATTCACAGGCGGGATATGGAATTTTTTTAGCCGATTTTCACATCTCTCTTGGTACTACTGCTCGTAATCGTCAAAATTTGGTAAGCAAATATACTTTAACTTGCTGTCACAAATGACTAAACTTTAAAAAATCATCAGTTAACCTGTTTTCAGGTGCAAGTTTTGAATAGAAAGTTAATATGGTCAAACTTACCGACACATCATCACTTTAGACCAAGTCCCGGTTCAGATGACTTAAATCAGTTTTTCTTTTGAAATCTGGTTACTTTTCTAACCAAACTTTGTCACCTTTTATTATCCAACTAGTTTGAGGCCCGTGTATTACACGAGTAGTTCTTGAAAATACAATGTTTAATAACTAATCAGTGTACAAGAAACAATAAACCCGTTAAAACACTATTAATACTATCGTTGTACTATAGTTTTTAAAACAATTTTAAAGTAAAAGATACTTATAAATACCAAATGTTTGAAAAAAAAAATAGGAAGTAAATATCAAATTAAGAAATTTTGAAGCATAAATTTTAAGAATGGTAACTATCATTTTACTATTATAAATTTGTTAAAAAGGGTGAGGTTTAATGTAAGAGTGACAAGTGACAAAACTTGTAGCCTTTTATTAGAGAGTATAGATTTGCTCAGTTTTTAATTATTTTTTACCATGTGACAGTAATATAGTGGTATCTTTTCCTTTTATTTCAACCGTAAACACAGCATATGTTCATAATGAAATGTGAAATTGTCATAAATCTTACAGATATACCATTATCTTTTACCTATTTAATTTGATTATAATGGTAAATCCTGCAATAAGCAACCTGAAACTCATGATATATTTACTTCATACACTGGCTCCTAGTAGCTCAACTAGACAATATGGAGACATCTGCCTGTATTACAAGCCAATCGAATGTGGAGTTAAGATTATTTCTTTTTAAAAATACTTTCTTTTGAACAGTTTTATATTGATCTTATTATCTAACCTTGTACCTTTTTCTTCATAGTTTTCTCATAAACGGCGTTGGAGTACCAAACAGGACCAAACTCGACATGGTTTGTCAAGTTCTCACAGAAATTTTTGCTAAAAAACTTTACTTTGCATAATTGCATTACTTGGTTATCATGATCATCGATATTTTTGTAATACGCGTGTCAGGGAAAAGGACCACAGCTCCCGTCAAACGTTAATAAAATGACAAACTATGGAGTAAATCTGCTACAAGTTTTCGGGTCTTTTGATGGTACGTGCATATTTCTATTTTTAAACCTGTAAAACATATAATGTTAGTTTTATTTAAAACTTATATAGTTTCTGTTTTCTTTGAAATAAATTCAGGACCATGTATTATTGCCTTAGCGTTTATGAACTCGATATCATCTCCTGATCCTTCTGAATTGCAAGATTATCTCCGCCCCATATCAGGTAAGTCAACGAAACTACAAGATCTTTCATACACTACCTTGGCAAAATGGGACCCATTTGACCTGTCATTTATTATCGTTTTCAGATTGTACTGTATCGTCACGAATTTCGCTTTACTGTCCCGTCAGGTGATTTTTTATTCTGTACTAAATTCTTTTTTTGTTAGTTTAGTCGCTATTTTTCTAGTTTCTCGGTTATATAGAAACTTATATCCAAACGAGAAGGAATGTAAAAAATAAAACTTGATATATAAATTTAGCAAGTTTGATGGATCTATTTTCGTTTCTTTAATCGACAGTCAAAATCGTATAAGAACTCCTGTGAAAGGCCATCTCTGCAAGCATCATCAGGTAAAATATTGGTGTTTCAAATATTTATTGAATGTTCTAAAATACCCTTTATTAGTGTCACACACCCAAGTCAGTATCCACTAGGGGTGTGCGTGGTGCGGTTCAGTGCGGTTTTTTGTTAAAACCGAACCGAAAACCAAAATTTCGGTTTTTGCGGTTTTTTGTTAAAACCGAACCGAAAACCAAAATTTCGGTTTTTGGAGTATTTGAAACCGTTCGGTTTCGGTTTTCGGTTTTCATTTTGGTTTCGGTTCGGTTTCGGTTTTTCTCATTTAATCTTGAAAACTATAGGTCAAAAAAAAGTTTTCAAATTATAACTAATTTAGGTATAAATAATTTTGTTAATTGTAAAATAATAGACTATTAAATATTATTTTTTAATATAAAATATAAAAAAAAACAAAAAATTAGGATTTCGGTTCGGTTCGGTTTTTATCATATGCAAAACCAAAACCGAACCGTTAGTTCGGTTTTTACAAAAACATAAAACCAAACCGTCGGTTTTTGTTTCGGTTCTGTTTTTTCGGTTTGGATTTTTCGGTTTTTTTGGTTTCGGATTGGTTTTTTCGGTTTCTTGCACACCCCTAGTATCCACCAGTTCGTTGTTATTTCATATTTGCAGTGCTTTGATTACAACCATTATATTGAAGTCATTCAACTAAACCTATTTGGGAATGCCCTCTCTGCAACATCCCAGTCTGCAATCAAGATTTACGCATCGACCGAGATTTTCAAAAGGCAAGCAAAACACACACACGCACGCACACGAACACACTCGTGTCACATCTTTTATTTTTTTTGATTTATTTTGTTTAGATTTTGAATGAGGTGGCGGAGGACGTTCATGATGTAATCATATCAGAAGATGGTTCATGGATGGCTGCTGACACAGAAAGGGATACAGCGAGCAACACAACTGTAACGAAAGATGCAGTCTCTCTTGGTCAAACTCAAGTCAACTTAGGTACAACTGAGAAGGCTCAAAGTACAACTGCGCTCACGCCAACTGTAGGCTCTCTTGGTCAAACTAAAGTCAACACCTTTACATCAAATCAAGCTCAAAGTATGACCAAGATAACACCACCTGTAAATGCAACAAAGCCTGCGGTCTCTCTTGGTCAAACTCAAGTCAACTTAGGTACAACCGAGAAGGCTCAAAGTACAATTGCGCTCACGCCAACTGTAGGCTCTCTTTGTCAAACTAAAGTCATCACCTTTACAACAAATCAAGCTCAAAGTATGGCCAATATAAGACCACCTGTAAATGCAACAAAGCCTGCGGTCTCTCTTGGTCAAACTCAAGTCAACTTAGGTACAACCGAGAAGGCTCAAAGTACAACTGCGCTCATGCCAACTGCAGACTCTCTTGGTCAAACTAAAGTCAACACCTTTACAACAAATCAAGCTCAAAGTATGACTAAGATCACACCACCTGCAACTGCAACAAAACCTGTAGTCTCTCTCGGTCAAACTCAAGTCAACGGCTTTACAACAAATCTACCTCAAAATACGACCAAGTTCACACCACCTGCAACTGTAACAAAGCCTGCAGTCTCTCTCGGTCAAACTCACGTCAACGGCTTTACAACAAATCAACCACAAAATATGACCAAGTTCACACCACCTGCAACTGTAACAAAGCCTGCAGTGTCTCCAGGTCAACCTCAAGTCAACGTACATACAACCACGCAGGCACAAAGTACAACAACCGTGTTCACACCACCTGCAGCTGTAACAAAGCCTACAGTGTCTCCAGGTCAACCTCAATTCAACGTACGTACAACCACGCAGGCAGAAAGTACAACAACCATGTTCACACCACCTGCAGCTGTAACAAAGCCTGCAGTGTCTCAAGGCCAACCTCAAGTCAGCATACGTACAACCACACATGCACAAAGTACAACAACCGTTCTCACACCACCTGCAGCTGTAACAAAGCCTGCAGTGTCTCCAGGTCAACCTCAAGTCAACGTATGTACAACCACGCAAGCACAAAGTACAACAACCGTTTTCACACCGCCTGCAGCCGTAACAAAGCCTGCACTGTCTCCAGGTCAACCTCAAGTCAACGTACGTACAACCACGCAGGGACAAAGTACAACAACCGTGTTCACACAACCTGCCGCTGTAACAAAGCCTGCAGTATCTCCAGGTCAACCTCAAGTCAACAGCTGTACAACCACTAAGGCTCAAAGTACAACTGCGTTCACACCGCCTGCATCTTTTGCTTCAGCTTCTAATGAACTCAAAAAGGGAGGCAAACAAAGCAGCTATTCCACACCTCAAGCGGCTCCAAAAAATAAGCCAGGTGTCGCCAACCGAGCCTCCCAAAGCAAGTGATGATGCAATGCCATCTGGATTCTGGAAGAATGAGGGGTAGTTTAAGAGGCGAGCAGCTTCAGGCTGCTTGACTCCAATACCTTGCACCACCACAACAACCGGCTCGAGCCAACGAACCATGGTTCAGGCCACCAATACCTAGTCTTTCCATGCCATTTTTAACGTCAAAAACTCCCGCCAATTCTAAAAAAATGTGAAGTTCAAGTAATTCTTGTAAGTGATCTCAGGTGCATAAGTGTTTTGGTCTTTTTACACAAGTGTTCATGAATACTAGACACTGACAACAAGTGTTTTGTTATATAATTAGTTGGAATATATGACAAAATCCACTTTTATGTGGTTAGCTTTTGAGTTCCATCTCATGATATATAAAGAGACTTGTATCAGTTTGATGGTAGTTATACATGTTGTCTAATGTCTATTGACGATGTCGAAAACTCTTGATGTTTTTCAACATGTGTGTTCTCTCTTTGAGAGTTTTCATTTGTTTATTCCCACGATAAGTTGTCGGACGCTTCTTGATATTGATAAGCAAGTTAGAGTTTGAATGGAACGATAAAAATAGGATATATGCAACAGATAGAGACGAGAATACAGAAACACGACGACCTGTTTGGCGGTCTAAACAAGACCCTGAATACATTAATCAAACAAGAACCTGGGTACATCTATCACCACCCGCTTCCAGCTTAGCTTCCAAAGAACAAACAAAAGGCCAATTTTGTGCCACCAAATGATAATCATGTTCCTCACAAGAGAAAACAGAAAATCTTTTTTGTTTCGGTTCTGACCGTGATCCAGCCTTTACACATGACCCGAGCTCGACTGACTCGATATATTCGGTTCTAACTAATAATCGCGTGATATGTTAATTTTTTTTAATTAAAGAAGTATAACAATATCATACTCAAATTAAAGAGAATAAAATGCTCGTTTTTATGGTTTAACGTTGTCAAAAAAAAAAAAATATTAGCGTGTAAAAATGTTTGGGGTAGTTGGTTTTGTATGAAGGGTAAATGTGTAGGCATTATATAAATTAACAAATGTTGATTGAAGTTTAACGACCAAACTTGTTATTTTTAAGGAATTAAGTCATGATGATGCTCTAGAGAAAATATTGTCCATAAAACTTCATAAATTTGTGCATTACATATTGTATCTTTTACATGAAGTTTTGTACCTTTTAAAATTTAATAGAACCCTATTTCATGCATTATGCATAGTATAAATATAGATATAGAAAATAATAATGTGGTTAGAGTGTTTTCAATAAAATCTATATCTCTATAATTACACTAAAAACATTCCATTTTCTTTTTCAGATTTAATTAAATAATACTTTTTTCATACTTTTATCGTTACAATTTTATACTTTTTTATACTTTTATCATTACAATTTTCATTTCCAAATTTATACATCAACAAAAGTGTCTTTATCTTCTCCACTAACAACCACTTATAACTACTCTATATAATATAGAAAACCAACTCATAATAATATACAAGACATGTCTTTACCGTATGCCCTCGGCCTCTATATTATTATGAATAACTTTTCTTCTACATTAGATAAAATATTGTAATTGTTAATATGGAGGACGTGGTTTAAGAATGGCTTAGACATTCTCAATCTTTTTTCTGTTTTTAAATCCAAAATTACATAAAAAAATACTACATTTTCTTTTTTATTTTCATTTAAATAATAATTTTATATAGTTTTATCATTATATTTTTTCTCTCATTCACTTACAACCACTTTCAACAAATATTAAAAAATTATACCGAGAACAATAACTTTTCAAAGTTACTATAAAAATCATTACATTTATCGTTCATCTACTCACAACACCCTAAATTACTCTCTATATTATACAACCATCACTCGCGGAATATGGTACAATGAATGTGAATGTTGTTAGACTATGTGTAGTGGACGGGGCGACATGTAGCTCATGGGGGTGTATTGTAGCCCAAAATCGCTCCCCTCTCACCAATACTTGATCGCCATGTCAGCTAACACACATACACACAACGACATGGATTTGTAGCTCGAGAGCCGGTGTTCTCGCCCTAAATCACCCCTTTTCACCCATTACACACGTCCTTATAGGGATGAGATCGGTACTATATCGGACCGTACTGATACCGATATCGAAAGTACCGATATCTCATTTGAAGAAAAATAGGAACCGAATACATCCGTTTGGTTTGGTATCAGTATTGGTACCGATACTTCGGTAATTTACCACTTAGATACCGCTTTAGCATTTTGTGTCCAAAGTATATTTTTTTTAGCCGCACAAAAAATGGTTTTTAGTTGATTCTATGAAAATAACTTTAAATTATTTTATATCATTTATTATCATTAATATACTGAACTTTTTAGACCTATTGTGATAAAATAGAAATCACAAAGTGACAAGTTTTTTTTAAACACGAGAGCATTCACAACAACAAACGTTCACAAACCACCACATCATCGCCACATCAGTTTCCAAACTTTTCTCAAAACCTTACTTTTTTCCACAACAACAAACCTAATAAAAAATTATTGAAGTTATATACATATAATGTGTATATATATGTATGTGAGATAGAAAGAGAGAGTGAATATGCACTTAAAGTTTGTTTCAAGTTTTGCATGAACAAACTTTCTTCTCAAGGACCTCTCTCTACAATGGTGAACTTGGCTTTTCTTGAGTTTGTCGCCCGCCACGTAGTTTCAGACCTAGGGAGATGGAGCTTGTTGCGGATGCTCTTACTAAACCATAACCTTGTTTCTTGGTCTAAACGAAAGCAATATTCTATATCAATGGTTATAAAGATGCAATATTCAGTTTGAATAGCACATTAAAAAATTATGATTTGCTAGTAAATAATAGTGTTAAGTGATTCATAGTTTCATACCACTAACATCATATTGTTCTTTGGTGCCTGTGGAGATGGTCTTATGAAATTTTGAATAAGGATGATGGTTTGATCAATGGGTTTTCAAGGAAAATTGAAATGATAGACAAACTGATTACGAATGCAATATAGATTGCTTAAAATTCGCATAAAATAGGTAAACATAGTCAATTATATTTTCAAAAGATGAAATATGATCCCCTAAATTATATATAGATTTCTCTCATATAAATCCGGTACCAATACGGATTTTTACCGTAAATACCGGTGTCGATACCGAATTTAAAAAAAGAGAATGCTGATACCGGTAGCACCTATGATCGATCGGTACTATAGCGGTATTCGGGAAAAGTACCTCATCCCTACGTCTTATATAGAACTTGTTTTGGGGGCTATAGAGTGATCCCTAGATACCTCATACTATTTATTTTAGGGTTTGTTTGTTTGTTTCTTCCATCCAAACAAAGTCAAAACCCATGCAAACTCCTCCATCCTCAACCTCCCTCAAGAAATCATCTTCAACATCCTCTCTCTCTTCTTCCCACCAAATCACTCATTCGATTCCGATGCATCTGCACTTCATCTCCACCGTTAATCTCACACCCTTGTTTCACCAAACTCCACCTCACCACCACCACCACCACCACCACCACCAACAACAACAACCACCTAGCCATCGTCTACTACCAAAATTCCACCGATCACTATCACACCAACCGCCTCTACTCCCTCCGATCACCACTCACCTTCCATGAAACCCTCAAACTCCAAGTACCTTCTTACCCACGTAAACGTGGCACCAAACGATTTGCTGGATCCAACAAGGGTTTAATCTGCTTGTTCGATTCAAGTTTTCACTCATGCTCGGGTACCTTGATTCTCTGGAACCCGAGTATCAACAAACACAAGATTCTAGATGGCCCTCATAATATTATTAATGATAAGTTTTCGCTTTTTGTCTTCGGGTTTGGTTTTGTTTCCAGGACTTTTTATGATTATGAAGCTAATGAAAACGACACTGAACTGAACCGGAGGGGATCAGGGTGTTTGTGCTGTGCAGTTTATCCTGTTGTTGATACAAACAATACTGTGTCGGTTTATTCACTTGGTACCAACTCATGGGAGATAAAGGAAGGTGTGAGTGCACCTTGTTTTTTGACTAGGGGTTGGTCTACTCCTACATTTGTGAATGGCTTTGTGAACTGGCTGGCTTATAAAGAGGACGGATTGACGTTATTATGTCGTTCGACTTAGACAATGAGCGGTTTCAAATATATGAGTTACCGAAAGACATTGTTCCGAATTATCGTGAATTAAGTATGAATTCATTTGGCGAGGAAGACTCTTTATCTTTGTCATTGTGTGCTCGTTATCGTGAGCCTGTTGAAAAATGGGATGTTTGGGTAATGTGCGAGTATGAGGTAGTCGATTCTTGGAAGAAAGTGTTTGTGATTACGAATGATTTCTTGTCGCTTCCACCATTGTTGATGAAAAATGAACGGGAAGTTTTGGTTGTGATGAATGATGGAAGGCTTAAGTTGTTTGATGCAATCAAGAACGAGATGCAAGATCTCCAGACTCATGGTGCGCCTGCTTTTTTCCTAGCTATTGGTTACACGGCTAGTCTCGCACTGCTTGATGGTTGAATGCTACCATCAAGGTTATAGTTTCTTATCTTTTGTTTGTTTAATTATGTTTGCTACTACTTACTAGTAGCTTGATTTCTTCACTTTTTGTTTAATTACACTTGTTGGGTTGTTGGCATTTGCTATGTTACGTAGTTAAAATAACAGACTTTTAATGGTTAATATGTTTTAGTGGTTGATGTTTGATATGCGTTGTGATACATATGTAGTTGTGTTACATAAATGGTAAAACACAAATGCTATATAGCCATGGTGAATCTGTAATGATATGTATTATATAGGCACCCATTAAGCTCAGGGGTATGTTTGGGATTGAGTTTGAAAAATCCTTATTGATTTATTAGTTTTTTCAAAAAGCCATTTTGAAAAGCCAGGATTCATTGCTTTTGAAAAACTGTTTTTTAACCTTATTAAGAAGCTAAACTAAGACACATTTTTTTGATTATCAAACACATTTTAACTTATATACTTTTTGAAAACACTAATAAACCAATAAACATTTTTCAAACTCAATCCCAAACATGCTCCAAGTCCACATCACCACGCACCATCTAGTTTTCTCATATGTTTCTCGAATATGTGCTACATTTCATTAGCTGGGTTGATTTCATTAAAAAACAAGATGACATCATTGGGGTATGATTCATACATGTCCCTCTAGAGTTAGAGTTCTGTAAGTAGATGACGATATGCTTCCAGTTATATAATATGCTTTTACGAAAATGAGCTAGATTTAGGTAATCCCAACGCCATCCCAGTTATAAAAATTGTCTTGTACCTGACACAAGACCCGTCAAGTTTTGGCCATATATATCGTTTTAAAAATAAATCCCGTATATCATATAGACGTAAAATAATATGGGTTAGTAGGAACTAAAAATATAATCGGATATTATCCATATCGTATATACTTAAAGTAATATCAGGTATATAATCACCTTCAATACTGAAATTTTATTATCAGCTAAAAATATGTACTATAGCCACCTTCAAATTAAGTAGTTATTACTAGCCAAGTTCAAAATTAAATAGATAAAATGCTGTAAGGATCTTAACATATATTTGGTATGTAAATTGTGCACCACTTCACATGTTTAAAACATTTTAACCCCTTCAAAATTTTACTTGTAACTGCAGGATAATGCTTGTAAATTTCTCTTGCATTTGGTATAAACATTGACAATGCTTGTAATCATTGTATATGTTTCTAGGGATCACATTTTCCTCATGTTATAGCATCAATTGATGTTATCTCTTGAAAACCTCGGAAATCCCATGCCAATTTTGACAATTTTGGAAGTTGAGGGACTTATTGGTTATTAAGCATAAAAGTCTAGGATCTGATCTACAATTTTGGAAAAACTTGGATTTGACGGAGCGTCGCATTCTGCACTTTTTGAGACGGCCCTGTCTAAAGGCATATAGCTTCAAAACCATAACCAAACTTGGAATCGACATCCTTCAGCTTCAAAACTTTATAATTGAGTCTGGAACCCCGTAAATGAACCATTTTCAACTAGGGGTGTTCTTCGGGTTAGATTTTCGAGTTTTGGTTTTTGGGTTTCATAGTTTTAAATCCAAAACCGAAACCCAACCCAAATCTCTCACAGTTTCTTTGGGTTTGGGTTTTTTTTGGGTTGGATTAATGAGGTTTCGAGTATCCTAGGATAAAAACTATATTGCTAAATTTAAATGCAACATATTCTTCTTTACTTGTAACGTAAATAAACCAATAAAAAAACAAAAATAAACCGATAAAACATCCTAAAAACTTAACAAAGTTCAACCATAATAAACAAGACTGACATAATCATCTTCAATATGCCATGACTAGCTAGGGTGTTGGATTGTAGTTGCTTTTAGATATAAATTGAAACATTAATATACAATAAACCATCAATTCATAACAGGTAGAATTATGATAGACGATTTAGACTAAACTCTGATAACGTCAACGGCTAAGAGTTAGCCTATAATACCTAAATATATACTCCCTCCGTCCCATTATAAGTGTCTTAGTTTGATTTTTCAAGTCTTTCTTGTTTAACTTTGACCGACAATATTTTTGTTTGTGTTATATAATACTTGATGTAAAATATATGAATGGATTGGGTTTTAAATGTATTTCACATTGATATAATTTTCATCAAGTATTATATGACACGAACAAAAATATTTACGGTCAATGTTGCAAAAGAAATACTTAAAAATTCAAACTATGACACTTATAATGGGACGGAGGTAGTATATGGTTTTGAAACTAAAAGTTTATTTGGGTTGAACTGAAACCTAGAATTCGGACCCAAGAACCAACCCGAATTACTTTGGTTCGGGTTTGGGTTAGCCTTTTCTCGGGTTCGGGTACATGTTTTCACTACAAGAAATTCGGGTTTTAGCAGCGACAAAAAGTCGAAGCTAATAATGGAAAAGTCGCCGCTAAATCCAAATATTTGATCGCCGCTGATACCCATTTTTGTCGCCGCTAGAACCTGTTGTCGCCACTACTAGGTGAATTTTTAGCGGCGATATTTGTTGCCTCTAATAGTAGGTGAATTTTCTCGGGTTGAATTTGGGGTAAAAGTGACATCCCTATTTTCAACTGAAACATGTTGGGAATCAAGCTAGCCCCAAACTCGAACACAAAACAAACGATATTTGAACAACTTGTTTGACTCTTTTTAGTATTATTATAAAGAACAAAACCACACAAAATACAATGCCCCTAATGTTCTATTTATATCATCATAAACTTGTTTCCCATTTTAACTCCTATTTCTAATAATACTCATATACATAATAAAATAAACTTACACTATATCTCTAACTCCAACAATTACTCCCTAACAACAGATTAATCATTCAACATTTCTCTAATAGTTATCTTCTTTTTAATCTTTAAACTGTTTACTCGATTCACCGCTTGTACTTCCTAGTTGTTCATGTTAACCTTCATTCATACGTGAAATCAAGATAATCAAAGCAGAAATAAACACGTTAGACAATTAACCAAAACTAACCCATAACTAACAATTAACCCAACCATTCTATTCTTGTTATGGTTAAGCAATCTTATTGCTAGAGACGTCCCCTCAAATGAGATTTATCAACTCTACAACAACTCCAGTTTTAGTAATAAGAACCCGCATTCCGGGTCCATATTCTAGTTACTATCAAAACAAATGAAGTAAAAAAATCATGTTGAATTTTAAATCCTAATGCATAAATGAAATTGATAAGGCATTTGAAAGCCCATGTATATGAGCCTGTCATCTTCAATAACCGAAGTTCGATTTTGGACCTCACAGGGGTATCTCCTTTAGCTGGTTTGAGGGATAATGGGTTTGTAGCTGGGCAAGCAATGAAAAGGGCTGAAACGAAGAAGGTGGAGAAACATGCTAAAGCCTGCGAAGAGAACCAACATGTTTTTGTCCCTCTGGCTTTTGATACCTTTGGCTCTTTGGCACCGGAAGCTATCCGTTTCTTAACCAGGGTCCAACGGGTTTTGCATAGCAATGTGTCGACTCCAAAGGGGCAGGGATATGTCTTTAGCAGGTTAGGGTTTGCAATTCAGAAAGGGGTGGCGGCGCAGCTTGTTGCCCGCCTACCTGCTATGTTGATGTAATATCTATGTTTCTACCATGAAATGAAATCGTTAAAACTTATATTTATAATATGCTTCCATCGTTCTCAGCCAAACCCTTAAAACTGAAAACTCAAAAACATGTCAACAACACATGCAAACTCCTCCTTCTTTGATCTCCCTCAAGACATCATCTTCAACATCCTCTCTCGTCTTCCCACCAA
Organism: Bidens hawaiensis; assembly: GCF_021521415.1. Classification (NCBI taxonomy): domain Eukaryota; kingdom Viridiplantae; phylum Streptophyta; class Magnoliopsida; order Asterales; family Asteraceae; genus Bidens; species Bidens hawaiensis. The sequence continues at coordinate 780,477 of NW_027491488.1, forward strand.
ATCACTCATTCAATTCCGATGCGTCTGCACTTCATCCGCACCGTTGATCTCACACCCTTGTTTCACCAAGCTCCACCTCACCACCACCGTGGCTGACAACCACCGTACCATCATCGCTTATAGATCCATCGATTACGCATTCACTACCGGTGCATACAAACGGTATGCGGGATCCAACAAGGGTTTAATCTGCTTGTTCGATTCCACTTATCAATTAAGCTTCGGTACCTTGTTTCTCTGGAATCCTAGTATCAACAAACACAAGATTCTCGATGGTCCTCATAATGTTTCTGATCGGTCTTCGCCTTTTGTGTTCGGGTTTGGCTTTGTTTCGAGGACTTGTGAGTTTAAGGTCGTTGGAATTGTTTATGATTATGAAGCAGCTTATTCAGTTGTTGACAAGAACAATACTGTGTCGGTTTATTCACTGAGTACTAACTCATGGGAGAAATAGGAAGGTGTGAGTGCACCTTGTTATTTGAATGATGAATGGCACTCTAGCATCACATTTGTGAATGGCTTTGTGAACTGGTTGGCTTTTAAAAAAGACGAATCTAGTGTTATCATGGCGTTCGACTTGGACAATGAGCGGTTTCAAGTATATGAGTTACCCAAAGACATTGTTCCGAATTATCATGAATTAAGTATGAATTCATTTGGGGAGGACGACTCTTTATCTTTGTCGTTGTCATTATGTGCTTGTTATTGGGAGGCTAATGGTGAAAAACAGGATGTTTGGGTGATGGGAGAGTATGGGGTAGTGGATTCTTGGAAGAAACTTTTTGTGGTTTTGCATGATTTCTTTCGGCTTCCACCGTTGATGATGAAAAATGAACGGGAAGTTTTGACTGCGACGATAGATGGAAGGCTTAAGTTGTTTGATGCAATCAAGAATGAGATGCAAGATCTCCAGACTCTAGGTTGGAATGATTCTTTTCAAGCTATTAGTTATACTGCTAGTCTAGCTCTGCTTGATGGTTGAAGGCTATAATTTCTTATCTTTTTGCTTAATTATGTTTGCTACTGCTTGATGGTTGAGGGCAATAGATTCTTAACTTTTTGTTTAGTTATGCTTGTTGGGTTGTTGGCATTTGGTATGTTACATTTCGTTAAAATAACATGGTTTTAAGGGTTAATATGTTATGGTGATTGATGTTTGATATACTCTTGTAAATATGTTGTTATTTAGATAAATGGTAAAACACTAATGATATGGCAATCTCAAAGACTTTCATCCATGGAATTTGCAACGGTATGTATTATATAGGCATCTTGTATCTTTGCTTTATTTCATCAACATCATAGGGGTATGATGTTCACACATGTTGCACTAGAATTAGAATTATGTATGCAGATGACGATCTAACGTGCTCATGGTTATATAATACGCTTTCACGGAAATGGGTCGGTTTTAGGTAGTCCAACCTAATACCATTATAAAAATTTTTTCTAGTACATGACCCAAAACCCGTCAAGTATTGGGCATATTGTATACCATATATATTCTTCAAATAAATATGGTTTCGTATATACCATATAAACTTAAAATATTTATCAATTTTATGGTTTGGTTTTATACAGTTTGATATTTTTGAAACCGAAAACCAAAGTGTTCGCTACAGATTGAAACCACAAGATATTATGGACACAGTTTCTTGTGTAGCATGACGTTTGATTTGGGGAAGAAAAGATGATGAATACAAATTCAAGAGTGGGAAGCTCGTGTTGTCACTTATTGAGGAGGACATCTCTGTAAGAGGATTCGAATTCAGGTAAGGAGCAGTTTTTGTATGAGCTTTTCTTCGACAACCTTTAGTACTAAGGACATTAAAAAAGGTTTAATGAAAATTAAAGAGTGATTTGGTCTCATAACAAAGTAGAAATGGAGGTTATTATATATTGTTTTATCTTTTAAATATAAGGGCATTTAACACCATAAATTATACACACAAACCAATATACTATATTGCTATGGTTTAGTAAAAACATCGAAGTCTTTTTCTAAGGGAGGTGACCAGTTCAAGTTCCGTTTGTGAAAACATTTCGTGTGCGGGTCAAAGGTTTTATCATAGTGGGCCTCGGATGGTGGGTTACCCTTAAAATTGATGCATGCCAGATTACCAGCGCTGACGTGAGTGCTGTTTTACCAATTAGTGTACCGGATGAAGAAACGTGGTATTCCGGCATGTAAACGCGGTATTCCAGCAGCCAGACGGTGGGCACAGACTGATTGTTAATTCATAATATACTAAAGCATGCATGTAAACGCGGTATTCCGGCAGCTAGACGACGGGCACCAACCCACTGTCGTCATGCCCTGGATCCGCCTCTGACCCCAAACAATAGGATGAGGGAACAAAAGTGTAAATATGTGCATAAAAGACTCTTATACCTCGTTTAAACTCTTAAACACATGTATAAGTGTGATACCGTTCGAAATAAATGTTGGATTACTTAACCTTGATGCCAATGAATGCTCTAATATAATATAGTAAAAATATTGCAACTTTCTATAAACATAATATTGGAACCCATAAATTTTCGCTTCAAAACTTAATAATTGAGTTTGAACACCATATCTAAAACAAAGGAAAAAAAATACATTAGATAATTAACCAAGCTAAATTGAAACCAACCCATAACCAGTGGATAACCCGACCATTCGGTTCTAGTTATAGTTAATCAATCTTCAATAAACGATCATACTTTGCAAACCAGTTTATTATTATTATTATTATTATTTATTAATTAATTTTTCCTTTCATAATTTTTAAAATAAAAGGTTATACAAAATTCTAAACATATATACCATTTGGGACGTGCTTTTATTATATACGTGACGACATAAATTTAATTTAAAACGAAGCCAGGTCAAATTTATACCGAACCCAGCTAGGTTTTGAATAAAATTTATATTGGGACTTAGATAAAAAAAAAGGCATGTCTCAAAGGTATATTCAAAATTTTATAAACAAAAAATAATTATGAGTAAAACTAATAATAATATAATATTTAAAAAACAAAGACTTACAAAACACTCGTCCCAGCTATTTTGTATTTCAAAATACTCTTCTTTTACATTTTGTTTGATAAAATACTCGCCCGGTAATTTTCTTTTCCTAAAATACTCTTCCCGGCTAGTTTGATGTCACGTGCCTTCTTCTAAGTGGCTAACGAAAATACTCGCCAGAGTTTGTTTTATACCCAACCCAAGTGTTTTTTTTCGGAGGGGCATTTCATACATTAAATGGATTTGATGGACAAAGTTAAAATCAAATGGACATTCATGAAATTATCCCATATAACAACCGTCGATTCAAAGTCCCAAACAGAGTATACAGTAACCACTTACCATACAAGTCATCTGGGTTGCAAAAGTCACTTTCTGGCCTAATACTATAAGAGCCGACCTCCCTTGCAACTTCCAATCGCTTTCACGACAAACAATTTGAACTCCCATCGGAAAATTACAGGGTGGAAACAAGGTATTTTGGGCGAGGATAGTTCAAATGACTAACATAAAAACCTAATTGCATGGATATAAACGTTCGTTTATGTTTAACGCGGTGAAAGACGGTATTACCCCTAACCATAAACGGCCAGCGTACGTCTAACTAATGGTAGGGGGCATACTGAGCCGGCCAGAAAAGTCGAATGGTTCAATAAGCACAATTTAGAAATCAGTAGTTCAAGTGCCCCCACCCATATTACACGGAGAGGCAAATCAAAATTTTCTCCACTTAAATTCATCAAACAGAAAAATCAAACGGCCCAAAAGAACAGAAAATCAGAGAAGAGTGTTCCCTAAGGTTCCTGTTATAGGGTTTTGCTTCAAACAAACATGTCGAAAACACCAGATTCCATCTTTGACTTCCCTCAAGACATCATCATCTTTAACATCCTCTCTCGTCTTCCCGCCAAATCACTCATTCAATTCCGATGCGTTTGCACTTCATCTCCACCGTTGATCTCCCACCCTTATTTCACCAAACTCCACCTCACCACCACCGTGGCTGACAACAACCACCGCATCCTCATCTACAGTCGTTCCGAATATGACACCAACCACTTCTACTCCCTTCGATCACCACTCACCTTCCAAAAAATTATAAATCTTCAACTCCCTTACAAACCACGTAAACGGGGGTACCTCACGAGTTGCGGGATCCAACAAGGGTTTAATCTGTTTGTTTGATTCAGATGATTACTCAAGCTCCGGTACGTTGATTCTCTCAAACCCTAGTATCAACAAATACAAGATTCTCAATGGCCCTCATAAAGGTTTTCATCATTTTTCGCTTTTTGTCTTCGGTTTTGGTTTTGTTTCGAGGACTTGTGACTTTAAGGTCGTTGGAATTGCTTATGCTTACGTTTATCCGATGCGGATGAGTTATCCGGTTGTTGGCAAAAACAATACCATGTCGGTTTATTCACTCAGTACCAACTCATGGGAGAAGAAGGTAGGTGTGAGTGCACCTTGTTATTTGAATAAAGATTGGTCGACAACAACATATGTGAATGGCTTTGTCAACTGGTTGGCTTTGAAAGAAGACGAATCGAGTGCTATCATGGCTTTTGACTTAGACAATGAGCGGTTTCAAGTTCTTGATTTACCCAAGGATGTTGTTCCAAATTATCATGATCTAAGTATAAAATTCATTTGGGCAGGAGGACTCTTTGTCGTTGTCATTGTGTGCTTGTTATCGTGAGGGTAATGTTAATAAATTTGATGTTTGGGTCATGGGAGAGTATGGGGTGGTGGATTCTTGGAAGAAAGTTTTTTGTGATTTCACATGGTTTGTTGTCGCATCCACCCTTGTTGATGAAAAATGATCGGGAAATTTTGATTGTGATGAATGATGGAAGGCTTAAATTGTATGATGCAATCAAGAATGAGATGAAAGATATCCAGACTCGACGCGATCAAAGATGTTTTCATGCTATTAGATATACCGCTAGTCTAGCTCTGCTTGATGGTTAATTGAGGGCCACAATTTCTTTACTTTTTGTTTTGTTATGCTTGTTGGAATCTTGTCATTTGGTTTCTTACATAGTTAAGATAACAGGAGTTTTATTCGAAGTTTCTAGCTATGATGGTTTATATGTTTTGTTTCTAGTCATATTTATTCTTGTAGCTGAAAGTTAACAGATTTTGTACAATTTGTGAGTTCAAACAAATGGACAATATGTATTTTAAAGTTAACGGTAAGTATCAACAACTAGAAGTGCAAACGAGCTGAGTCCAAGTCTTACACATTACGCAAGCTCAGCTCGTTAGGCTATTCTGAAACTCGATGAGCATATGTTAATTGGGCTCGAAATCGACTCATATACAAAAAATGTAGCTCAAGGCTGGCTCGGCTCGAGCTAGTTTGAGAAAAAAAACCTGAAATGAACTTAAGCTTGGCGCGAGCTTGTGTTCGGGACCTTAAACGAGCCAAAGCTCGGCTGTTCAGTGTGAAATTAGTATATAGAAGTCTGAAAACGTTATAACTAAAAAAATACACATGGCTCGTTAAGGCTCTAGGCTCGGGTTCGGCTTTTTTGAGCTTTTATCTACCCCATCTTGAGTAGCTCGAGAACTGTTGTGCGACCTGTTTGCACCTCTATTAATAATCTTCATTCATGGTGATTATATAACCACTAACCGTATGGTGAACCATGGACCAGGTTCTGCCTTAGTCATGTCGTTATACTACCAGAGTCTTATAACTGACCAACGAAATCGGAATACAAAATTCAATATTTTCGTTTTTATGATTCTTGATTAATATGGTGTATATTCAAGAAAAGAGATGCCACATTTTCTTCCTTCTCTTTGATGATCTTAATTCTGAATGAACTGTGGTTGTGATTCTAGTGCCGTGACTCGTGATACATGTCAGTGTCAACATGGGCATCAATGTCTCTTCTTCTACTTGGTGTTCGTGGTCCAGTTTTGACGGTTTTGTTCAAACATTGAGCCAAACCGTTAGTAATGCTTTTTGCTCATGATCGAAATACACCTCTAATGAACTGTCAAAAATACAAGTGTTTTTGTATGTAAGTTGATGTAGTTTATCACAAAAATACAAGAACTCTCACCTAATGTATTTTTTCAATGAAAATAATAAGCTTCAGTACTTAATCAGCCAGTTAGGCCACTGATTTGTACTTCAATAAAACCATATAGCCCAACTAATGATTTTATTTCAATTAGCACAAATGCCTTATAATACAGATGAAATTAGTATATACATTTTGGGATATCTAAAAGAGAATGTTTATCAATCTTATGGTCCGGTTATGTTTCCTAAGGTATGATGTTTTTGAAACCATAAACCAAAATGTTCGCTACAAATTGAAACCACAAGATACTATGAAGGACAAGTTCTTGTGGGAACTCGGGTTGTCACTTACCGGGGATCAAGAACATGACTGTAAAAGGAGTCTAACTTAGGTAAGGAGCGGTTAGCTTCTCTTCGGGACCTGCCGGACTATAACGACACTAAAAAAACTTGATGAAAATCAAAGAGTGATTTGGGCTCATATAACAGATTAGAAATGGGGGTTATTTGTATACTGTTTTATCTTTGAAATATAAGGGCATTTAACGCAAATATATTATGCATACACACACCTATAGACTATAGTGCTATGGTGTAGTAAGACATCGTAGAGTTTTTCTAGGGGAGGTCATTGATTCGAGTCTTGTTTGTGAAAAAATGTCATGTGCGGGCTAAGGGTTTTACCATAGTGGGGCTTCGGGCGGCAGGTTTCCACTAAAATTGGTGACGGGCCAGGTCACCAGCGCTAACTGTGACCGCGGACGTGGGTGACCTTTAACCAATGGCGGGACCCGGACGGCCGAGCTTTCTGGGGCGTTCAAAAGAAATATTTAACATCAAAAGATAAAGTTCTTAGTTTATGACAGAAAATAGTTAAAAACAATTCAACAAAATATGGATACCAATCACTATGTAATCAACTCTAAAAATAAGTTTTCAAAAGTTTTTATAAAATCAAAAAACAAGTTTAAGCATTTACCATATGAAAAAAGCTCTTAAAAAGTTTGGATGCAAACAAGCCTAGTTGTTTGAAGCTGTTACACAATCTATTTAAGCTGAAAACCCCAAATCGAAGCTCTTCATCCGGCTTTAGACCTATACGAATTCACATACGTTCATACCTTGCCCCGCCATATGGTATATATACTAACGCCAAGAAGCGCACACACCAAGGCCCCCCACCCCGACTTCAAACCAGTGCCAATTTCTGGCAACTAATTTCCTTGTACTTGGTTGAACCTTGAGAGCTGTTCCAGCGCCAAGACGCGCACACACCAAGTTGGTTCTGTTTCAAACCCATAAGTATATTGCTTTTTCTTTAATATCATCAACTAGTTTGAAGGTCGATCTCATGAGGTCTTTAAAAACTTTATCGTTAATTCCTGTGGATCCATATATGCCAACATGTCACAAAGAAGATCATATGTATTACCTTATTTTCTTTTTTTAGACATATCTAGGTCGATGTTTGCCTCCTTCAGGAGCTGTTCGATCGAGTTGAGAGGTACGTGTTTGAACTTGCCAAAAACTGCAACCATATCGATCTTGCCAACAAACTTGAGACTAGGAGATGACCGGCCAACTATTGCCTGTAATTGCACTTAGAGCAAATGCCATGTTAGTATTCCACTTTTGGTTAGCCGCGCGTTGAATCTGTTAGTAATCCAATTTTTTTAACAAGTTCATTACGACCCCCAAGCAATAGGATGAGAGAACAAAAGTGTAAGTATGCGCATAAAAGACTCTTTTTCGTGTTTAAACTCTTAAAATAAGGGTTATACCATTATTTGAAATAAATGTTGGATTACTTAACCTTTAAGATGCTAATGAATGCTTTAATATAATATAGTATAGATATGGCAACTTTCAATAACATAGCTTGGAACATTTTAACCAATCTTGGAATCAACTAATTTTTGCTTCAAACTTTATAATTGAGCTTGAACACCATAATCGAACCAATGCCAATTGAAACAAAGGAAAAAAAAATGCATTAGATATATAACTTAACTTAATCGAAACCAACCCATAACCGGCGGTTAACCTGACCATTATATTTTGGTTATGGTTAATCAATCTTCAATAGTCGATCGACTTTGTACATCAATTATTATTATTTTGTATTTTCCTCATGGGTTTGTAGGTCCTAGAGACGGGATAAAACTTGGATCAATATCAACTACTAGCTAGCGGAAATTACTAATAGGTAACCAAGATCTTGGATCTTATGGGTGTTTGGTTATTGCCTAAAAGGGAGAGAGTAGAGAGAGACATAATGAGATGATAAGATTAGTTTTTACAAAAGGTTAACTCTAACATATGCATGCTTCACCTTTATAGGTGAAGCCATGCCATGCTATATTTTTATTATAACGGCATATTGGGCTTAAAGTAAATGGTCTCTGACCCAAACGTTATTACATCAAAAAGGAAAGCTAACACAATACATTATTAATAGCCCAATTCGGGCTGTTGAATGATCCCCAAGATTCCTCTTCTTAATAATATAGGGTTATACTTCGTACCACTTTGTTCCTTTCAAACAAACATGTCAAAAACACATATTGCAGACTCCTCCATCTTCAACCTCCCTCAAGACATCATCTTCAACATCCTCTCTCGTCTTCCCACCAAATCACTCATTCGATTCTGATACGTTTGCACTTCATCTCCACCGTTGATCTCACACCCTTCTTTCACCAAACTCCACCTCACCACCACCACCTCCACCAACAACCACCATGCCATCGTCTACTACCAAAATTCCACCGATCACTATCACACCAACCGCTTCTACTCCCTCCGATCACCACTCACCTTTCATGAAATCATCAATCTCCTATCACCTTCTTACCCACGTAACCGTGGAACCAAATGATTTGCTTTATCCCACAAGGGTTTAATCTGCTTGTTCGATTCAAGTTTTCACTCACGCTCGGGCACCTTGATTCTCTGGAACCCGAGTATCAACAAACACAAGATTCTAGATGACACTCATAATGTTATTAATGACAAGTTTTCACTTTTTGTCTTCGGGTTTGGTTTTTTTTCGAGAACTTGTGAGTTTAAGGTCGTTGGAATTGTTTATGATTACGAAGCTAATGAAAACAATGAGACTGAAACGAATCGAGGGGATCAGGGTGTTCGTGTTATGCGGTTTATCCTGTTATTGATACAAACAATACCGTGTCAGTTTATTCACTTAGTAGCAACTCATGGGAGATAAAGGAAGGTGTGAGTGCACCTTGTTATTTGACTAGGGGTTGGTCTACTCCTACATTTGTGAATGGCTTTGTTAACTGGTTGGCTTTTAAGGAAGACGGATCTTGTGTTATTATGTCATTCGACTTAGACAATGAGCGGTTTCAAGATTATGATTTACCAAAGGATATTGTCCCGGATTATCATGATCTAAGTATGATTTCATTTGGGGAGGAGGGCTCCTTATCTTTGTCATTGTCATTGTCATTGTGTGCTCGTTATCGTGAGCCTGTTGAAAAATGGGATGTTTGGGTGATGGGAGAGTATGGGGTACTCGATTCTTGGAAGAAACTTTTTGTGGTTTCGCATGATTTCTTTCGGCTTCCACCGTTGATGATGAAAAATGAACGGGAAGTTTTGATTGTGACGAGAGATGGAAGGCTTAAGCTGTTTGATGCAATCAAGAATGAGATGCAAGATGACTCTATGTAGGAATGATTCTTTCAAGCTATTAGTTATACTGCTAGTTTAGCTCTGCTTGATGTTTGAAGGATATAATTTCTTATCTTTTTGTTTAATTATGTTTGTTACTGCTTGATGGTTGAGGGCTAATGTTTCTTAACTTTTTGTTTACTTATGCTTGTTGGGTTGTTGGCATTTGGTATGTTATATTTCGTTAAAATAACAGGGTTTTAAGGGTTAATATGTTATGGTGGTTGATGTTTGATATACTCTTGTAAATATGTTGTTATTTAGATAAATGGTAAAACACTAATGATATAACAATCTCAAAGACCTTCATCCATGGAATCTGCAATGGTATGTATTATAGAGGCATCTTGTATCTTTGCTTTATTTCATCAATTGGGTTGATTTCAATGAGAAACAAGATGACATCACTGGGGTATGATATTCGCATATGTCGCACTAGAATTAGAATTCTGTATGTAGATGATGATCTAAGGTTCTCATGGTTATATAATACGCGCTTTCACAGAGATGTGTTGGGTTTAAGTAATCCTAGCCTAATATCCATTATAAAAAAGACTGCCTCGCACCTGGGCCAAAACCCGCCAAGTATTGGGCATATTGTATACCATATATATATAATTCAAATAAATATGGTATCGTATATACAATATAAACTTAAAATATTTATCAATATTATGGTTTGTGGTTTTTGATATTTTTGAAACCGGAAACCAAAGTGCTCGCTACAAATTGAAACCACAAGATACTATGGACACAGTTTCTTGTGTAGCATGACGTTTGATTTGGGGAAGAAAAGATGATGAAATATAAATTCAAGAGTGGAAGGCTCATGTTGTCACTTATTGAGGAGAACATCTCTGTAAGAGGATTCGAATTCAGGTAAGGAGCAGTTTTTGTATGAGCTTTTCTTCGACAACCTTTAGTACTAAGGACATTCAGAAAGGTTTAATGAAAATTAAAGAGTGATTTGGTCTCATAACAAAGTAGAAATAGAGGTTATTATATATTGTTTTATCTTTTAAATATAAGGGCATTTAACACCATAAATTATACACACAAACCAATATACTATATTGCTATGGTTTAGTAAAAGCATCGAAGTCTTTTTCTAAGGGAGGTGACCAGTTCAAGTTCCGTTTGTGAAAAAATATCATGTGCGGGTCAAAGGTTTTATCATAGTGGGCATTCAGATGGTGGGTTACCCTTAAAATTGGTGCGTGCCAGATTACCAGCGCTGACGTGAGTGCTGTTTTACCAATGAGTGATTAGTATAAAACCAATAATCATAATGATAATCATGATATTAGAAACTTTATACAATGGCACAATGTCTTACCTTTATAGGTAGAGGTTTTGGTTTCGCATATATAAGTTTCTTTCGATTGGATAGGATATCGCTACGATCACTTGGGTATGATACCATCTTCTTAATTTATATATAAGGAAATTTCAGAGAGATAGAAAGTTTTGGGACGAGGAGTGTGTCTCATGTTCAATCTATTTATAGATGATTTTGGAACCCGTCGCGATACGCGATGGTCATAGACAAAGGACATCGCGTATCGCAAAGAATCTTATATCTCTGCCGAGTCAGCCCTAGGTAGGCTACGTGGCATGCCATGTGGCATGTTACGTGTCTGGTTTGCGTAACCTTCATGTAGGGTATCGTGATGTGTTACTTTAATAGTCCATCGCGTATCGCGACGCCCCAAAGTTTCTAGATATTTTACTCGTAATTGCGTAACGCGATGAGACTAATCTAAACCTGTTGCGTATCGCGATGGGAGGATAATTAAAATTTTTAATTTTTCACAAAAATACTAAGGCGTCCCTTAAGCGGCTCGCGACGATGTGAAGTTCAAAGTACACCATCAAAGCGCCACATTGCACCGCACTTCGCCCGAGCCCCTGCCCGTGCGCGTTCGGGCGATTCGCACACTCCGCTAGGACCACTGTGTGTGATTTGTCTTATAAGAACATTACCATATGAGTTTTCTTTCTTATAAAGAACTCACTAGTTTTATAATCTAGAGATGTGGGACAAGAACTTACACTCCTATTTATACCATGGTGGAAGCCTCTCATTTTCTTTCTTCCACCAATGTGGGATGGAATTTTCTTCTTTTATTTCTTTACTTTTCCTTTAATTTATTTTGTGGTTTGCTATAGTCTCCCTTCCTTATTTTGAATCTCGTCCTCGAGATTTATTGGAATAAGTGTGAGTACTTCCATTTCATTTCTGATTCCAATTCCCAAGTATATTCCTTTCCACGTTTTGAGACCCACTTCACTTTGACCAGAACTATTCTTTTATGCTTGAGATTCTTGATCTTTCTATCTTCAATTTGCAAGAGTTTCTCAACGAATTTCAACTTTTCCTTTATCTTTATATCTTGAAGGGGTACTTTTAGTGATTTATCAGCTAAGCATTTCCTTAAGTTGATTACCTGAAATACATCATGTACACATGTCATTTCTTCTAGTAATTCTAGCTGATAGGCTAATGGTCCAATTCGTTTGATAATTTGAAATGGTCCAACAAATGGTGGACTTAACTTTCCTTTCTTACCAAATCAGATTACTCCTTTCCATGGGGATACTTTCAGTAGCACCCTGTCTCTAACTTGAAATTCCAATGGTTTGCGTTGATGATCTGCATAACTTTTCAGACGATCTCATGCGGTCTTTAACCTCTCCTTAACTTGATTTATCTTATCAGCACTTTCTTGTATGATTTCAGGACCTAATAATTATTTTCCTCCTATTTCTGCCCAACACACTAGAGTTCTGCACCTTCATCCATAAAGGGCTTCAAATGGGGCAGCATTAATACTTGTATGATAACTGCTATTATAGGAGAACTCTATTAGTGGTAAATGGTCATCCCAATTTCCACCAAAATATATTACACATGCTCTTAGCATGTCTTCTAATGTTTGTATGGTCCTTTCACTTTGACCATCAGTTTGTGGATGGTATGTTGTGCTCAAGTTTAATTTTGTTCCCATAGCTATCTGAAAACTTTTCCAAATATGATAAGTAAAACGGCTATCTCGATCATATACAATGGATAACGGAACTCCATGTAATGAGACAACTTTGTCTACAACAACTTAGCTAATTGTTCCATTTTGAAAGTTTCCTTCATTGGTATAAAATGAGCTGATTTTGTTAATCTATCCACAATCACCCAGATTGTATCATTATCTCTTCTTGTGATAGGTAATTTGGTAACAAAATCCATTTTTAGTAATTCCCATTTCCATTATGGAATTTCTAATTGTTGAAGTAATCCTGATGGCTTTTGATGTTCTGCTTTAACTTGTGAACAAGTTAAGCATTTTGTTGGGTCCATATTTGGTGGTTTGTACTTAGTTATATGTTTATTGGGTTTAATGTTGGGCTATGTATGTAAATCGAGATCACTAAGGGATCTCGGTGGGCTTTGTGCTTTACTTTGGGCCTGATTGTTAGCTTCTCTATATATAGAGAATACATGTATAGGGTTTGGGCTAGCTAGTTGATCAGTTGGTGAGCTAGTATTGAACACTTTGAGAGCCACCATCTAGAGAACATACTATTATGTGTGAATAGGTTTATGTATTAGACGATTTATTTTGTCTAGAAAACCCTTTTCATTTTTCTTATGTTTAAAACTTTCTGATGTTATTCTCTCCATATCTCTACTTAGACTGTCGAAATAGAGCATATACATTTCTATTTTTTCACCACAAATTAGAGAACATGGTTGAAACTTTAGCTCAGATGAATTTGCTACTTGTGAGGGAGCAGACTGATTAAGAGTAACTCCAAACATTGAGATGAGTTGAGGAGAATCTGTTGAGTAGTTAAAAGAAATTAATCTGATTTCCCGCCAAAATTTTTGAAAAAATATGATCGACAAAATTTTCAAGAAAGATGTCCCACTCAAAAGAAGCATCTAGGAAAAATTTCGTTCAAGACAAAATTTTTGATTTTTCCCGCCAAAAATTCACCGAAAATTACCCGAAAAAATTGTTATCGCCAAAATTTTCAAAAATGAATTTTTACTTATAAGGAGTATTCGTGAATTTTTTTTTACCGAGAACTTGAAATCTTGATCTTGGCCAAGAACCCTGATTTTGACCGAGAACAATAAAGTTTGACCGAAAACCAAATATTGGCCGTGAACCCTTTAATGTAGACCGAGAACCCACTTTGACCAAGAACAAGAGTTAACAGAGAACCCAAATTGACAGAGAATTGAAAGTGTTGACCGAGAACTAAGGAAGGTTGACCGAGAATTCTTGAAAGTGGCCGAGAACACCCCAATTTAGGCCGAGATCCTTTAATTAAATGATCCTGAGAACTGTCTAAAGTTGGGCCAAAAACTAGTCAAATAGTTGAATTTTGGCAGTAACAAATTCCAAGTTTAGTGGGATTTGATTTGTTTTCAAACAAACAACAAATCTTTGACCAAAAACAATTCTTCTTCTTCTCCGATAAACTACTCGCCGGAAAACTCAACAAAAACCACCAACAAGCAAGATCTTGAATCCTTGATATCATAATAACGAGCCTGAAAAAGTCTAAGGCTTTGATACCAATTGTAAGTCCCGAATCTGGATCGCTACAATATGATATCAACTAAACGAGTATTGGTGCGGAATACCAACACTCGGTGATTCAAGAACAAGAATAAGAACAGTAAAAGTAACACGGGATTGCTTCAAAACACACGTATATTATTGAATACGTCGGGTGCTTAAGCACTTACAAAACAATCGAACATAAACTGGAAGTCAACAACGAATATGATGAACGCGAAGTACTTTGGTTTCAATGCATACGATTGTATTATCAAATAAATCGTCTAATACATAAACCTATTCACACATAATAGTATGTTCTCTAGATGGTGGCTAAAAGTTCAACCCAAATAAACTTTTAGTCAATGTTGCACATAACTAAAAGTTTATTTGAGTTCCACCATTCTATTGCTTCATTAATGAAAAGAATAAAAGCATATAATATTTTATCTTCTTCAACACATTTACTGATTCTTATGATAGCTTCTGTCTTTTCTAACCAACGTAGTGCTGCAATAGATCCTTCATTTCCAGAGAATTCGATTGACTTACAGGCCAAGAAATCCTTGTAAGTACAACCGTGAACTTTTTGGGTAATGGATCTCTCTTTCCTCCATTCACATTGTTACTAGCCTCAGTGTTAGACTTTCGTTTACTACTCTCGGTCTTATGCCTAATTACAGAAACAGGTTGCTTAATAGGATCAACAATTAAAGGAATTGCTTCAGTGATTTTCTGAGCTATCATATATTAAATAGAATTCATATTCAAATGATTTTCTTGATTGTGAATTTCATGATTATGCTTGTTTTCGTGATTGTGCTCGTTCCACATCTGAATTACATACAAGAAAAGGAATTATTAATATCGTTATTAAATAATAAGGTAAGCAAGATGTTAATAACACATAAGCATATATAACACATAAGCACATAATATGTCAAAATCGTTGATCTTTGTGACATTACACTTTTTTTATACATATGCGTCACTATAATTTACATCTACATTTCCTTTATTTAATCTATATACATACACACCTTTTTTAATACAAAAGAAACTACGATAATGAACATATAGATATTATATATATGGCTTTTATATATAGGGTTCTTGGTCATAGTATTTCCAGGTCAGGTTCTCCCCAATGTTTCTCAGTCTATTTCCGGTATCCATCAATTCTTCCCCGTAGTGATGGAGCTGTGTCGTCATTTCTGGTGTCATACTAGGGTAGTTTGAAGTTTCAGCCTGGAATGGTTCATACGGGTTTGTCATTATTGTTTGATAATGTCAGTTGTCCGTCCACCATTCCTCTAGCTGAGCTTGGCTGATAATATCATCATAGAGGAGTGTACTATTCGGGTTCTGGGATGGCATGTTTAGGTTGTGGAGCTTGCTGCACCTATATCATTGAATACTGGCTGAAAAATTTCGCACTCGCCTAGGCATCTGCCTAGTCGCTCCTGCATTGGTATTGTTGAAGGGGGTTGTGGTTGAGTTGGTTGTGGTTCAATTAGTTGTTCAAGTTGTGGTGGTTGTGTGACTATGGTTCTTCCTTTCATATATCTTCTCAATCCTCTATGCCACTATTTGAGTCTTCTCCTTCTTTGGGCTTTGGTTTTTCTACAGGTTGTTCCATGGGTTGTGCTTGAAAGATCATGGGTTCTAGGTGTTCTTCACGGGATTCTCCTTCTTCCATATCCGTAGTGTAAACGGATATGTTTCCGAATGCTTCTACGAGCTCACTCATGCTGTTAATAAAAAATAATAAAACAACGAACTCCAAAAGAAAAGAGTATTTATTTTCACATGTGGTTAGAATCTTATATATATGGTTAATACATAGGTTAATGCATGTATTTTCTAACTCTAAATTTTAAGATTAGGTATTATTAAAATACCCATATTTCTTAAACCAGTGGCTCTTATACCACTTCAGCTGTCACAGCCCCCGACCCCTATACCCTGGGAGGGAAGCCGTGAACATTGATTTGTGGTATCGGTGTTTATTAAATTATCTTGTAGCAGAATATTTTATCAGAACCGTAGTTATGAAAAATGATCAGAGTTATAAAAACACCATAATTATTATTATAAACTAGGAATTTAACCTATTTTGATACAAGCATAAACTTTATAGGGATAAACCCTAATTTACAAAACACATTTCTGTATTCTGGTGACAAGCCACATATTTAAGCTGAGCGCCCGCATGCATCATTTCTTTGTCTCTAACAAGTCATCTGAAACATGTTTAAAATATTTTATCATCAAGAAATACTGGTGAGTACATTCATCTGTAAATGACATATTTTATATTTACAGCATTAAGAGTTTTTACATCTGCCTTCTTACAAATTACCGAAAGGTACTTGTCACTCGACCGTATCTATGACTGTGGTCATATTATGTAACACCCCGTAACCGCAGCGGAAACGTACACGGGATGCAACAGACACATCTGATATCAACAGCATTGTTTATAAAGAAAACACCACTACATTAATTTAAACGTATTACATTGTTCTGAGTTTCATAACCATCTAAGCGTTATCACATAAGTGTTACCGATAGTACATTAACATATTTAATGCAAAATATAGATCTCTAGACTTCCACAAAATAGCACACAGCATCGAACACATATCACTCATTCCGATTTGAGTGTACCTAGAAAGCATGTAAAGAAAACGGGTCAACTACGAATAGTTGGTGAGTTTCACTAATTTAAATAAACCATAACAAATCATTATAATAATCATAAATAAGCGATGTAATTATGCTGAGCCCACAAGTGAGAACTCTATTAATCCCAAAACATATCGATTAACCTCCGGGAACTCTGTTACCCCAGAATACTTCCAATAACCTCTGGGAACTCTGTTACCCCAGAAACACATTTAATAACCTCTGGGAACTCTGTTACCCCAGAAACACATTTAATAACCTCTGGGAACTCGGTTACCCCAGAACACTGTTTCGGGTCTTACACTGTTAGCAACTCAGACAATTACCATCTTAATTCATTACCGTACGATTCCCGTACAATAAACATTATATAAATACGTTCATTTCCATGCGATCAGCATGTACTTAAACACTTTGATAAAAACATGCTTTCCGCCCCGGGAAAATATTTAAAACAGTTCAGTAAAAGGGGCTCGTGAAAACTCACCTTCTTGTGAGCAAAGACGTACTACGGTGCACGGCTACTGGTACAGATCTGTAATACGATCCCCCAAATCGTTACTACACAATTCCTATCAATATAACTTAAATTCGTGTTAACCGGTACGTCCGGGGACACTGTTAACCCAGTACCGTACACGATCCGGGGACCATGTTAACCCCGATACACTTCTCAGGACTTAGATTGTGATATCACTTAGAGTTCTTTAGTCAAAACTACCGATAGTTTGTTTTATCGTTTTGCGTGCCTAGCACGGTTATTCGTCTTTATGTTTTCAAAAAATGAGTTTGACCACTTACGTCCCGAAAATAGTCATTATTGATATTTTCATTAAAGTGGTGAAATTAGAGCTCGGTTAGACACCCCGTTTGGCCGCGGGGCCCGTTTCCGCCTTTAATACACCGGAAACGGTTAAGTCGGGTAAAATTACCCAAATCATCCGAATTATTTTCGGATGATTTATTTTTACTTGATTAACTTAGTTTCATAAAAATCATCCATTTTTAAGGTTTTCAAACACCAGTCAGCTCGCTTAGGCGAACCTTGCCGGTTTACTCGTTTTATGCTTTAAAAGTTTGTTTTTAAGTTCCATTTAGCACAAATAAATATCCGTTTAGTCTCGGACCTTGAAATTTTGTACAAACCATATTTTGACAGTAAGGAATTTTATAAAATTTTTCCAGAATTAATTTTTATATCTAAAATTTATTTAACCATTTTTAAACGTCATTTAAACACCAAATATGTCGAAAATACCAAACGACCTTCGAAAAATCCCAAATTTTTCTGGGATGACCCCTGTCACCCACATAGTTCCCTGTAATTTTTCCAGAACCAAAACCTCATTTTTCATGCCATTTTTACCAAAACCGAGCTAGAAATCCCTAGAACTCGTTTTACCGAAAAGCCTACTTAGACTTCTCCAATAAACCTGAAATTTGTTGTGTGACTTTTATATGTTATAAAAAGCTTATATTAAATTTTCCAGAATTTTTCATGATGTTTACCTATTTTTCACCATTTTTGGCCAAAACCGAGCATTAAATTCACCAAATATTCATCCTTTATCCAAAAATTACCAAAAATTCACAGATCTCATATTTTCATGTGTAGATCATCTCTGTGAAATTTCGTGACCCAACTCTAGGTATATCACAATCTGTCCAAATTATCTAAATCATACGGAAACCGAACTACCTTGTGTTTTCTAGCGTTAGATCGCAAAGATCTTGGTTTCTAGCCTTTGCTAGCCACTAGATACAACACCTACAAGCACAACAACACCACACCAAGCAAGTTATACCCACAATCAAGCCATTTCTTTCATGGTTTCGATTAAAACATCAAAACAAAGATTTTGACCGTAAAAATTCGTTTTTGACTCTTTTAACTCCTTTCTTGGACCAAGATCCCTTGTATAACTTGTATACATCACTTGATCATACTAGAATCGGTTTCATCTCGGGTTTTCACCCATTTTTCATTTGAAACCTCATTTTCTCAAGATTATAGAATCAAAACTAAGAATCAACCATTAAAACCATGTTTTTACCTTATGATTCTTGTTAAAAATCAATGATTTGGATAAAGGTTGAAGTGTGTTGAGAGGGTTTTGGAGTTGGAGAGTTAGAAAAAAAAAATGAAATGTGTAAGTGTGTGCATAGGACCGATCGGTCCAAGTTAGGGTGTGGGGTGGGACCCACATCTTCATTCTTGGCCACAAACTTGGATTGTGTAATCCGGATAATGTTGTGGATAATCTGGTTCAGTTCGTTTTTCGGTTAAACACTTAATTCGGTTTAAAACGAGGCCAAAACGGTCGTTTTTCGGCTTAAAAATGAAATTTATATAAAACTGATTTAAAAACTTTAAAAACTTAAACCATGACATTTAATGACTTAACACATCGTATTGTCGGTAATTGTGCATCTTTTTCGGCTTGATCGATCGTCTCTTGCTTGGTTTGATGTTAAAGGTTTCGTTTATCGTACCGACGTACTAATAAATCGAAATCCTTTTTCTGTGCTATAATTCACTTATCCCGAAGCTTTAATACTTCGTAAACATCACTAAACATTATATATTTCGTCTACAATGTAATTCCCGATTCATTCGGGTTTCAATAACCGTTCATCGATTAATCGTAATTCCGATACGACTAGTTGTACATTTGAGTATAATTCGTACTGAGAATCTTATATACTCGTATAATCACATTATAATTCATATATTCAATATTAAATAACACGTAAATAGTATATTCCGGCTAGGGTATACCTGAATTTGCCGGAATTGTTACATTCTCCCCCCGTTACAAAAATTTCGTCCTCGAAATTTTATGCATCAACTATTTCCTTTTGGGGAAATAGGTGGGGATATTTCTTCCGAAATTCGTCCTTTCGTTCCCATGTATATTATGGGCCTCGTTGCGAGTTCCATCTAACTTTGACCAACGAGATCTTATTGTGTCTAAGTTGTTTGATTTTCCCGTCTACTATTTCTATGGGCTCCTCAACAATGTTGAGCTTATCATTTATTTGGACACCCTCTAAAGGTAACACCGATGTCTCATCCGACAGACACCTTTTCAAGTTCGACACGTGAAACACGTTGTGAACTGCACTCAGTTCATCAGGCAGTTCTAATCGGTATGCTACAGGACCGATTTTTGCAATAATGTCGAATGGTCCAATGTATCTAGGGGCTAACTTCCCCGCCTTTCCAAATCTGACTACTCCTTTCCAGGGTGATACTTTCAAATACACTTTATCACCTTTCTCAAATGATAATGGTTTTCTACGGGTATCGGCATAACTCTTCTGCCGATCCCGTGCGGCCTTCAGATTGTTCTTAATTTCAAGGATTTTGCTGGTCGTTTCCTGGACCAGATCTGATCTAATAACCTGTGTGTAGCCCACTTCAGTCCAGCAGAGTGGTGATCGGCATTTCCGACCATACAATGCTTCGTAAGGCGCTGCCTTTATACTGCTATGATAACTGTTATTATAGGAAAATTCAACGAGTGGGAGATGTTGATCCCAATTTCCTTTAAAATCCAGTACGCATGCACGAAGCAAATCCTCCAGGGTTTGGATGGTCCTCTCAGACTGACCGTCGGTCTGAGGGTGGTAAGCTGTGCTTAGATCAATACGCGTTCCCAGCGCTTCTTGGACAGCTTGCCAAAGTTTGGAGGTGAAATGGCTATCCCGATCAGAGATGATCGAGATGGGTATCCCATGACGAGACACAATTTCATTTATATAAATCTGCGCAAGTCTCTCGGTGTTATAATTATTTCTAATCGGAATAAAATGTGCCGATTTGGTTAATCGATCCACGACTACCCAAATTGCATCATGTCCTCGGGACGTCTTGGGGAGATGTGTCACAAAATCCATCGTGATCTGCTCCCACTTCCATTCAGGAATTTCCGGTTGTTGTAACATTCCCGAAGGTTTCTGGTGCTCCGCCTTAACCCTCGCACACGTCGTACACTTGCCGACGTATGTGGCTATATCCTTTTTCATACCCGGCCACCAGTAGAACTCCTTCACATCCTTGTACATCTTATCCGAACCCGGATGTATGGAATATTTCGATTTATGCGCTTCGTTAATGATCAATTCACGAAGGTCATGGAGGGTCGGGATCCAAATCCGATTTTTGAAGTAGAGAATTTCGTCCTTGCGCTGTTCGAAATTCTTCTCGTTACCGAAAAGTCCCTCTTTTTCCAAGTGTTCCTCTTCCAACGCCTCGCGTTGAGCGACTCGAATCAAATCCGAAAGGTTCGACTGGACTATCATCCCCAGCGCTCGCACTCGCAATGGCTTAACCCGATCCTTCCTACTCAAGGCATCGGCTACGACGTTAGCCTTGCCGGGGTGATAACGGATGTCACAGTCATAGTCGCTTAATAATTCGACCCATCTTCGTTGTCTCATATTCAGTTCTTTCTGATCGATTATGTGTTGCAAACTTTTATGATCGGTGAAGATGGTGCACTTTGTACCGTAGAGATAATGTCTCCAGATTTTAAGTGCGAAGATAACTGCTCCCAGTTCTAAGTCATAAGTAGTGTAATTTTTCTCGTGTACTTTTAACTGTCAGGAAGCATAGGCTATGACTTTATTATTTTGCATCAACACGCATCCTAACCCTCTCCGGGCTGCGTCACAATACACGACAAAACCATCGTCTCCGTCGGGGAGACTTAAGATCGGCGCTTGGCACAATCTTTGTTTTAGCGTTTGAAACGCCGTTTCCTGCTCTTCACCCCATTCATACTTTCGATCTTTTTGGGTCAGAAGGGTTAAAGGTTGGGCGATGCTGGAAAAGTTCTCTATAAATCGACGATAATATCCAGCTAAGCCTAAAAATTGGCGGATTTCCTTTGGCGATTTAGGCGCTTGCCAATTCTTAACTGCTTCAACCTTACTTGGATCAACGTGTATTCCTTGATGGTTTATAACGTGACCAAGGAATTGCATTTCTCGTAACCAGAAGTTACACTTGGAGAATTTTGCAAACAACTTCTCCTGATTTAGAAGCTCTAAAATTAATCTCACGTGTTGCTCATGCTCTACTTTACTCTTTGAGTATATCAAAATATCGTCAATAAACACGATGACGAATTTATCGAGGTAGGGTTTACAGACTCGATTCATGAGATCCATGAATACTTCTGGCGCATTTGTTAGCCCAAAAGGCATAACTAAGAATTCGTAATGGCCGTAGCGAGTCCGGAATGCGGTTTTTGGGATATCCTCCTCCTGGATTCTAACCTGATGGTATCCCGATCTAAGATCTATTTTTGAGAAGTAGCTCGCACCTTGTAGCTGGTCGAACAGATCATCGATTCGGGGGAGAGGATACCTATTTTTGATTGTCAACGTGTTCAGCTCCCTGTAATCAATGCACATTCTAAGGCTTCCGTCCTTCTTTTTCACGAATAGTACCGGTGCACCCCACGGGGAATAACTAGGACGTATAAATCCTTTATCCAACAATTCTTGCAACTGGTTGGATAACTCTTGCATCTCGGATGGTGCAAGCCGGTAGGGTGCCTTAGCAACAGGGCCAGCTTGAGGTAATAAGTCGATTCTGAATTCGACCTGTCGAGTTGGCGGTAATCCAGGAAGTTCCTCTGGGAAAACTTGTGGAAATTCGCGTACCACGGGAATATCGTCCACCCGTTTTTCCTCAGAATCAGTGGCCGTCAGGCTCGCTAGATACGCCACACATCCCTGACGTATATATTTTAACACCTTGAGGTGGGATATAAATGGTATCATGGTGCCGGATTTTTCTCCTTGCACTAATACCTCCTCGTCATCCGACACCCGGATCTTGACGATTTTCTTTTCACAGTTTATTTCTACTTTGTTACGTGCTAACCAATCCATTCCCACTATTACGTCAAAACTACCCAATTCTACCGGTAACAAGTCAATCGGAAAGGATTGTTCGTTCAGAATAAAAGGGCAATTCCGAACTATCTGATTAACTATCATGGTTTTACCGTTAGCGACTTCTACGGTGCAAGGTTCTATGGTTTCACCAATTGGAAGGTTTGCTATCGACAGGAATCTAACGGAGACAAAACTTCTATCGGCGCCTGTATCAAATAATACAGAAGCGTAATGATCAGAGACGAGGAATGTACCTGTCACTACGCTGGGGTCCTGGCGTGCCTCGTTCGCCCCCATCACGAATGCTCGGCCTCGCGCCGGATTGGACGACGATGCCTGACCCGCGGGTTGCCTCCCGTTTCCTCCCTGGTTCAGTTTCGGACAGTGTCTTTTGAAGTGACCCGTGCTGCCACATTCATAGCAAGCACGGCTGGTGGTCACCATTTGGTTTCCTTGCGGGTTCTGCTGTCGGGCTGGTTGGGTCTTAAATGGCTGCGCACGGATAGGTTGCGGTTGACGGTTCAGGTTGTTCAGATTTATCTTACAATTGGGTGCGTAGTGTCCAATCCTGCCACACCGGTGGCACACCACCTCTTTGCACACGCCACCATGGTGGTAACCACATTTCCCACACTTAGGAAACGTTCCCTTCTGCGGTTCTTGCCTTCCGCCCGAACTAGTCATTGCGTAGTTCTGGGCAGTGGGTCTAGCACGTTTACCTTGCTGCTTTTCCTGGGTCCTATAGTCATGTGAACTCCGCTTCCCCCCAGCGGACTCTCCTGCCACCTTCAGTGACCCGCTTCTTACGAAATCATACGTGACGATACCAGCTTGCGTCACCGCACCCTCATACGTCTGGTTTCCCCCAGAATTGACTATACTCCTTACAACTGGAGTTAGCCCCCAAATATAACGCTCCACCCTCTTTGACTCTGGGGTGACCAACCATGGTACCAATAGCGACAACTCATTAAACCGGTTCGTATAACCTAAATGGTCTGCCCCCTGCATTTCCAGGTTCCACAATTCATTTTCTAATTTTTGCAATTCGTTTTTCGGGCAGAAATGTTCCAGTACAAGAGCTTTGAGCTCCGTCCAGGTCATGCGGTTTGTCGCCGCCTGGCCCCGGGTCTGCACTATCGTGTTCCACCATGTCAAGGCATGGTCCGTGAATTTGCAGGCAGCATACTTAACAACACAATCCTCGGGGCAGTTGCTGATATTCACCACGGATTCTATTTTCTCGATCCATTTAACTAATCCATTTGGTCCTTCAGACCTGCTAAACTCTAGAGGTTTGCACAACATAAAGTCCTTGATCGAACATCCCCTGGATGCACGAATCGGTTCAGTACGGTTCGTCTCTACCGTAGGTATAGGGCCATTACTGTCTGTAACGACCACCCTAGGCGGTGCGTCATTACTCGGAATCGTGTTATCATTCTGCGGAGGATCAGTATTTCGTTCCCCATCATTATTGGTGGTCGTTTGATTGCTCGGAGGGGTTGGATTGGTCGAATTGTTAATACTGGCGGCAATGCACGATACTATATCCGGTATCGCCGCCTCTAACTGTTGAGCAATCAAACGACTCACGTCCACTTCCGACAATTGGGCTGAACGTTTTGGTGCCATTCTACACAACATCAAGAAAATATATATAATCAATACAAGTTCCAATCATAAAACACAACAAACATTCCATTCATTAATATAGTACATATTACACAAACATCCGTTCATATTACTTTCCTGTCACTATTACATTAGTTAAGTTTTCATACGTAGGGCCTATGTCGGCATCATCTTGACATAACCCGCAACGGGTCAGTGCTTGAATGATACCCAAAAGTATCTATAATGATATGCCCCAAAAGAGACCCTCCTAAGGGCCAGTGGTTGTATTATAACTACCCAAGATTCACTCTATGTTAGCATCACCACTAACTGCTTACACCGAGTATCAAAAAGCGGTCCCTGACTACCACCACCCTAACATGATCTAAACACGGTGGTATACCAACCACACCAACACCGCCGCCATCCCCACAATCACTGCCATTAAACCCCAGATCCGTGTTTCCATCCGGTCAATCAACCCCAGGGAGTAGGCGTCCTCCCTCCTCAGCTGCGCGATCGCATGCTGGCTGTCCAGTATGCAATCCACCAAGAGGTTCCTCCTCTGAATACCCACCGTCAAGGCGGTGGTGTGCTCATTCATCCGCTCGGTGAGCACCCGGAGCCACGCCGCCTCGGTGGAGGGACGCTCATCCCTCACTGGCCTGGGGGTACCCCACACAGGTGGCGGCACAGGCCCGGGCTGGGGGCGGGAGGACTCGCCTCTGTGGTAAGTGGATCTGGGTGGGGTAGAGGTAGGTGAAACATACGGGACACTGATCCGCGCCGTGAGGCGGGGACCGGGTCTGGGAGGGGTGAGGGTGACTTGAGGTGCGGGTGGGGTGGGAGACCTGGTAACCCTAGCAGGGGAGGACAAGCTAGCACTCCTAAGGCTAGTCTCAGAAGGCTCGGTGCTGGAAGCTAAGCGTACACTCCTAGAGTCCCCGGAACTGGCCTCCTCCGGGTCCTCCTCTACAGATAAACTTCGTGATCTTGACATGTTTACCTGTACACAAGTTAGCAACCATATAGTCCTTTCCATAGTGTAAATCATAATCAAATTAATATACACTTACTTATACAACTTGACCACATAACAATATTATCACATATTTGCACGTATGTTGCCAATTTTACCTATTAAAGTCCCCCGTGACTTTCCCTGAATTCCCTCATGCAGACAAGTCTGTTATTATGTTCCGGATCATAATAACCCACTTGTCCATCCAAGTTCATCCCGATCTCGTCACAATAAATTATTAGTTGATATTCAGATCCTATAATACTTGAGCTACTGGTTATATTTTAGGTATCTTTTAAAGACATCCTAATTCTTTATAACCAATGGCTCTGATACCAAGTTCTGTAACACCCCGTAACCGCAGCGGAAACGTACACGGGATGCAACAGACACATCTGATATCAACAGCATTGTTTATAAAGAAAACACCACTACATTAATTTAAACGTATTACATTGTTCTGAGTTTCATAACCATCTAAGCGTTATCACATAAGTGTTACCGATAGTACATTAACATATTTAATGCAAAATATAGATCTCTAGACTTCCACAAAATAGCACACAGCATCGAACACATATCACTCATTCCGATTTGAGTGTACCTAGAAAGCATGTAAAGAAAACGGGTCAACTACGAATAGTTGGTGAGTTTCACTAATTTAAATAAACCATAACAAATCATTATAATAATCATAAATAAGCGATGTAATTATGCTGAGCCCACAAGTGAGAACTCTGTTAATCCCAAAACATATCGATTAACCTCCGGGAACTCTGTTACCCCAGAATACTTCCAATAACCTCTGGGAACTCTGTTACCCCAGAAACACATTTAATAACCTCTGGGAACTCTGTTACCCCAGAAACACATTTAATAACCTCTGTGAACTCGGTTACCCCAGAACACTGTTTCGGGTCTTACACTGTTAGCAACTCAGACAATTACCATCTTAATTCATTACCGTACGATTCCCGTACAATAAACATTATATAAATACGTTCATTTCCATGCGATCAGCATGTACTTAAACACTTTGATAAAAACATGCTTTCCGCCCCGGGAAAATATTTAAAACAGTTCAGTAAAAGGGGCTCGTGAAAACTCACCTTCTTGTGAGCAAAGACGTACTACGGTGCACGGCTACTGGTACAGATCTGTAATACGATCCCCCAAATCGTTACTACACAATTCCTATCAATATAACTTAAATTCGTGTTAACCGGTACGTCCGGGGACACTGTTAACCCAGTACCGTACACGATCCGGGGACCATGTTAACCCCGATACACTTCTCAGGACTTAGATTGTGATATCACTTAGAGTTCTTTAGTCAAAACTACCGATAGTTTGTTTTATCGTTTTGCGTGCCTAGCACGGTTATTCGTCTTTATGTTTTCAAAAAATGAGTTTGACCACTTACGTCCCGAAAATAGTCATTATTGATATTTTCATTAAAGTGGTGAAATTAGAGCTCGGTTAGACACCCCGTTTGGCCGCGGGGCTCGTTTCCGCCTTTAATACACCGGAAACGGTTAAGTCGGGTAAAATTACCCAAATCATCCGAATTATTTTCGGATGATTTATTTTTACTTGATTAACTTAGTTTCATAAAAATCATCCATTTTTAAGGTTTTCAAACACCAGTCAGCTCGCTTAGGCGAACCTTGCCGGTTTACTCGTTTTAAGCTTTAAAAGTTTGTTTTTAAGTTCCATTTAGCACAAATAAATATCCGTTTAGTCTCGGACCTTGAAATTTTGTACAAACCATATTTTGACAGTAAGGAATTTTATAAAATTTTTCCAGAATTAATTTTTATATCTAAAATTTATTTAACCATTTTTAAACGTCATTTAAACACCAAATATGTCGAAAATACCAAACGACCTTCGAAAAATCCCAAATTTTTCTGGGATGACCCCTGTCACCCACATAGTTCCCTGTAATTTTTCCAGAACCAAAACCTCATTTTTCATGCCATTTTTACCAAAACCGAGCTAGAAATCCCTAGAACTCGTTTTACCGAAAAGCCTACTTAGACTTCTCCAATAAACCTGAAATTTTGTGTGTGACTTTTATATGTTATAAAAAGCTTATATTAAATTTTCCAGAATTTTACATGATGTTTAGCTATTTTTCACCATTTTTGGCCAAAACCGAGCATTAAATTCACCAAATATTCATCCTTTATCCAAAAATTACCAAAAATTCACAGATCTCATATTTTCATGTGTAGATCATCTCTGTGAAATTTCGTGACCCAACTCTAGGTCTGTCACAATCTGTCCAAATTATCTAAATCATACGGAAACCGAACTACCTTGTGTTTTCTAGCGTTAGATCGCAAAGATCTTGGTTTCTAGCCTTTGCTAGCCACTAGATACAACACCTACAAGCACAACAACACCACACCAAGCAAGTTATACCCACAATCACGTCATTTCTTTCATGGTTTCGATTAAAACATCAAAACAAAGATTTTGACCGTAAAAATTCGTTTTTGACTCTTTTAACTCCTTTCTTGGACCAAGATCCCTTGTATAACTTGTAAACATCACTTGATCATGCTAGAATCGGTTTCATCTCGGGTTTACACCCATTTTTCATTTGAAACCTCATTTTCTCAAGATTATAGAATCAAAACTAAGAATCAACCATTAAAACCATGTTTTTACCTTATGATTCTTGTTAAAAATCAATGATTTGGATGAAGGTTGAAGTGTGTTGAGAGGGTTTTGGAGTTGGAGAGTTAGAAAAAAAAAATGAAATGTGTAAGTGTGTGCATAGGACCGATCGGTCCAAGTTAGGGTGTGGGGTGGGACCCACATCTTCATTCTTGGCCACAAACTTGGATTGTGTAATCCGGATAATGTTGTGGATAATCTGGTTCAGTTCGTTTTTCGGTTAAACACTTAATTCGGTTTAAAACGAGGCCAAAACGGTCGTTTTTCGGCTTAAAAATGAAATTTATATAAAACTGATTTAAAAACTTTAAAAACTTAAACCATGACATTTAATGACTTAACACATCGTATTGTCGGTAATTGTGCATCTTTTTCGGCTTGATCGATCGTCTCTTGCTTGGTTTGATGTTAAAGGTTTCGTTTATCGTACCGACGTACTAATAAATCGAAATCCTTTTTCTGTGCTATAATTCACTTATCCCGAAGCTTTAATACTTCGTAAACATCACTAAACATTATATATTTCGTCTACAATGTAATTCCCGATTCGTTCGGGTTTCAATAACCGTTCATCGATTAATCGTAATTCCGATACGACTAGTTGTACATTTGAGTATAATTCGTACTGAGAATCTTATATACTCGTATAATCACATTATAATTCATATATTCAATATTAAATAACACGTAAATAGTATATTCCGGCTAGGGTATACCTGAATTTGCCGGAGTTGTTACATATTACTTATTGGCTAACACTTGTCCAATAAGTAACATGTAATAGCCCACTAGGCAGGCCTTGTATACAAAACCCCACAATACTAGTAGTAACCATCCCGTAAGTCTACAGAGACTCAATCACTATAATGTATTTAAAATACTTTTAAAATATATTTAAAATTATATAGACCATCTGCCATGAGTTTTATAGGTTTTGAAATTAACATGACAGTATCGGAAAAATAGTTGTCTCACGCAAATGTGAGTTGTACAAAAACTCGAATGTATCACCTTGTAAGTTTACAATTAAAGAACGCTTCCTTGTGTTAAGCACCTAGGTTAAATACAATGTAGTATATCTAGATTAGTATAAAACCAATAATTTTAACGATAATCATGAGATTAGAAACTTTACTAGATGGCACAATGTCTTACCTTAATAGGCAGAGCTTTTGGATTCGCGTATATAAGTTTCTTTCGATTGGATAGGATATCTCTACGATCACTCAGGTATAATACCATCTTCTTAATTTATATATAAGAAAATTTCCGAGAGAAATAGTGTTTTGGTATGAGGAGTGAATGTCTCATGTTCAATCTATTTATAGCTGATTTTGAAACCTGTCGCGATACGCGATGGTCATAAACCAGGGGCATCGTGTATCGCGAAGAATCTTATAGCTTTACCGAGTCAGCCCTAGGTAGGCAACGTGGCATGCCTAGGGCTAATCGCGATGTGTTACTTAAATAGTCCATCGCGTATCGCGATGTGTTACTTAAATAGTCCATCGCGTATCGCGACGCCGCAAAGTTTCTGGATAATTTACACGTCATCGCGTAACGCGATGAGACAAATTTAAACCTGTCGCGTATCACGATGGTAGGATTATTAAAAATTTTAATTTTCCACAAAAATACTAAGGTGGCCCTTAATCCGCGATGCGAAGTGCAAAGCGCGTCACATTGCGCCCATCGTACTTTGCCCGTGCCCGTGCGCGTTTGGGTACTTCGCACCCTCCACGAGGACCATTGGGTATGATTTGTCTTATAAGAACATTAACATATTAGTTTTCTTTCTTATAAAGAACTCGCTAGTCTTATAATTTAGCTATGTGGGACAAGAACTTACACTCTTATTTATACCATGATGGAATCCTCTCATTTTCTTTCTTCCACCAATATGGGATGGAATTTTCTTCTTTTATTTATTTAATTTTCCTTTAATTTATTTTGTGGTTTGTTAGACCAATTATCCTATGAACTATATATACACATTGTAACACATAATTCATCCTTATTTCAAGATTGATCACATAATTTCATATAACACATTTAAGTCAAACTTATCATTAATTATGTCACTAATCAAACTTATCATTTCATATATGAACAAATATCATATTAAGACTTAAAATCCATATTTCAACCTATTATTATGATTCTCACAACTAGCCAAATTAATACTTTTTAACCATATTGTTTTATTCCTATTTGGAAGGTTCTAACATGTGTGTAATCATGTAAGTCTTTTTTAAGAATCAGTTCAACAACTTTGTGATTATTCCTCTTATTATTGTTATTAAATCATCACCTTATTATAATTATCAAATTATCAAGTCATTCAAATCATCAAATCATTAGTTCATGTATTTCATCATTTTAATGGATTTCCTAAGTGTTCAATCAACAAAGTTTTCTATTATAGTAGCTTTTAATCTTTGATAATTCTATCTAATTCAATCTTTCCAATAATTATTAAGTATGAACCATGTTTATCTCATTCAACTAGTTTGATATAATTTTGTGCATCCTATTGTTCTATTCAAGTTTTGATCTTTCAATATTTAAGTTTTCAAAGTTTCTATCTCTAGAAAGTAAGTGACAAATGATCTATATGCTAATCCAATATATATTTTAACAATGCATCCTATTCTAGTTCAAGTATTGATGTGCGAATATATATATATATATATATATATATATATATATATATATATATAAATAAAACACAAATCGCAACTAAGCTTTAAAAACCAAACAATCTATCCTAGTTCACACAAACGGCAAGTGTACCGGTCGCGTATAGCACAGATGAGGAAAGTCCGGATATTGAACTCGAAGACACGTGAAAACATTTATAATCACTAAACTCTAACCAAGACTCACCAAAATATTTAATTGATTTTTTTTAGATTTAATTTAACTACTTAACTTAACTAAATGAAAACTTTTGACAAAACTTCGGAAACTTTGACTGCAGTGATAAAAACGTCTACCTAGGTAAGAATCATATTGAAGGAGATGACAAGACAATGGATTGAAAACTCTCACGACACCGGTTCTAAAGGATGACACAACTAAGGTTCGCTCAAGAAGGTCAGATCACCTCTCGGTCTCACTAACAAACTCTAACTTATCTTAGTTGATTTTAAGAACAAACCGGGAAATCAAATTATTAACGTGTTCTAATGCCGACTCACCTCTCGGTCTCACCGACACACTAGCCTAATGGAAACGAATACTACGCAACCAAGGATAGAGGAACAATTCAACTTAACTTAAACTAGACCAACTAATCGCTCAAACACCCAAACCCGACAAGAACAAAACCCGCTCTCGCGCGATCTTAATTCTAACAAGTAAAAGTAATGAGACGAGTTTACATCTTATCACCTCTCGGTCTCTAAGAAGGTATTTCACAACTGATTTTATCTAATTAATTTACCCACTTATCCCTACGGTTGTACTTCCCGCAAATAAACCCTAAACACAAAGTAAAGAGCCTTAAACTTGCAACAACTAATCAAAACCGATTCAATTAATTAAAGCACGAGGTTATTAGGTATAATCAAACAAAACACAGCCACTAAACACAATCTAATTAATATTAAATCAAACTTTACATTAACAATTTAAGCCATGATCATTAACAATCCATATTACTAGTCATAACCTAACAATATTCATCAAACCTAGGTAGAACAAGCAAGATTAGCTACTCATTAAGTTTGGACAGCCATTAACATTCAAGTAAAGCATCATAAACATCAACATAAACATAATCAAACTCATTCAAGATCCAAGAATAACTAAATCAAAGTCAAACAATCAATTACTTGCAAAACAATCCAAAGAAAAAGATCAATTCAACTAGTTAGGGTTCTTGAACAAGAAACAAAGTTTATGAATGATTACTTAGGGTTATATGGCTGAGATTATGAATGTATTTGATGCCTAGCAGCTGCACAAGACTCTCCTTGGTGTTCTTCTTCCTCTCCAGCCGCCACCACAGCCGCCACAAGCTTCTTTTTCTTTTTCCTTTGCTGCTGCCGATCGGAACTTGTAGGAGTTAGGGTTTTATTTTTTTGATTTCGGTTTTTTGGCCGGATAATGGCTGAAAACTAAGTTAATTAACTTAATATAATATCATGTAAGGCTTCTAACTTGTGGGCTTGGGTCGGGTCTTGAGTTGTAGCTTTGAAACTTGACTAAAAAGGCCCCTAGAATCTTCCAACTTAACTCTTTTTTCACCATCTTTCATAAACCTACAATTAACATTTAAACTTTGTAAATTATTGCACTTAACCCCCAATACTTTAATAAAATAAACAATTAAGCATAAAAACCATGATAAAATCATAAGGAAAGTAAGTGTGTTTTACTACACATCAAGTATGCAATTAATTATCTATCAAATACATATATGCTAAGTATTCACATCAAAATCAAAAATTCAACTTTTCATTCAACAAAGTTTCCTTATTTGGTAATCTAACTATTTCAAGAATCTTCAAGTATTATCTTTCCAAACTAATAGTTTTGATGATTCAACTAGCATACATCCTATCCAATTAGCATACATCCTATCCAATTTCACTTAACATTAATCCATATCACTTTCAATATTTTATTAATTGTAACATCATGAAAAATATCGAATCAAAATGCCAAGTTTCAAAGTCCAAGGACTAAAATGAAAAATCTGATTTTCTGTCCGATCGCAATACGCGATCCCCCAAGACCCAAAGTCATTGGGTATCACGATGACATGGTCTGAAAGCAGACACGTGCCCCGCCACGTGTCCCCACGTGGCACTACATTCAGCCACGTGGCAAAGCTATGGGGTGCTACGACAAGCAAAGTCGTGATACGTGATGACCTCCAAGTAGGCCCATCGTGTATCAGAATCAATTAAAATAATAATAAAGGTTCCAATGACCTATCGCAATACGCGATGGATCCTTATCAAGACCCATCGCGTATCGCGATGGGTCAGCTGATCAGCGGCTATAGATAGGGCCAGCAGCCCCTCTCATTCATCACACAACTCAGTTACATCACTTTCTCTCTTTAAAATACACTCTCTCACTCAACCTCGTAAAACGTGCCACCGACCCTCATCGTAATCTGTGCTAATAATGAAGTTTCCTCAAAGTTCTTGCAACTTACCGACGAGATTAACTCAAAGTGTGTTCCATCAAGAGACGAGCCGAAGTCCACCTCGAAGTACGTGCCAACGAAGATTGATGTGCGACGTGCCTTGATTTACGTGGAAGAAGGTGTTGATCAAGATTGTTCAAGAATCGTGAAAGCGTCAAAGTTTTGCTCGAGAGTCTATGAAATATAAGCCAACCAAGGTAGGGATAATGTCCGAATAAAATATTATAAAATATTAAAAGGCTTAAACCCTAGTCGAGGGTATACTCGATACTTCGAGAATAAATAAGGAAAATATAACAAAGAATAATATAAATAAGAAATATAATGAAAAGTTAATCTTTGTTATTAATATGATTAATGTTTAAGTTTCTTAAATAATAAAAGAAATAAAGTATACGTTTCTTTGAGAAGAAGAAACGTAGTGCTAGAAAAGTAAACAAGTAAAACTAAAGGTTTAAACTTAAAGAAAGAATGTTTTGAACTAAAGGTTCATAAAGAAAATATTATTGAAGTAAAGATTATACAAAAGAGACTAAAGGTCTTTAGCAAGATTAAAGATCTGGTAATAACAAAAGTTTATACTCGTATTATAGGTCCGAGGTAGCTAAAGAAAGACTAATCAATCAGTGTAGTGAAGCTGGTCATTTGTAAAGGTCAATACGCCCAACTTTTATAACTTGTATTATCGAGTCAAAGTAAATTGATTACATGAGATTACGTATCTTTAAAACATTATGAACAAAAGTAATCTCTGGCCCTTAGGCTGTCGTGTACGTTTGTTTGGACCCTTACTTATGTGGTAGACGGTGGGTAGACCACGCCACACCTGATTATATGCCTCTGCCACGATGGGCCGGACCTAAGTTACGTCCGAGAGAGGGTAATCATGTGTATACAGAAATCTCGAACGCTGTGGTGTTTGCTGAGCGGTTTCGAGTAGAGCTTAAGTTTATAATTGTGTTTTGTTATTAACTTGAATATTCCTAAGCCACGATGGGCCGGGCCTAAGTTATGTCTCGAGGGGTAATTAAGTAAATAAAATATTTTATGCGTTAGCTTATTCACCAGCATGTGTCGCTGACGTATTTTCAAGCTGTTTTACTAGTAAACGAAGGATAGCCGCTTGAAGAATCGAAGTGATATCTAGGCGATCTGATGGCTCAGATCATTTTTTTAAACTTTAAATATGTAAATGGTGGTTTTTTAAACAAGTAATCATTTTTTAAACATTAACCGAGAACTTTTAAATCCCATGTTTTGATGATATGTAAATATTATTATTTTAATCCACGTAAATATTTCCGCATTAAACCCCTAACTCTGATTTATTTACCAAAAAGAATACCAACTGATGGTCGCACACCCATGCCCGAGATGGGGGTGTGACAGGTTGGTATCAGATTCATCGATCTTAGTGAATTAGGTATTAATTAATAATACCTAAGCTTCAATCCAACTGAATAAGAATTTCTATTACTATTATGAGTTTATATAATTAGGGATAAGATAGGCTGGTAAACCTTTTCTATCCCTCCTCAATCTAAACCACCCATAGATGTCATTCAAGAAAATTATGGAAGGATTTATGCACGACGCAAGGAGAGTTGGATGCACTGAACCCATCCCAAAAGATAACATGACTGATGACTACTATGAAGCTTTCTTTAACTAAGATCATCCAATTGACCGACCCACACCTGTATATTTCCCTGGAACACAACAACTACAGATCAACGTAACAAATGATCCACCAAGGCAAGAGTATGACGCCCCAGGAACCTCAAGTTATCATCTGTCAAGCATCCTAAAGTATCATCCATCCAACATTCTGATGCATCATCCATCTGAAAATTCCGATGTACCATCCATCCAACATCTATCAGTCCTATGAATTTCTAGCCAACAAACAAATCAAGGTGGAACCTGAGTCCGACGCTTCTGACTCGATGCAATGCCACTCCGATCAAAGACGATGGCACACTGGAACCTCTATTTACAACTCTGTCGATTCTCACCCCAAAGAACTTTCTCAAAAGCCAAAGATGAGAGTCATTCAACCATACGAAAGGTATCACCTGGACCCTTTAGTGACTGAAACTGCAAGGTTAATAGAAGAAGAAGATCCAGAAGAGGAAGATCTGGAAGAAGAGGAAGACCCTGAAGAAGAACCAGATGAGGAGATCTTTGAAGCAATAACAACTCGAAGAGAGGAACCATCAAAATGTGACTGCCCACCAGATAAAGGATGTATGCAATCATTTTTTCACATGAGTCCATGCTATGATTCTGAAGACCCTTAAAGAACCAAGAACCAATTTTCACCAGATTTCCCACCATTTCAAGGAAAAATTCCTTCAATTGAGGAACAAGCAGATGAGCTTCGTCAGCAAGAGGCAGCAGCAAAAGCCTTTTTTAATTACCCGTCTGATGTTACCTCGTCACCATATCCCAAAAACCACTATGACATTGTTATGATGGGATACCGTGACCCACCGCCTCAGTACGGTTATCCAAATGTGATTTCGCAATCTCAAGAAGAACATCTCGACCGAGCATTACACGAGACCGATGAATTGAGGAAGAAGGTTTCCGAAGAAAGGAGTAAGAAGAAGAAGACGGGAGACAAGCTTCTCCACAAGTGCAACAAAATGAAGAGGATGGTCAAGAAGTTCATGAAAGATTAGAAACGCCTATGGTGTTAAGAGATGTATCTATAGTTTGTATAATGTGTGTAAAAATAAGAATGATGAACGTTCGAATAAGGATAGGGAAATATATATATCAAATAATGATTTATATATATATATATGTAGGATTTGGTTTATTTTAAAAGTGTTTCTTAGTGTGAGAAGTGCGAGAAGAGATTATAACCAATCACATGATTTCTTTATTAATTTATGATTATTTAAATACAAGGGTATGTTAGTAAAATATAAATTGTAACTCATACTCATTAGTGGTTTAATTAATGATAAGTTACTACCAAATGGTAAGTAGTTATTATTATTATTATTTATATCATCTATAATCTGAACCATTAAAATCCGTAGGATCTAAAATCATTTTATTCTAACAAATGGCTAATTAATTTTTTTATTTGATCTCAAATGTGAAGTGTTTTTTTTGTTCGATTTTATACAACTAATGTAGTGTAGGCTTATCATATGTAATGTAGATATAGTTGTGTAATGTAGTGTAGGTACAGTTTTAAATTTTGCGTAGTCAATAACTATTGTAGTGTTGACATATCATATGTAGTGTAGGAAAACCTAATGTAATGTAGGCTCACATCCAAATGATGTGTAGTCATAACTAATTAGTGTAGATATATCAAATGTAGCGTAGGCCAAACTAATGTAGTGTATGTACACTTTCAAGTGTTGTATAATCATAACTAATGTAGAGTAGACATATCATATGTAGTGTAGGCAAAACTGATGTAATGTAGGCTCACTTTCAAATGTTGTGTAGTCATAATTAATGTAGTGTAGGGAAAGTGATGTGGTGTAGACACACTTTCAAGTGTTGCATAGTCATAACTAATTCAGTGTAGATATATCTAATGTTTGTGTAGGCAAAACTAATATAGTGTAGTGTAGGCACACTTTCAAATGTTATGTAGTCATAACTAATATATTTTAAACATATCTGTTGGGTCCATATTTGGTGGTTTGTACATAGTTATATGTTTATTGGGTTAACTTTTGGGCTATGCATGTAAACCGAGATCCTTATGGATGTCGGTGGGCTTTTGGTTTATGTGGGCCTCGGTGTTTTGGTTTCCCTATATATAGTCCATGTAATGTATAGGGTAAGAGTTGTTCACATTAGCAGAGAGTGAGCAGAACTAGAGGGTTGTTCATTCCTAGTCTTGTGATCAAGTATTGTAAGTGACTAAGCACCCGACGTATTCAATAATATACGTGTGTTTTGAAGCAATCCTGTATTATTTACTTGTTCTTATTCGTGTTCTTGAATCACCGAGTCTTGGTATTCCGCACCAATACTCGTTTAGTTGATATCATATTGTAGTGATCCAGATTCGGGACTTACAGTTGGTATCAGAGCCTTGGACGAATTCAGGCTCATTATTGTGATATCAACGATTCGAGGATATTATCTACAAGGTTTAGTGATTTTTCCGGCGAGTAGTTGATCGGAGAAGAAGACTGAACTGTTTTTGGGTAAATATTGGCTTTGATTTGGAAACACTCCCTAATTTTCGGAAGTTTGTTGCAGCAAAAACTGGAAAGTTTGGAGTGTTCGGCTAACTTTAGTTCTCGGTCAGCTTAGTTTTCGGCCAACTATAGTTCTCGGTCAATTGATTTTTCTGCCACAAATCAACGTTCTCGGTCCTTTTTGTAGTTCTCGGCTAAGATCAGGTCAGGAGTAAAAAAAATACAAAAATATGTTCACATTAGCAGAGAGTGAGCAGAACTAGAGGGTTGTTCATTCCTAGTCTTGTGATCAAGTATTGTAAGTGCTTAAGCACCCAACGTATTCAATAATATACGTGTGTTTTGAAGCAATTATGTGTTATTTACTTGTTCTTATTCGTGTTCTTGAATCACCGAGTCTTGGTATTCCGCACCAATACTCGTTTAGTTGATATCATATTGTAGTGATCCAGATTCGGGACTTACAATTGGTATCAGAGCCTTGAAGCAATTATAATAATAATAATTATTATTATTATTATTATTATTATTATTTATTTCATTTATAATCTGAACCATTAAAATCCGTAGGATCTAAAATCATTTTATTCTAACAAATGGCTAATTAATTTTTTTATTTGATCTCAAATGTGAAGTGTTTTTTTTTTGTTTGATTTTATACAACTAATGTAGTGTAGGCTTATCATATTTAATGTAGATATAGTTGTGTAATGTAGTGTAGGTACAGTTTTAAATTTTGCGTAGTCAATAACTATTGTAGTGTAGACATATCATATGTAGTGTAGGAAAACCTAATGTAATTTAGGCTCACATCCAAATGATGTGTAGTCATAACTAATTAGTGTAGATATATCAAATGTAGCGTAGGCCAAACTAATGTAGTGTATGTACACTTTCAAGTGTTGTATAATCATAACTAATGTAGAGTAGACATATCATATGTAGTGTAGGCAAAACTAATGTAATGTAGGCTCACTTTCAAATATTGCGTAGTCATAATTAATGTAGTGTAGGGAAAATGGTGTGGTGTAGACACACTTTCAAGTGTTGCATAGTCATAACTAATTCAGTGTAGATGTATCTAATGTTTGTGTAGGCAAAACTAATTTAGTGTAGTGTAGGCACACTTTCAAATGTTATGTATTCATAACTAATATATTTTAAACATATCTAATGTAGTGCAGGAAAAATAATGTAGTGTATGAACACTTTCAAATGATGTGTTATCATAACTAGTATAGTGTAGAAATATTTAATGTAATGTAGGTAAAACTAATGTCGTGTAGTCACTAAAGACAAGTTAGTGTATGTTTTTATGTATCATGTATATGTATTAAACTAATATGTGAGTAAATCAATTATTCTATTATGAACTACTAGTAAAAGTGTCTGCGTGTTGCGGCGGGGCTTAACTGAAATTCGGTCATTAGCGCGCGGTTCGGTTCGTTTTGGTACCGTAGTTTGCTATAGCAATTTTTTTATTTGGTATAGTATATACGAAAAAATACAAAATACATTTAACAACATTCGGGAAAAGATAATTTAACGGGCACGTAGAACTAACTTGATGTTAGTTATGCCAATATTAAGGTATAAAGTATCTTATCTATGTGACCTGCACCTTTAAATTTGACCCTCCAAATTTTGTAGCAATGTTGAGTAAGTTGGTTTTGTTGAAACAAGTCATCCTCCATATCTAGTTAATTCATCAAGTTCATAAATGAATCCACTTACCGATAAGAATATCAAAGATACAACAACTTCAAATCCCACCAGATCACCAAGAATACACTAAAACTTGTTGATTTATGTTTATGTGCATGTAATTCATACACATATAAAAGTATATCACACTTTTATTTTCTCATCAACAATAATCAGTCAATTGTTATAATAACATGAACATGAACATGAACAATAGCAACAAAAAACCTAAAATCTATGCCATAAACACTTAGATACAGGGTAATTGATAAACATATCAAATATATAATGTCTATGTACTAATATATTCATGTATAAACTGAGATATTTAAAATTAGGGTTTTCTAGAGCTTCTTTGTTAGGGGCTATGGGTTCCCACTGGTCTTTCGAATATGGGTCGTTGATGGCCACAATTTAGAACGAATAACAATATCAAATTGATTAAATTTGTAACGAATTTGAACAGAATTGAATTATATGAGGTTGAAGAGGAGATTACCGGGATGTTCGATAAAGGTTCGAGGTCTGGGTTTTCCCAAATTTCTCAACGTTTATTTAAGCAAGTATGTGAGTCAATTAAAATACCCATCAGAGCCAAAGAGAAGAGGTGCATTGAATGATCAATGTAACCGATGAATTGAAGTCGTCGGATGGCTTGAATGATTGTAACGGTCGCCGGAGAATTGGTTGATCGAGGCTATGGTGGTAAAATATAATTAATATGCTTGCGTCTGTCTGATCGAGGCTACAGTTCTAAATTTTTTGTTTTGAACTTCTAAATTTTTGTTAAAAACTTCTTAATTATTTGTTATGAAGTTCTTAGATTTTTGTTCTGAACTTCTAAACTTGAACGTTTAAAGGTGTTTGTATTGGCTAGAACATTTTAATGTACATATTGTCTTCAGTTTTGTTCAGAGCGTTTAAACGTGATATTTTGAATCTTAATAAGAGCTCAATTGAGTTTCTTATTCTGCAATTTTATAAGCGACTGATGAATATAAATCCTTCTACACATCAATTCAGTTGATCAAGTCATCATTTATTTTTTATCAATTTTGAAGATTCTTGATGTTCAACGACGTTCTATTTTGATTTTGGTCTTTGACTTTAGAGATTTCATATTTAAGCTCTGATCAGGGTTTAGAAATTTGATGAGATAGAGTGAGGAGTTCAGAATTTGGATCAGAATGAATTTATTTACGAAACTGCCACCGCGCATTTTGTAATCCCACGCTTTGGAATGTCGAGAACGTAATGTATTATAAGTCATTATTGTACAATAACCCACCCCTACACACACACACACACACACATATATATATATATATATATATGTGTGTGTGTGTGTAAGGCCCCGATCCCGGTGCCCTACTTTAGTGTCGGATTTACTCATAAACAAAGTTCTACAAATCAGAATTTA
This sequence comes from Bidens hawaiensis, assembly GCF_021521415.1. Lineage (NCBI taxonomy): Eukaryota > Viridiplantae > Streptophyta > Magnoliopsida > Asterales > Asteraceae > Bidens > Bidens hawaiensis. Next base: position 821,169 of record NW_027491488.1, read on the forward strand.
TTAAAACTTTCGCGGAATAAATAAAACTTCAATCATTCGTTACAAAACATTACAGCTTGTCTTTAGATCATAACATAAAACGCCGTGTTATAAATCCATTTCTTTTATCATTATATGCCAGCCATTCAATCCATGCATGTGTCGTCCTCGTGCTAGCTCTTTAGGCCTGCTTACCTGCGTACATACTAAAAGTCAGCTACGCTGAGTGAGTTCTAGTTAATCAAGCAACTTACCATACAACCATTACATGCAATCACATACGTGTCAGAAGACACATAGTCCACTGTCTGACCTGTTCACCTTACCACTTAACCACTTAACTGTCCCCTACGTCTTAGCCACTTGTTTTACGGAAGCACATAGAGGCTTGCGCTCCCACGCACTCACGTTATGCCACTTAATAACGAAGGAACGTATAGGCTTGCCCTACCACGCACTCACGTCATGCCACTAACACCCTTACTAGACCATTGCCCCTTCTATCACACTCTACCTCTGCTTGTCTACAACACACTTTCTATCATTACATCATTTACATAATAAACAAGTTACATAATAACATTTACACACACTAATAACCACTTAGAGATCATTCCCATTGGTAGAACGTGCAATATCCGAAGATCGTTCACGCACTGACATACATTCATTCATAACATAATACTTACTATCACATAAATCATTATAGCATACATTTACCACTTAAGGTAAGTGTATCACACTTCACATCGAGTATGCACACAGCCCCGAAAACATAACAAGGAAGTGGGGCTAGAAACTCACCTGAATGCGGTTACGTTCATCGTTTATGGTCGTCCTTCTCTTTAGCTGTGTGCGACTAATTGTATAACAATTACACGTATCAATTATCTATCACTACTCAAAGCACGTTCCTGGTCTAATTATAACCCTCAACGAACGGGGGTCCGGGGGAAGCGCCCCTGGGTTCTAGAGGCGGCAGACCCTAGCAGGGTCCAAGGGGCAGAGCCCCTGGCTGGGGTCGAGCTGAAAAAATGTTATTCCTATTAAATGTCATAGCACATTTTTCATTAGAATTCTAATTTATTATTTTATTTGCTAACTCAAAAGTTCGAGGGCTTCTTTGTAATTAAATCATTCTTTTAAAGTCCATGGACCTTTTTGTCATTCTGCCAAACTTCTAGTTCGTTATCCAGCCCTTAACGAATGGGGTTCTCAACGAATGAACCCATTCGTTATAATGAACTGACTATTATAACGAACTAGTCCTCGCAACGAACTGGACCTTAGTGAACTGGTCATCATAATGAACTGGACCTTAACGAATTACCTCTAGTTCGTTATCCTTTCTTAACGAATTGCGTAACGAGCTGTTTCTAATTCGTCATCTCGGCTTAACGAAAGGGCATAACGAATTACTTGCTACTTCATTATGTCTCCGTTAACGAATCAGGGTTAGTTCGTCATGTTCCCGCTAACGAACTAGGGTTAGGTCCGAACATTCCCTAACAAGACCTTAACCTCGTACCACATTCTCCGGCGCCGTCGTCGTGGGGAAACCGGAATTTCGCCAGAATAGCCAGATCTCGCTTGTTTCACCACCGTTTTTCGTCCCGTTCGATCCAGATCTGAGCTAGGGTAATCCCTAAGCTCATCTTTTGGTCAGTTTATACTCGATTCCATCCGGATCTCATGACTTTAACGGTTTAAGGTGTCGGTTCATTGTTTCATGACTAGATCTAACGGGTTTGGATCTCTACAATATCATACTATCATTACCTCGGGTCGGAGATCGATTCTTCTTTTTCTTCGTTTCGGCTAGAGAAAGCTAAGTGTGTGTTTTGGGTGGTGTATGGAATATGTGTAAAATGAATGGATTAAGGGTTAATTATAGTTTATATATTATGGGTCATGGGCTTGAGCCCATGGCCCATCTTCGTCCCTTTCTAATTTAAGTCCATTACCCATATTAATTAACCCAACACAAGCCCGACTCATAATAACTCATACTTCATTTTATTATTTCTCCACTAACCCAAGTAAATTTCCCACCTATATTAAATAATATAATTAATATTATTTTTAGAAATTTTGGGATGTTACAATATATATATATATATGTATATATATATATATATATATATATAGAGAGAGAGAGAGAGAGAGAGAAATGTTCAAATAAAAAACAATTGAAGTGTGAGAAGGCTTTAAAAATAAGGCACACCACCCAAATAGGACACTATACCATGTAAATAGGAAACTATATAACTTTTATAAACTACCAATCTCAACCACTAGATCCTAGATCCAAATATCTACATTTATTCTTATGTTTCTTACAAAACTATTGTTTTTTAGTTAACTATACCATACACACACACACACACACACACATATATATAGGATTGATTTCTTTTGAGAACCACTTTGGATTTTAAGAACTCGAAAGAACTCAACGTAACAAATTTTTTTTCGAATTTTTTTACACATGTGTAATACGTAAGTGTAAGTGATGCATAAAAAAATACGGTATTTTTTTACACACTGAATCGACTTTTTACACATGTGTAACTTGTGTAATTATCAAAAGTACTTATTCTCTCTCCTGCTTCATTTTTTAATTTAATTTAATCTCAGCCACATATTACATATCATTTAATTAAATGTGTGGTTCAAAATTGAGTTCATAAAATTCTTAAAACTCACAATGGTTCTCAAAATAACCCTCCCGTATATATATATATATATATATATATATATATATATATATATAGGGTACGGTTAATGTAAAAAACAATAATTTTGTGAGAAACATAAGAAGAGATCTAGACTCTTGGATCTAGGATCTGACGGTTGAGATTGTTAGTTTCTAAAAACCGTATAGTTTCCTATTTATATGCTATAGGTTCTTATTTAGGTGGTTTGCTTTATTTTAAAGTATTCTCACACTTCTCACAAAACAATTGTTTTTTATTTGAACCCTCTTCTATATATATATATATATATATATATATATATATATATAGGGGTGAGATCTTGAGAGAACTCCTCTAAAAGAGAGAACTAGAGAACTAATAAAGAATTATTTTTAACTATTTTTAAAAAATTATTTTGTGATTTTTTTCTTTCCTCCTTCTAATAAGATGATATTGTTCCTAAAAAAATAAAAAATAAAATTTTTTTTTTTAAAAAAATAAAAAAACCGTCGATGTAATGCGTATGTGCATTAATGTGTATGGTATATATAAAATAGTGTTTTATTGCATATAATACAACACAAATACATTATCTAATACACACTATTGAATATATGAACATACGACACTAATAATTGTATGCAAAACACATTATCGCATATATGTAATACAACACTAATGCATATATGCACTATATTGATTTTTTTTAATTTTTGCATATAATATTACACTATTGCAAATATACAATACAAACAACTATATATATGCTATTCAACACTATTTCAAATATCAAAATGCACACTATTGCACATATGCATTATAAAAAAAGTCGGTGTATTGCATATATGCATTACTGTTTAATTTTTTTTATTTTTTTGTGGTGAAGAATAACAACATATAAGAAGGATAAAAGAAAAAAAATTTGAAAAATATTTTTTTTAATTAAATTAAAAATAATTCATTATTAGTTCTCTAGTTCTCTCTATAAAATGGAGTTCTCTCATGATCCTCTTCCTATATATATATAGGGGTGAGATCTAGAGAGAACTCCTTAAAGAGAGAACTAGAGAACTAGTAAAGAATTATTTTTAACTATTTTTAAAAAATTATTTTGTGACTTTTTTTTCTTTCCTCCTTCTAATAAGATGATATTGTTCATAAAAAAGTAAAAAATAAAAAAAAAATTTAAATAAACAAAAAAAAAAAAACCGTCGATGTAATGCGTATGTGCATTAATGTGTATTGTATATATAAAATAGTGTTTTATTGCATATAATACAACATAAATACATAATCTAATACACACTATTGAATATATGCAAATACGACACTAATAATTTTATGCAAAACACATTATCGCATATATGTAATACAACACTAATGCACATATGCACTATATCGCTTTTTTTTAATTTTTGTATATAATATAACATTATTGCAAATATACAATACAAACAACTATATATATGCTATTCAACACTATTTCAACTATCAAAATGCACACTATTGCACATATGCATTATAAAAAAAAGTCGATGTATTGCATATATGCATTACTCGTTAATTTTTTTTGTTTTTTTTATTTTTATATTCTGTTATGGTGAAGAATAATCACATATAAGAAGGATGAAAGAAAAAAAATTTGAAAAATATTTTTTTTTAATTAAATAAAAAATACTTTATTATTAATTCTCTAGTTCTCTCATGATCCCCTCCCTATACACACACACACACACACACACATATATATGCATATTAAAAGTAAAATTAATGTACTGGGCATTAAAATACATATTGTTGTTTGAAAAATGTTTATTGGGTTATTGCTGTTTTAAAAAAGCAATAAGTTAAAATGTGTTTGGCAATCACAAAATTTTTATTTATTTTAAATTTTTAAAAGAGTTAAAAAACAATTTTTCAAAAACCTCAAATCCTGGCATTTAAAAATGGCTTTTTGGAAAAGGCAATAGTCATTTTTCAAACTCAAAACTATACATACAAATAATGTACAAATAGTTGAAGCATCAAAAATCAAATTTCAAAAAGAAAAAAAGAAAAAAAAAAGAGGGACTTAAATGTCCGTGGGCCTCACCAAATGCACACGGTTATGCCTATAAAGTTGGCCAGCCCAAGAATGGACGGCCCACTCCAGCCATTGAAATAGCACAACGGCAATACCTAGTCTACAATCTACATGTGCTCAAGATAGTCTTAAGTAGGTGTAGCAATCTTTACGTATAATCTTTCAAATGAGTAATTTGAATAGTTTTAAAAATTAAATAAGTTGGATTGGGTAAAAAGTTTTAATTAAATGGGTCAAAATGAGTTATTTGAAATTCCATCATTTTATTTTTGGGTCAAAATGGGTCGACAAATTCAAAGAAATGAGTTAATGTGGGTTAGTGTCCTAAGGAAATGTGACGGGTTTCGGATCGGAATGGGTTTTCGTACAAGACAGGTTTCGGTACGAAACGAGTTTCAGATTGGAACGGGTTCAGTTCAGGTTTCAAGCCAACATGAGTTTTCATCTGTGACGAGTTGGGTTTTGGTTTCTTTTGTTTCTTTTTGGTCGATTCTGGACTCGCTGTTGTCCGTTTTTTCAGTTTCGTTTTTGTTCGGTTTAAATTCTTCAAGTTTCGTTTTGATTGATTTGTTCGATTTCGGTTGATGTGGTCCGGTTTTGGCTTCTTGTTTCATTGTCGTCGCTTTTTTCAGTTTCCGTTCGATTCTCGTGTTTTTTTATGGAACGAGGACAGCGTAGGAAACATTTTAGTGTTTTTACTTTTTTTGTTTATGATTTATATTTTGAGTTATAGTATTTTTATTATTATTTTTTGAATATCTTTTTAAAGGTTTTTGATCTTATAGAAAGCCCCTCAAAAAAAAAAAAATTCAAAAAATATAATAAAAAATCATAACTTAAAATATAAATAAAAGACAAAAAATCTAAAAAAACTAAAATGTTCCCGCCGTTATTCTCGTTTAAAAAAAAATAACTTCAAAACCCGGTCCGACCCTAACCTATTCTGACCCAAACAAAAAAAACCTTTTTTTTAATTGGCCTGTTCTGACCCGAACTCATTCTGACCCAAACTCGTTTTAACTCATAACTCATTTCAACCAATGACTTATTCGACCCAACCCAACCCAACCCAACCCAACCCAACCCATTTACCACCTCTAGTCTTAAGCATTTAAAAATAATTAACAAAAAAAGGTTGTTTAAAAGATAAGGTCTACATAAAAAAAATTAAATTATTAATATTTACCTACGCTCTACATAAAAAACATTTTCCAATTGTCTTAATCCAATAATAAATAAAAAGTAATTTCGTTAGTTTTTTAATAAGTTGAAAATTATGTGTAAGATTGCTGAAAGAAAATAAGTTACAAGTTGAAAGTCTTAAAAAAAAATATCTTAGATTGTGCTTAGCGTTAGCTAATGGATAAACGCTAAATGGATTAAAGTTGAGATAATTAACATCTAATACCAACAATGTTGACTGTTTGAATTTTTATCAAATCCATTTGAGCCTAACCCTAAATACAACTATTACGTATTGACTTGTTACAAAACGAGGTTGTTGAGTCATGTGTGTCATATGATAGGTTTTGCATAGAGAATTTGAGTTCTTAACGTATGAAACTTTTCTCTAGGTCTATTACTAATCCATACTGCCTTTTACTCGTATTTGGTTATATTATCATATTTATAATATTTTCTTACTCTAAAATAGTTCCAACTTCCACTAGAAACATGTAGATTAATCTGTTATACGTTGTTTATTTTAAAAGAGCTGAAGTTCAAGTTTGGTTCGTTACAAAGTTTAAGCTCGACTAAATTGTTGTTCATTAAAATTTTAAAATACTTTATGCATATAATTGTATTATATTTATAACTTTATATATACAGCAAAACATAGTTTTTTGTTAAATTTTATTTTAGTTTCACACCGAATATTAAATTTTTATTCAAAACATACTGTTTAACCAATTGTAATTTTCCAGATTAGATTAAACTAGTTTTAATTAATCGAAAATACATGTTGAGATATTGAGATATAAAATGTACAAGTATATTAAATAATCAAATGTACAGCACCGCCCTCAAACGTGGAATTAACTCATTAAGTAATAATGTTTTGTATTTTATATCAATAAACTACTTTTGTTACCTTTTAGCCATTCACGATTCAATCAACCTTCTCTCATTTTTAAAAAATATAATTTATTTCAAAAAAATAATTTATTTCTTTCACAATTTAAATTTCTAACCCTAAACTATAAAAAATTGATACAATAAATGTTCATATATGACAAACTAAAACCTCTAGCAAATTGATGTAGCAAATTGATAAATTTTAAAAACTATGGTTTTTAGTTAAGTTATAGGGTAGAATATAATAGAAAGGATGTAAACGCTCTTACAACACTTGAGTGGTGATACTCGGATTTAATACTCGTTTGATGAACAAGCGAACTCACACGGACCCAGCGCGGTGTGCTACCCTAGTCGGTGGAGTGAGAGGGTGCCCCACCCACCCTAGGAAGTAGAATGCTCTATATTATATAATGTCATATTAAAAAAGAAATATGCAAAGGTAGCTTCTAAGTGGCAACTCCCACTACTTCAAAATCTCTCCAGCAGCATGGGAACAGCCATACACTTATCTCCGGCAAGAGTATTCTCATTTCCGGCAAGATCTCACCGGAAACCACCGCTCATATTCTCCAAACGTGGTCCTTCCACTTTGTCACTCTTGGCCCAACCAACTTCTGTTACTACTAAAGATAACAATGATCATGGTCTTAAAATCAACGATACAGCTGCCGCGCCATCAAAGACTGTCTATCACGACAACTGGCTTGAAAGTATCGCCATTGCTCACCTCTCTAAATCAATCCAAGAAACCGCGGGTTTGTTTATATATACACTTGGTTTAAATACCGTTTTCTACATGTTGGAACAAACTTTTGATGCTAGTAATAATACTAATGCAGGAATGAAAATCGACACGCCTGGGTACAAGGGGATTGTGGAGGTTTCAGCAGCCATGTTCCGGGAGCTTAGCCCGACCGAACAACGAGCCCTTATTCTTAAGGTTCTTGAGAAAGCTGTTCCTAGATTTGCACTCTCAATGGCAAGTTCATTTTTCAGTATATTTTCTTCCATTTTTATTATATTAGTGTCAGGGGTCTAAACAAGTCTTAACAAGCAGAGTCGTTCGTGAGTACTTAAGATTGGTTCGCTTATTAAATAAGTGTGAATCTGTGTCCAAGTTTCTTATATGCTACGTAATAAGTATTAATATATATATATATATATATATATATATATAAATATATATAATTAGGAAAAGAATTAGTAACTATTAATATATGTATGTTTAATTATCAATATGTATATACATGATTGTATATGTATATAAATAAAAAATAAATAAATAGTTACTACATGATAAACGAGAGCTTGGGCTTTGGATCTTGAACTCTATTTAGTTAGACAAGCCGTAATCAAGCTTAGATGGGCTCAGTTACACCCGTAGGTACTATACAGACTAAACTGGGTTCGGGTAAAAATGGTACGTTATTCTATGTGCGGTTCTTAATGATTCGACTGGGTTTGGCTTTGTACGTAATTAATACTTTAGACATGTTTTGAAAAACTATATAATTATTATGGTAAGATAAATCCTCTTAAAACAATATGCTTTAGGTTGTAATTAAGTATATGAGTACGCACAAATTGTTATCGATCATCAAATTAATACAACCCAAAGTCCAGTGGTTTTTGATTTCCATAGAAAATGGGTTGAAACTACTCATTGTGTTCGTATCTGATTTCGTATTTTAGATTATGCAGATGAGATTGATGCCCCAATCAAAGTTTACAAGGGAGTTTTCTGCCATCTTAACAATGGTTGCGTTTAGTTGGCTTGTGGGTCCCAGTGAGGTAACGCTCCTGGTTTACTAACCGAAAATAACTACCATAGAGATACATGTTAATAATCAAGTGCATTTCAAGTTAAACCCAATCCAAGTATAACATTAAGTAAAATTCAGATTTAAAATAATAGTTTGACACCTAAAAACCGAATGTGGATTTATGTATAATTGTAATTATTAATTAATTAAGTGATAGTATTTTGAAGGTAAGGGAGTTGGAGTTTGAAGGGAGAAAAGAGAGGAATGTTGTGCACATAACAAAATGCAGGTTAATTTTTGTTTTTCTTGCATGTTTTATAAAAACAACTACGTGTTTCTATAAAAATCAATAACACTAACAAGAAAACATTGTATTTTAAATTAACGCAATTTTCACGAAATTTATAGGTTTTTGGAAGAGGGGAACTGCGTGGGCATGTGCACAAACCTCTGCAAAATGCCAACACAAGAGTTCATTAAGAAAAATTTAGGGATTGCCGTCAACATGGTTCCTAGTAAGTAAACTAGACCTGAAAAAAGAAGCGGGTCGGGTTGCTTGCTGATTGTGTACAGGTCAAATGGACTGGGTTGGGTTAACCAAAAACTGTTTTTTCTTAAGTTTTTTAAGTAACAAGTGTGTCAAATATATATGGTTCAAATTACAGTCTGGTCGACTTTCAGCCCGTTCCTTTTTTACTACTACCTTTTATTTTTTTAATTTTACATGTTTGATATAACCCGTCTTTGTTACATTTTTTTATTTGATCCGTTAGACATAAAACATAACCAGACTGGCCCATTCATAAATAAATGTGTTGAATATACACTTGAAGAAAAGGAATGCATTAGATTTACCCCACAACTAAATATAGACTAGAAATGATTTCATAACAGGAAAAGTGCACCTAGAATAACCCTTACATATCAAATTTAGTGCCCTCAAATCAATTCAAGAACTCAAATAGAGACATGCACATACAAACTTAAGGGGAATAACAGTGCCTGCACTAACATACAGAAGCCCGAAAACATGTATGGCGGGCCAGTGTGTCCTCCACTCAGGGCGCACCACTTTAACTAGAGATTTAAAATTGTTGGTTCCAATTTATATCATGAGTTTAAGAATTTTGAAACAACTTGTATGCTTCAAATCAGTGTGCCAGTTACAACTTTGGGCAGACAATAGTTTTTTATGATAATAAAAGGAACTTATAAGTGCTATAACTATTGAATCCCACAAAGTGTACTCATTGTGCTTATTTTGATATGAAGATTTTGATGATATGAGCTGTGAGATTATATTCGGTCAGGATCCTCCGGCACAAGAAGACGATCCAGCTTTTAAGGAACCGTGTTACAAACTATGTATACACTCGTAAATCTTAATTCATTCATGTTTTGATGAACTATAGAGGGTCAAAATGTTTTGAATCAGACAGGTCATTCTTAAATCTAGTACGAATCGGGTCAAGTTGGGTTAGGTTGACCCACAAGCACATTTTGATCTTAATTAACATTTTATAAATAATTAAGAGAAGCTGTAAAAGAAAAAAAAACTGTATGAATTAACACATTTTATTTTTGCATGATTAAATCACAAAATTTAGTATAAGAAATTGTATGGACATAATCATGACAAAGAACTTTCCACTTATTTTTTGAAAGTCCAGGGATTTAATCATGCAAAAAAGGATTTTATGTTAACAATAGTTTATAAGGTGTGGAACTTCATCGTTACGTTTTAAAAGTTAAGGGCTTTTAGTCATACAAATATAAAATCGAGCGCTTATTTGTTAAGGGTTTTGCCATTATCGCCTAAAAACGAATGTGTTAAATGCATATGGCAACATATTTAGTTATGATCATAAGATGATTTTTCTAAATAAAACTAGTTAAGAGTTTGTACTTACTCGAATACATGTTACTTTCAACCCACTTGACCCGATACTTTTATAGCCAATTTGTTTATTTGATTTACCTGTGTGATCCGTCGTCGGTATAGCTCTACCCAAGTTGGCATGTTCTATACAAATGAGTTGACACTTCCACCTCTACTTAACGTATGTTACAGGTTTTATAAAAGATGAAAATGCTAATCCTCATATTTGGCTATATATTGCATGCAGGTAATTTAAAACAAAGTCACAGTGCAAGCTGCATTAGCTAAACCTTCAAGGCGAATGGCAATACAAGAGTAATCAAGGAGTTTCAAAGAAAATATGATGTACAGAAGATGTTGTGGGATCCCTTTCTGCATTGGCAAAATCTATAATACTATCGGAGTAAAAAAGGGGTATAAGGCTCTTGTAGTCGGTAATACATAATAAGTATGTCATTGGTCAAATAATTGATAAATATGTCATTTAAGATTATAAGTAGAGAAATCATATGTAAATGATTAGTGTGAAACAGTTAATGATGGTAAATATGTAACAAATAACTAAAATACTTTCAAGGCGTTTATACTTTTCAAGTTAATACCCAAAAGTTAAATACCAAAAGTGTTCCATGCTTTGGCTAGAGAAATACCCAAAAGTGTTCTAGTTGCAATAAGAAAATAGTGAATGATTCATGGTTTTCAAAATTTCAGTCATAAGTGGTCAGTGGAGGGATGCAGGCCACACCATTATTGATAAGTAACAAACCAATGTGCAACAGATTTTGCTATGGTTCTATTTATTCACGCGCTTTCACCTTCTATCTTGACACCATTATACTTCATATTGGTTAATATGGAGCACATTGGTCCACATCAAACATACAAAACTGGCATATGGCGGCTTGGACTGTATGGTCCATATTGTCAATATGAACCATATTTTTATTGAAGAAACACTAATTCAACCCTTGGTCTATATATCTAGCCCTTAGGTTAAAGTTAGCCTTTCCCGCGGGGTGATATATGATCCAGTTGATTTAAGTGGAGTGGCATGCAAAGCAAAACACCGTGAGCTCGTTACGAGATGAAGGACGGATCTTCTCGTAACCACTCTCCAACCTGAGAATCAATATATGTGACTGGTAAAATATATGAAAGCAAAGTATTAGTGAATACTTGTGCGTGAGTCGGAATTCTTTTATCGTTGGTGTCGAGGTGTTATTTATAGCCGAATGGGAGGGAAGAAGTGGGTCATCTGCATTGTCGTCTGAGGATCCACCAATCAGTGGGCTTGCTCGTGGTTAAGGAAAGTTAGTAGGTAAAGCAGTTGACTGATGGTGATGTTTGTACAATATAGTACTATTGGTGATGCGTTGTCGCCTATTTATTGGTTGGAGGTCTCTTTCACCAAGAATCTAAGATACTCTCTTTTTGTGTCATACCTAGAATGATCTTTGAGGTCCATCATTCTGTAATGTCAGAAGTGGCGTGGCGTAATGTGAAGCTTCCGCCAGCGTCGTGTTCTCTCACTGATGGGTTTATTAGGTACACAACAATGTTCGGTGGAAGGTGTGGTCCTTCACAAGTAGGTTGTTATTCTTTTCGGGTCGGTCTGGCACCTTAACTCATCAAGTCTCCCAGTCCAATGTTTCTCTCGCATGATAATGAACGAGAGGAATTGTGGACTACTGAGGTGTTGGGAGTAGTTTTTTTGGAAGAGTCTCCCCGCGTTTTGCCCCTCGCGGGGAGCTGTCTTTGCCTTTCCCTTACATTTGTTTTGACCTCAAGTGGGAGGTATCATTTCTAGTTCTTTGAAAGTACCTCTTTCGCGGAGGTTTTTTTGGCAGAAGGTATACGGAAAGCCTTTCTTCCGCGGAGTAGCACCTGGCGGATAGTAATGGAAACTTGCCTTTCGCGAAGATGTTCCTGGCGAAAGGTATATGGGAACACATCTTCCATGGAGGTGTTTCTAAAGGAAGGTATATGGAAACGTATCTTCTGAAGAGGTGTTCTTGGCGTAAGGTACCTGGAAACGTATCTTGCACGGAGTGTTCCTGGCAGAAAGTACTGGGAACTTGTCTTCCATGAGGGTGTTCCTGGCGGAAGGTAGTTGGAAACCTGACATACGCAGAGGTGTTCCTGGCGGAAGGTAGTTGGAGCCATGTCTTCCGCGAAGGTGTTGCCAGCTAGACTTAGGCGATAAAATTTTGAACATTTGGATTTGGTGGGTGGGATAAGAGCACGTGTTTGATGTGATGTGGAGACGTCACTTACATCTTGCAAGGAGTTTTTTCATCAGTGTCAGACACGTGTGCGAGAATCCCGGTGTGTGCCCAGCTATTACACACCTAACAATTTGTTCCTCCTATGTGGCACCGTTTGATTGAGCCTTCTCTTCTCTCTCCTCGGTAAACACCCCACCGTATTAATTGTGATGGGTATATATATATAGTGGACGAGGAGGAGTTTTCCCCACTATTTCCTTAATTCTCCTTGCTTTCTTCTGCATATTTTCTCCACCTCTTCTCCGAAAAGCGATTTTCGATGAATATTCATCATTTCCAGTGAGCATTCTCTTGAAATCTCTTGGTGCTTTATTCTTATTGCATTGATGTCGGGTTCATCTCATCAAGAGAAGGAGAAGGCCAAGAAGAAGGCTCTAACCAAAGATTTATTCGGCTGTCGGATGTCGTGAGTCGATTTCCAGGACGTGGTCGAGACCTACTCGATTGACCTGTCCTTTGAGCTGAGCTACCAGCGTCTGGTATGCCGATAACGGAGCCTCCTACCAGCAAGATTTTCGTGTATAAGGATTTTTTTACTACCGGTAATTTACGCCTTACGGTCACTCAGTTGGTGTTATTAGTTTTGGATACCTTTGAGATGCACTTATCCCAAATTCATCTACAAGGGATGGTGCGCTTCCGTCATTTCGAGTATACTTGTCACTGTTTGAGAATAGCCACTTCAGTTAACCAGTTGATTACGTTCTACGTGTTCCGCAATTCCCAAGGTTGGTTCAAACTTTATACGCGAACGGGCGTAAAGGCTATTGCTGGGCAGGCGTCCTAAAGCCTTCACGACTGGAAGAGACAGTTCTCCTTCGTGACAACACGAGTGATTCCCCACGCCATGCAGTTCTTCAAGGGGAAGGAGTTACCTAAGCCTAAGTCGAGCCTACATTCAGGGACAGATTGGTACGTGGTGTTACAGTCCAGTCTTTCTCCCATTCACCTAATCCAGAGAGGGCTCTGGTAATTTTTGGCATGAGTCGCATATGGGATGATGCGATGTCAGTGCCGATCATTTGCAATGGCGTGCAAGGTACTTAAAAGCTTTAATTGTTAGAAGTTCCTTTTATTCTATGTATCATACTTATGTTTTTGCGAAGAGGTGGATGATCACCTTCTTCTGATGCAGCCTGCATCATCGGGCGTGAAGGTGTTATTCTAGAGCCCACTAGGTGCTCGGGAACAGACGATCTTTGCGTGAACGAATAACAATTTTGTGTTCCCACGAATGGCTGGTGAACCATTGCTACCGCCACCGCATGTCACTAATCCGGCGCCCTGTAAGTGTCGCAACTTCGCGATTTGATGAGAAAAATCAAGTCAAGAACATGCATTGTGGAGATAGTTAGGGTGACCACAGTTGTGGCAGGCCCTAATGGGAGCAATGCTTGGAAAAAACGGCACATGGCGAGGTTGAGTATTTGGTGGAACAAACTGTTATGGAGTGGCTTGCAAACGAGCTGCTTCATAGAAAGTGTTGGTGAGATTACCATATCAAGTAAAATTGGTGCAAAGGCAACAAGCAGAAAAAGAAAGATGGTGACATTGGCAAGTGTTGCACAACGGATGTGGGCCGGTATAGGGTTTCTTATTGGGTTGAGCTTGATAGGCTTGAGATCGAGATGAGTTGGGTTAGGTTAGGAGAGAGCATAGTTTTGGTTATTAGGCTTATATTTGTATTTGTCGTGGGAGTAGTGGTTGGTGTGATTATTGGGCTTAGATGAGGACTCAAGCTTAGTTTCTTTAGTTGGCTCAGTAGAGGTTTTCTCAATAGGCTTCTAACGTGGTTTTCAGTTAGAGTAGCAGTAAGGGATATGGCTTCAGCAATGGTGTTGGTGCATTATGCCAGTAGTTCATTTGTCTCGAGTCTATCGTGTCTGTAATCGTTACATTGTTTATTATGTCTTGATGAACTTGTTAGTTTGGTTATTTGGTTTTAGCAAACTTGTGGTTTGGCGAAGTTAGGGACAACTTCGCCTAGGGTGTTAGGCGAAGTTGTCGTGGGTTATATAAACCTAACTTACGCCAATTTCATGTATGGTTTTTGGCAGATCTGTTTTGTAAGCTACAACAAGGCTATTGGTGTTTTGGGATTAACATCTAATAACAAGTAACTTTTGTCCTTACGTGTTACGTGTTTCTTTACGTGTCTCTCGATTAAATACTTGTATCGTATACGTTGGGGATTCCGCACCCTCGTGTTACGAGATACTCCTGTGTAGATCCGGCCGGGAACCTACAATTGGTATCAAAGCATTTGCTCGTGATTGTATGGTTCGGGATTATCACACGAGTGTTAAAATTATTCTGCTAAACTTTTTGCGGAATCGTTTCACGTAAAACACCGTTCGTTCAGTCCATTCCTACACCATATTACCCTCATCGCACTCCCTACTACCTTTGAATCATTCGAAACCAGAAAAAGTTGCTCAAAATCAGATATCCAGCGAAGTTGACGTCACCTGTAATTAGGGTTTTGGCGAAGTTATAAGAGGCGAAGTTGTGAACTGGCGAACTTATTTGGTGAAGTTAATAGAAAGTGAAGTTTATTTATATTTTCTAACTTCGCCCGAAGCGAAGTTAACAAAAGGCGAAGTTATCCTAACTTCGCCATCCACTATTCACAGAATACATTTTGAATTAGTTTCAAATCTCGTTTCGGTTAAATATGACTTTGATAAACATCACTGAACTGGTAAAGATGGAAGTTGAAGTTGGGTCAGCGACTAAAGCTCCAAAGTTACTTAAATGCACTGATTTTGTTGCGTGGAAAGACAGATTTGTGCAGTATGTGAAATATCAAGATGCAAAGATGTGGGTATGTATTCAGGATGGTTATATCCCACCAACAATTGAGTTTGAAGGACGTGAGCAACTAAAGAAGGATAATAAGATGGAGGATGATGAGAAGAAAATGTACGAGGCAGAAAGTAAGGTATTAGCAGCAATCACCATGACACTACCTCAGGAAATTCTTCATACGTTCAGAAAGTACAAGTTTGCTAGAGAATTATGGGAAGCATTCGAGAACTGCTATGAAGGTAATGCCGGAATTCGAAACTCCAAGACAAAGTTGCTAAAAACGCAGTTCTCAGTATTCAAGTACATTAAGAATGAAACACTTGATGACATTATCACAAGATACTATTACCTGATGACCGAATTGAACAACTACTCCATAGAGTATACTGAGAGTGAGATTGCGAAAAAACTTCTTGATGCTCTTCCACCAAAATGGGAGATGTACACAGTTCTGATGAGAGAAGATAAAGAATTTGATAGCTTTGATTTAGAGAAGGTGGTTAACAAGCTACGTAATTATGAGCTTAATATGTTACGAAAAGAGACGCCTACTAATCAGGTTCAGGATCCGGGAATGTATGGTGCAAAAGGCTTTCCAAACTCAAGTTCTAAAACAGAATCGACCCCCTATTACTCAGGCGAGGAACCAAATACTACTCAAGATGGTCATGTGGTGATGAATATGGATGGAGATATATGCTTTGTAGCAGGTGGATGTAGTTCTTCAAAACCTCAATCCTCAGTCGGTAACTCTTCCACTAGCTCTTCAAGTGTGAATTACTCAAAGATGTCTATGAGTGTAAAATCTGCTGAACAACAACTTGCTCTTTATGCCTCTTTGATTGCTTCTTATGAGAATTACATCAAAGAAAGATAGTTGAACCTGCAACCTTGGATGAAGACTATGATCAGATAGATGCTGATGACATGGAAGAAATGGATCTGCAGTGGAAAATGACGATGATAGTGAGAAGAGTAAAACGGTTTATGAAGAAGACTGGACGAAAATTCGTGGGAGAGAGACCGGGATTTGACAAGTCAAAGGGTCGTTGCTACAACTGTCAACAAAATGGACACTTTGCAAGAGAATGTACAAATGAAAGAGTTGATCGGAGTCTGAACATGCCTACTCAATAGAATGGGAATGGAAATGAAATAAAAGCCATGGTTTCTCAACAGAATGGTGGGTATAATTGGAACATCAAAGTTGAGGAGCTGATTAAACAAGCGAATCTGGTGAATATCGTGACTGGAAGTTGTGACAAGGAACCAGTAGAGGATCAAGCATACATGGTAGAAGTGAACGATCAGCTCTCAGAGGTATGTATAGAACCTCATTGTGAGCAATGTGAAAAACTGTCTGATCAATTAAATGCTTTAACTGATCAGTATGTAAGTTTTGGAATTAAAAACTGTAAAAGAAGAACATCATTACTCTAAACAAAAGGAAAACAGTTACTTGGTAAAAATTAAAGCTGGTGAAAAAAGACATAAGATACCTTAAGGCAACATTAGCTGAGAAAATCCATGTAACTGATCTATGTTATGAAGTTGTGGAAGAAAAAACCAAACTTATTTCTGTAAAGGACAAACAGATAGCAGATTATCAGGTGAAAGTGGTGGAACTAAACATAAAACTTGAGCAATTTAGGAATTCGTCCATGATGCTAAATCATGTCCTAAGTGTTCAACGTTATCCTAACGATAAAGGAGGAATTGGATTCACGGAAGTTTCACCACCTTTTAACAATAATTATACTTATAATCCCTGTAATCAGCCATCTACTTTTGTTAAGCCTGATCAGACAGTAACGGGTAATGTCCGATCCAACAGTATACCCGTTAAAGTTCAATCAAGCAACACCGACGCTGATTTAATCAATCATGAAAAGCTCGATAAAGATATTACCGAATCAGTTCAGACAAATTCTTCAGTCACGAATCAAGATTCCAAGCATAAGGAGTCTGTGAACATTCGTAAGGTGGATGATGAAGTTGTGTTACTCAGACGGGGGGAGAGTGATACTTTTATGAAAAGAAATCTTCTTTAAACCCATTTGTCCCCCCTTATGTGAAACAAACTGTCAGTAAAGCAACTTCATCTTCTGCTGCAACTCCTGAAAAGAATGTTCGGATAGACACAGATTGTCTGAACAAAATTAATAGTCCGAACAAGAGTTTTAGATGTAACAAGATAGGACACTTTGTCAATAACTGTTCGCTGAAAAGGAAGAAATCTAAAAATATGAGGCCAACCAAAACTGTGAATGAAACGAACTTTAAAACTGGTGCTGGTAAGAATTCTAACGCATCTAACTTTAATCATTGGACAAATTCAAGATTTCAAAGAAACCAACCTCGCTTTTTCCCAGTTAATCACAGAACGGGTAATTTCGAATCCATTAATGCTAGAAACTCAAGGATGTTTGGATGGCCTCATAATCAGTTTTCTAGAAATCTTCCATTCAGATCAAACGAAAACTTCCCTAAAAGGAACTTTAGGAAACCAAGGAGTTGGATGCCGTTTAATAGGTTTGACCAACCCAAGACCAGAAGGTCTTGGGTCCCTCGCTTTTAATTCATTTCTTTAATTGTGCAGGAACAGTCAAACAGGACTATGAACAACATGCGGGTTGTCGACAGTGGCTATTCCCGGCACATAACGGGTAACAAGAAATTGTTACGTGATTGGAAAGCTGTTCAAGGAGGAAAAGTTAGTTTTGAAGGAGAAAGTGAAGGAAAAATTTCTGGAATCGGTCTATTACTAATGGAAGAATCAAGTTGGAGAAGGTTAATTTTGTGGAGGAGTCAAAGCACAATCTTCTGAGTGTCTCTCAGATCTGTGTCAAAGAATACACTGTGCACTTTACAAAGGATGAGGCACTCGTGCTTTATCCTGGTTTCAAGATTCCTGAAACCTGGGTTGTGATGAAAGCTCCAAGAGAGAAGAATATATATGTGATGGACATGAGGTCAACCAAGATGGCAACGGCAGAATCATGTCTCTTGTCAAAAGCAATAGATTCTGAGTCGGAATTGTGGCACTGAAGAATGCGTCATATCCATCTACGTAAGATGAACTACATAGTCAAGAATGGGTTGGTACTTGGGGTTCCATTAAAGAATTTCAACTTTGAAGATCAATGTCTGTCATGCAAGTAAGGAAAGCAGCACAAGAAACCACATCACTCCAAACTGATTAACTCAATTGTCACACCTTTGGATTTGCTTCACATGGATCTGTTTGGTCCCATAAATGTTAAAAGCTTGGGTGGAACGTCTTATTGCTTGGTTGTGACTGATGATTACTCACGTTACTCATGGGTTTACTTTTTGAAAACTAAAGATGAAAAAGTGCAGTTGGTAATTAACTTGATTACCAAAGTGGAAAATATTGTTGGGGGAAAGGTCAAGTTCATCAGAAGAGATAACGGCACAGAGTTCAAGAACTATCAAATAGAGATGTTTTGTCTGCAGAAAGGGATTGAGCATCAGTTTAGCGCACCATATACTCCGCAACATAATGGAGTAGCTGAAAGGAAGAATAGAAATCTAATCGAGGGCGCCAGGACTATGCTGGCAGATGCTAAACTTCCCGTGGTGTTCTGGGCTGAGGCTGTTGCCACGGCCTTCTATATCCTTAATCGTGTTTTAACTGTTAAAAGATTAAATAAAACTTGTTATGAATTAATGCATAGTAGAAAGCCAAATCTGAAAGGTCTTGAACCTTTTGGGTCCCCATGGTCGATCTTAAAGACTAACTCAAAATTTGGTGAGAAAGGTGACGAAAGTATTCTTGTTGGCAACCTAGTTGGGTCACCCAACAGAAGAGTCTTTAATCTATCGAACAATAAGGTTGAGGTGGTCTGCAACACTGACATTACAAGTTACAAATCACCAAATCCTAGTATGGGACCAGCAGAGGCTTTCGATTATGATAAATTATTGAAATCTTTTAACTTACCTTCTTTTGATTTTGCAGATACAGAAGAAAGGATGGACACTCAGATGCTACTCGATGAAGAAGAGGCCATTATGCATCGTCCACAGTGTAATGAAAAACAAACTACCGTGTCAAGTGCTGTTGAAACTCCTGCTGTCTCAAGTGGTGATGACTTTTTCAATCCATTTCACACTCAACACAATTCTGATGAAGTCTCTCCAAATCTTGGAGAAGTCTTAGAGGTTGATCCTGTCCAAACCACTAGAATCCACAAGAATTATTCCTTGGAGAATGTGATCGGTAATCCTTCTGATGGAGTCAGAATCAGAAGGAGCTTGGAAGAAAATACATGTGTGTATGCAAGCATTAAAGACATTGGTATTATGAATGAATGCTTGTATGACTCCATTCCACCAAGAGTTCTCAAATCGAAGAAACTTGAGGCGAAGATGGTCTTTTTGGGCTCTAGGGACTCACAATAGATGAAAAATTTTCCATACTCTCAAACCATTAGAGGAGTTTGGTGGCATTCTCCTCCCCAACATACTTGGGTGGATTAGTGGTGGTGAACTACTTGTAGTTACAAGCAGTAGGGGAAGCAACAGAGGATGAGGAGTTTTTGGTGTTAACAACTTGGATTGGAGTGAGAAGTTTCGATATAACCACAACCATTTCCTTGGTGATGAGGGCGAACAAACGATGGGCGAAACTCCTGGAGAGACGATTAAGATTTCAGCGAGTAGACATACTGTGAGGGTAAATTGTGCAGAATTTTTATAGAGAACCTGGTAATTTGTGAAACATATGTTGTTTTTATTACACTTGAAAATAATAATTTATTTAAAAAATCTTACTTGAGGTTGAGGTTGAGGTTGAGGATTGAAACATTCATTTGTAAAAATAAAAATATACAAAAATTAAGGTTTTATTTGAAAATTGAAATATCCATGAATCACCATGGATTTTCATGTTTCAATTTACAAATAAAATAAACAAAAATAAAAATATAAGGTTGGAAATTCATTTATAGCCAAAAAAATAACAAAATTAAATTAAAGTTTGAAGAGTTGAAACATCCATGAATAACTTGGATTTTCATGTTTCAATAAAATAATTGAATACACAAATCAAAAACTGAGATGAGGAAGTTGACGCATATGGATTTTCACGCTTCAACTAAAAAGAAACATGGGTTTGAAATGGATAGTTGAGTATCCATGAATTACCATGGGTTTTCATACTCCAACCATTCACTCCAATAAAAATCATGTGGATACCGAATATATCCATGAATCACCATGAATTCTGTTATAAATGAGAAGTGTTACCATTTAAAATGATTATGGTGACGCCTTGAGTCTTGTTGATGCTTGTAATGTTTGATGTGTTATGCTTTGACCAAATAGGCTTCACCACCTTCACCGAACCCTCTAGGAAAGCAACCGGATCCTGTGCCTAAATTATATTTATATGAATTGATTTCCTTAGGCTCAAAAGCCTTGATTTCAAAGGTTCGGATCGCAAGTGTGCCCCCCTTTGAGTTACTATATAGTCGTTACACAAATCAACCACAAGGAGAGAAGAGTAAAAAAAATCGTGGCCTATAGACGTGGAGTAATGCGCACATGTACAATAATTATATACAAATAATTAATTAATTATGAACAATAAAAATTTTAAACAACTAGGGTAATCATATAAGCACGTGGGGGGGGGGGGGGGGGGGGTTTAAGCATGCTACTAGGTCATCATGTCTAATGGCCTATCATATAGTCTTCGAATTTGATACCAATCTGTCACACCCAACCTAGGGTAATCAATTTTAGGTCATCACGTCTAATGGTCTATCCTATAGTCTTACGACTCTGATACCACGTGGTGGTGGTGGTGGGGGGGGGGGCTAAGCATGCTACTAGGTTATCACGTCTAATGGCCTATCCTATAGTCTTCGACTCTGATACTAATCTGTCACACCCCAACCTACTGTGGAATATGTTAGGTGTAACTTAGATTGTTTAGTATCTCACAAGACACTATTAATAATAATGACAATAACTAAGTATTTATTTCGTAAAATCACTAAATCCACTGAAAATGTAGAGAACAAGGGAAAAAACAATAAATTTATTTTCTTCTTTCTCCTTATCATCCGACACAACTGAAATTTCTTCCTATAAATCTTCAACTTCTTCATACACCTCTTCAAATTTTCTAACATATCTTCAATTTTTTTCTAGTTTTTCCTACACGTCTTTAATTTTCCATACACAGTTGTTAGTGCATCATTTTGGTAATTATGTAAAGCTGTTCGTTAGAGTAGCTAATAACGAATGAGCTCAGCGTGCCTTATGCCCTCATTCATTAGGGGATGTTAAACGGACGAGGCTAACGTATGAAGACATTCGTTAAGATAACGAATGAGTTTAAGTTTTTGTTAGAGAATGAGAGTTCATTCGTTAGGTCTATATAACGAATGAACCATTCGTCTATAAATACCCTGTAACATTATAAAGTAATTAACAGTTCCTATTTAGTCAAGAATTCACTCGTTACTCTGCCTAAATTTCCTCTCAACACATGCAGTTACACACACTAAAGTAACTCAACCTAAACGTACCATATCCATAGACTAGATAGTTAACATAATGAATCATAATCAATAAGATCACGCATTCTCGAGTGGTATCAAAACTATGCGTCTGAATGAATACATTTAGGATCCATATTCATTCCAATTGATCTAAGTTTGAAGTTTAATTCTGTCGTTTTGTACGGATTCAATAATCAGATTGTTCGTGCAGTTTAATTGATCAATTGACGGATTTAAACATGATTATTGATAATAATTTTGACATAGGATTTCTCACGATGATCATTTGATGATCTGTTATTGTTTAATTGTATTGACTTGGCCTAAATTGTTGAAATCAATTTTAGCGGGAAAGTATTCAAAGTTTTATGGTATTTTGACTTTAGCTGAGTCAAAATTGGATAGAATTGAGGTGTTTAAGGTGTTCGGATTGGTTTTTATTTGAGTTGCGAGTGGTTTGAATGTGATTTTGTGTGATTTGGTTGTAATTTGGACGAGTTTGGATAGGTTTGAATCGGTCTGGGTTGGTTTGGATATGGAAAATGATGACGATGGTGAATGGTCATTCATTGTTTCTTGAGCTCTTTGGTTATCTTTAATTTTAATTCGTAAGACAGTAATAAGGTTGTTGTAACCATTCCTAACAGCCCGTTCATTATACTAAAGACCCATTCGTTACATTTTTCATTCAACCGTTTTAATCACATTCGTTAATCACACATTCGTGCTCATTGTTACTCATTCGTTCACAGTTTAACCACATTCGTTAATATCTCATTAATCATAGTTCATAAGTTTCTCATTCGTTACAGAGCTTTCACACTCGCTATCTCAGTTCCTTAAATTTACAAGTTTAACACTTAAACTTTCAAAATTTGACAATTTATACCCTTGTGTTTTCATAACATGGCAAACTTTTATGCCCTAGCATCAGAAAACGCGATCATGCAGCAAACGTTAACTACTGCTTCTGAGATCGGGTCTCATACTAAATGCCCGAGGCTCAGTAAGCTTTGTGATTTCCCTAATGGGAACCAAGATTTAAAGCACAATTAGGAGCAATACATCACGAATGTATGTAGAGTTTGGATAATGACTATCTTCCCTTGACAGTCAAATCTGTTACACTTGGTAATACTGAGAAGTTGTTCTCTCAAATGTCTGCCGAAGAGAAGAAAGCCTATGAGATTAAAAAAAAAGGCTTATTCCACATTAACTATGGCATTACCCGAGAATATTTGTTTTCACCAATTTAGCAATATTAAAATATGTGCTCATTTGTGCAAGCTTTAAGATAAAAAAGCATGGGAAATATAAAAGAGAGCAAGAAGTCAATGTTAAAGTATCAATTCAGAAACATTAACCACATTCAATGAGAAACTGTTGGAGAATTAATCACAAGATTCCGTCATTTGAAGGCTGAAATGCAAAATTTTAAAATGCACAATTTTAAAATGCGTTCAGTTGACAGTGATCTAATTGACACATTACAAAATTCTCTACCTTCTTCTTATTCAACTTATATGATGGTTTTCACAAAAAACAGATATTTCAAGAATGATGAACTTAATGCAATGGATTTTGTACAAAAGTAGGAGGAACGAGAATATGATTTCAAGTTTCAAGATTCATCCAAGGGTAATCAAGACCCAACTTTATATGGTGGAACAAATCTAGTTAGTAAAAGTGCATCTACTCCAATTACTGCCTTTTATTCTCAAACAACTCAAGACATTCCTCAAGAGGTTGCTTCTGAACCTAATGTATTTCCAAGTTAACCTGGTTGTAATGTTGGTTCAGCTTCTCATGTCACACCACCACCTAATGTAAACATAAAGGAAGCATAAATGCATTTTTCTTTCATGCGAGCTTTTATGGCTTCCGGTGAACAATGGTGGGTGGTCAAGTAGCAAACAAAGATATGATCGATGGGGTTATGATCAGGTTGATTCTGATGATCTTGAGCCGATGGATTTGAAGTGGAATATGGCAATGATTGTGAGGAAGATTAAGAAGTTTATGCAAAAGGCTAGGAAGGATTTGCTTTCCATGAGCAAGAGGATTGGCTTTGATTAACTGAAGGTCTAGTGTTATAATTACCAGGAGTTTGGCCATTTTGCCAAAGAATGTGACAAGTGTTGAGTCAAGGAATTGACCTAAGGGGGAGATTGTTGAGTCAAATATTTGACCTAAGTGAAGTACATGGAAGATTGGAATCTTCTCAACCTCCTCTGATTTCGTTAAGTAATGGATCCGAGCACACCTTAGACATCCGAGCAAGCTTTTATTAGCCGGGTACGATATTTTGCCTACCGGGCAAGGTTTACTTCAAGTAGTCTTCTTTAGTGGATATCCGAGCAGGGTTTGCAAATTAGTGCATTGCCTGGTAAGGTACACTAGTTTATGTAAATCCGGGCAAGGTTCATTTTATCAAGCAAGTCTGTTCTTCAGAACCAAGTATTTTACTCTTCCGAGTAAGGTTTGGTTGACCAAGTCCAAGAAGTCAAGTGATTGGAAGTCCGGGCAATGTATTCATTAATAAGTATGATCCAAGTATGCTTGATAATCTAAAGGAATATCTCTAAGTAATATCGGGCAAGGTTCAGCTCAAGCAAGGAACAGTACTCCCGAGTACACTTTGCTAATAAGTTATTTTATAGCAAAGAGCTGAAATGGATCATTGAAGAACAAGGTTGCTCGTAAGGAGTTGTCAGGCAAGGTCTGGCAAAGTCAAGAAGACTTAAGTCTACTCAGTGAGTATTTTACTTGGTGAAATACTCTTCAAGCAAAGTCTACCCGGAAACTGATCCCGAGCAAACTTCTATGTTACCAAGTCATGAAGGATGGCAGAGTACACAGCGTACTCGGAAAATGAAGATTTATGAGAAGCCTACCCGAAAGACTTGTTTTACACTTAGTTTATTTTGAATATGTAATTTGAATATGTATGATTGTATTTAGGGTTTCTAGAAGGAATGACAGATGTCCTAGGTTGGCAGGCCTATAAATAGAATGTTTTAGGGCACGCCGCCAAAAGAGAGAGAGGACACGGACTTTGAGCCTTTACACTTTTCGGATAAGAAAGAATATTTCTTGAAAGTGACGGCTGTCCTAGGATTCCTAGAACCCTAAATCGATTATCCACTTTGTATGATGAAAATTATATAGATGGAAATCTTTTGAGTTAATCTTGTGTGTGCTTTCTACCTTTGATTATTCTTTGCAACCGTATGTTTGTTATTGATTCCGCCTTTAACAAACGGATATCTTTCTAAATATAGCAACCCCATTAACTCTCTTGTCAACACATTAATCTGTGTGAGTTATGACATGATTAATTAAGATCCAGCTGAAATCGAGGGGCCTGACAAGTGGTATCAGAGCTTGTTACTGCTATTTTGGAAAGATTGTTGCTGATTGAAGATTTGAAGAAGAATGACGTAAGCAGACCACTGTTCGATTGATTTGTGACGTCAGCAGCCCTGTCTTTCATTTTTCTTCCAGATCTACAATCTACCGGTGTTTTCTCTTCCTTATTTCAATTAAAGTTTTAATCTTTATATCTAAATCTTGTTCTAATCACATCAGACACATTAGATCTGAGCATTCTGTTTTCAGATCTGATTATTTTGAAACTCTGTGTTTACAAAGAAACTGATTTTTGATTTCTCAAAATGTCTGGGTATGAGGAACAAGAGGTGTCTACTAACAAGATACCAAGGTTGTATGGACATGAAAACTTTATCAAATGGAAAGTACTCTTTGAAGCAGCCATATGCTACAATGATATTGATATGTGGAACTTCATCAAGAATTGTCCACAAACTGCTGTTGAAGAAGGTGCAAATGTAGCTGCAACTGCTGCTGTAAGAGAAAGAATGAGAAAGGTGGATGAAAAAGCCTTAGCTATGATTAAGCTAGGTTTGTCTTGGGAGATTCTGACCAAGGTGGCACATCACACAACTGCCAAGCAAATGTATGATGCCATCCTTGAGATGTATGAAGGGAATACTGAACTAAAGAACATAAAGAAGCAAAGACTGAAGCAACAGTTGGAAAGGTTCAAGTATAAGGAAGGAGAGAGGTTGAAATCAATACTAGAACGTTTTCTAAGTATTGTGAATGAGTTGACGACAACTGATTATGTAATGACTGACTTTGATTTAAATACAAAGTTACTCAACTAAATGCCAAAAGAATGGTATACTGCTTGCAAGTTCATCCTTCAGAAGCATAATTTCAATGAATTGAAATTGGATGATGTAGTATGCTTTCTTCAGGCTGCATAACTTGAAATGATAGAGAATGAGATGACTAAGGAAAATAGACCTTGCTTCAATGTTTCAAATTCATTGATTGCACCCATGGGAAATCTGTCTACCAAGAATCAACAACAAATTCCCATTATTGAAGAACCAGCTGAACATAATGTTGTTACTCCAAAATCTTTCATTGGAGGTAGCACAAGTAATCAAGGAAATCAGCAGAGGTTCAATGTGCAACTGATTGATGACATTGATTCTGCCTCTATGCCAAGTGGAAATGTTCCTCATACTGGCACAGGACATGGTCAAAGCAATGAAACACAGGCTTTGCTGTCTATGTTTACTGAGTCATATAATGCGTTTGTTGCAAAGAACCTAATTCACACAAGTGTGGTACAAGATGATTTAGATCAAATTGATGCAAATGACTTGGAAGACATGGATTTGAAGTGGCAAGCTGCCATGTTCGGTTTGAGAAGTAAAAGACTGTATAACAGAACTGGAAGGTCTCTAGTTTCTGGTCCTAATGACAGGATTGGATTTGACAAGTCAAAAGCAATCTGCTACAATTGTCAGCAACCTGGTCATTTTGCAAGAGAATGCAATCAACCAAGAAACTTTCAAATGAATCAATTCCAGAATCAACAACCAGGAGGTCAGCAGCAATATCAACAAAATCAACCAAGAGGTCAGTAGCATTACCAACAAAATCAGCTAAGATTCAACAACAACAATCAAATGAACAACTTCAACAACAACAACTTCAATCCCAACAACAATTACAACCCCAACTTCAACAACTTTCAGCCTCAAATGAATAATCAACAACAAAGTATGCAACAGACTCAAGGTTTTCAAATGAATAACAATCAAAACCTTCAAGCAGCTCAAAATGTTCCAAACAACACTGTTCCAGCAAATCAAAATCAGATCAGAAATCAAGAAAATGTGGCAGTAACTACACAGCATGAAGGAAATTTTGATTGGAGCAATCATGAAGAGGACATTGCAGATGATATCAAGAAAGCAAATGTGGCATTCATGGCCATAATTGAGAAAGAAAAAGGATCATCATCTCAGAACAGTCCACTCCTCTAAATGACATATGGTATATGGATAGTGGTTGTTCTAGGCACATGACTTGTGACAAGAGATCTCTTGTCAATTATGAAGAAAAGTATGAAGGTCCAGTAGCTTTTGGGAGTGATGAGAATGGTGGAAAGATTGTTGGAAAAGGAATCTTAACAAATGGGAAAGTCTCATTTGATAATGTATTTCATGTTGAAGGTCTTCAGTACAATCTGCTGAGTATATCACAAATGTGTGATAAGGGTTACAAAGTCAGTTTTGATGATTCACACTATTTCATTTTAAAGCCTGAGTTTGTAATTCCACCTGAAATGATTATGATGATGGCACCAAGAAATGGTTACTTGTATGAATTGAATATGAAAGAAGCTATTTCAAGAGGAGGTGCATGTTTTGTTTCCAAAGCCACTGAAAATGGGTCAAAATTGTGGCATAGGAAACTGTGTCATGTGAACTTGAAGAACATGAATAGACTTGTCAAAGGTGAGCATGTCATAGGCTTACCTAAAAGAGAATTCAAGTTGGAAGATCATTGTGATTCATGTCAAAAGGGAAAACAACACAAATCTACTCATAAGTCAAAACTCATCAATTCAATTGATCAAGTACTTGAATTACTTCACATGGATCTCTTTGGTCCTGTGAGTGTACCAAGTATTGGGAAGAAAAGATACTGTCTGGTGATCATTGATGACTATTCAAGATACACTTGGGTTTATTTCCTAAGTACCAAGGATGAGACTGCAGAGTTGATTAAAGGTTGTGTAACAATGATTGAGAACAAGTTGAATAAGACAGTCAAGATGATGAGAAGTAACAATGGCACTGAGTTCAAGAATGGAGTTATGCAAGAATTCTGTGCAGCAAAAGGAATACAACAACAATTCTTAGCTCCTAGAACTCCTGAACAAAATGGTGTTGCAGAAAGAAGAAATAGAACTTTGATTGAAGCTGCAAGAACCATATTAGCAGCTAATCTGCTTGTCACTTTTTGGGCTGAAGCTATAAATACAGTCTGCTATGTTCAGAACATGGTATTTGTGAACAAAAGGCATAACAAAACTCCTTATGAAATATTTCACAACAGAAAGCCTTACATCAAGTTTTTCAAGCCCTTTGGATGCAAATGTTTTCTTTTAAATACAAGGGACTATTTGAAAAAGTTTCAAACAAAATCTCTAGATTGCTTCTTTGCGGGATATTCTACACACTCAAAAGCCTACAGAGTTTATGTGAAAGATCACTTGAGTGTTATAGAATCATCTGAAATCATCTTTAATGAGAATCAATTCAATACAGTTAATGGTGCAGCATGGCTGTTTGATCATGAGAAGTTAATAAGGTCTTTCAAGATTTATCCTGAAGACTTTGATGAATCTTTCTACAAGACCAGTGAAATTGAAGAGAAAAAGAAGAAATCATTGGACTTGGAAGAATTATGGAAGAAAGTTGCTAGAAAAGAAAATGAGTATACTTTTGTGAAGAATCCCTCATATGACAATGGTCAACACGATCGAGAAAATAATCACAATTCTGAACATGATCATACTAAGAACAATCAAGACAATCAAGATGTACAAGATGATCAAATTCAGAATGAGGGTGACACAAGCAACCAAGCAAGTGAAGAAGAAGCTGCATCTACAGCAAGATTTCAAGATCTATTTCAAAGATTGAACTTAGAAAACAATGGTGCATCTACTTCAGGACAACATAATGATGAAGCACCAGAATTTCATGATGTAGAAGCTGATTTAATCATTGAAGAACCAGAGTTCAATGAAAAAATCTTGACACAAATTTGTCTACTGATATGATTGTACAAACTCCTTATGTGGAAAAGAATCATCCTTCTGAAAACATCATTGGTGATTTGCATGAAAGAGTTACAAGAAGTCATTCCGAAATTGCAAACATTTGTCTTTACTCTTGTTTTCTGTCCCATATAGAACCAAAGAACATAGCACAAGCTTTAAAAGATAATAGTTGGGTGGAAGCAATGCAAGAGGAATTGACACAATTTAGAGACATGAATGTGTGGGATCTTGTTGATAAGCCATTTGACAGATATGCAATTGGAACCAAATGGGTTTTTAGAAACAAAAGGGATGAAAGGGGTTTGGTGATTAAGAATAAAGCTAGACTTGTAGCACTGGGATGTCTTCAAGAAGAAGGAATAGACTTTGAGGAAGTCTTTGCACCGGTTACAAGACTTGAAGCTATCAGGATTTTTCTTGCATATGCTGCCTCAAAGAAATTAGAGTGTTCTAGCTTGATGTTAAGTCTGCATTTCTAAATGGAAAGATTGATGAAGAGGTGTATGTTGCTCAACCTCCAGGTTTTGAGGATCCAATGTATCCAAACAGGGTGTATAGGTTAAACAAAGCCCTTTATGGATTGCGTCAGGCTCCTAGAGCATGGTATGATGAGCTGTCAAATCATATTCTTGAAAATGGTTTCAAAAGAGGAGCCATTGACAAGACACTCTTCTACTAAAGAAAGGGATCAGACTTGCTTCTGTTACAAGTATATGTGGATGACATCATCTTTGGTTCTACAAATGAACAAATGTGTATGGAGTTTGAAGGGGTAATGAAGTCCAAATACAGCATGAGTTCTATGGGAGAAATGAACTTCTTTCTAGGACTGCAAGTTCAACAGAAGGCTGTGGGGATTTACATTCATCAAAACAAATATGTGCAGGACATCTTGAACAAGTTCAACTGTCAAGAGTACAAGACTGCCTCAACTCCAATAGACACCAAAGAAAAGATGATTGCAGATGAAAATGGGGAGCCTATAGATGAACATGAATATAGAGCCAAAATTGGATCTCTGGTGTATCTGACTGCAATAAGACCAGATATCATGTTTACTGTATGTGTGTGTGCAAGATTCCAATCAAGTCCAAAAGTCTCCCACATGAATGCTGTTAAAAGAATATTCAGATATTTGAAGGGAAGACCAGACTTAGGGATTTGGTATCCAAAGAACCAAGCTTTTGATCTGATTGCATATACAGGCAGTGATTATGATGGCTGCAACATGAGCAGAAAGTCAACCTCAGGAGGATGTCAATTTTTGGGTGAAAGGCTAGTGTCATGGCAATGTAAAAAGCAGACTATAGTCTCAATCTCTACTGCAGAAGCTGAATATGTTGCTGCATCCGCCTGCTGTGCACAAGTTCTATGGATTCAAAATCAGATGCTGGACTATGGTTTGAATTTCTTGAACACCCCTATTCTTATTGACAATACTGCTGCATATTTTACTGTTAAAAATCCAGTTCAACATTCCAAAACTAAGCACATTGAAATCAGACATCATTTCATCAGAGACTGCAGTGAAAAAGGTTTGATTGAAATGCAAAGGGTTGATACAAGTGACAATTTGGCTGACCTATTCACCAAACCACTTGATAGAACCAGGTTCAACTTTCTTCTGAAAGCCCTGGGAATGATCAACTCTGATGAAATCTGATTAGGATGTGTGTCTGGTTGTGTGTCTCTCTGTGATATCTGATTATTTTGTTAGAGATTACACGTATTGAATGTTTAGTGAATATGCTTAATTATGTTACTTAAGTATGATATTTGAATATGCTACTGAATATGTTAATTGTTATGTGCTTTAATTGTGTATGTATGCAAACATTGACATGTTTGATCTGATTGATAGGTTTGCATGATTATCAGTTGATGTGCATTTGTGATGTCAGGATAAGAGTTCTTGTTATGAATTACTTGTTGATGTAAACTTATCTGATATCATTGCTTAATTGCTTGAATATGTGCTTTATCTTATCTTCTGATGTTGTTAAGATAAGTTAGAATTTGATTGTTAGTACTGTCTACATGTCTTGATGATTTCATGTTTGATTAAGATTTGAATATGTTACAACTGTTTGTGTCAAAATGTGTTTTATGTCAAAATTAAGTGAAGAAATGAAGATTTTCCAATGAATTTTACATAAATACTCTATTTTAATCAAAACATGAGCATGTTGTTAATGGTGCAGAGATATGATAAGATTATTCATTTCAAGCTTTAAAGAAGCTCAAAAGAAGGATTTTTTTAGGAAAAGACTCAATTAGTTATTTTTGCTGAAAATTGAGCCATTTGCCCAGTTGGAAGGACATGCACTTGTGTATGTTTGGTCCTTAAATCTCTATAGATTCACAGGATAGCCATTGACCTAAAAACTGAATGCATTTGGGGCAATTATAACTTGTTTCTTATTCTTTCACTTAAAACTATGTCAATAACTCTGACTTTGAAAGGATATATATTCACATGTATGTTTGGTCCTGTTGACCACTTCTGGTCAAACAGGATAGCCATTTACCTAACAATGAAGAGATATTGGGGTGATTGAATATTGAACTGTTAATTTGGGAAATGATAGTACATTGACTACTTAGCTAATCATATGGATTTAATAGACTAAAAAGACCATAGTATAGTCATTAACATGTATGGTTGCTTTACCATGATGATGTAAAATCTAAGGTGATATAAACATAATGAATATGCTAATCTTTATGTGGAGATACATAGTTGTCTTTGCATGTCTCAAGATAAATCTCTCCAAACGATAGGCAGAAAAGTGATTACCCAGTCATACACGAGCCTGTTGTTATTTGGTCAACCAAAAATGAAACATCTTTAAATGTGACAAGGAACATGCTTTAAGAAAATTTGAGAAAATATCAAAAACAAGGGGAAGAATGAATAAATCAACAAAAAGTTGATAAGTGTTTTAAATATTTTATCAAACAAGAGGGTTACAACAAGAACTACAAAGATGTTGACAAAATTTGTCTCATCTTGAATGAAATGCATGTTACTAACTGTAAGTCCAACGTTCAACCTCTATATATGTTTGAATCTAAAAAAATACAAAAATACAATAAGTTCTGTCATACAAAAAACAATTTTTGACCAAATACAGGAGGTTGGAGTCAAATTGGGGTGACCTGGGGAAAGCCAAATAAGCTTTGAGAAGAGATATGAGGCATCATAGCACAGTGTTGACCATTAATGCATTATGATTAAATTGAACCTTAATCATATCACCAAAGAAATGAAATTCATGCTAAGTTTATACCTGCTGTTAACCTATCTATGTTGTCATAATAATGCTGAGAGTGAAGTATTGAGATAGCTACTTAGTCAATATGATCCCATTCTTGAGATCTTTAGAAACTGTTTTGAAGAGAAATATAACTGAAATTTGATCTCTAAATGCACCATTTGCTCTTAAACTATGATCTGAAAAGAAAAATATATTTTGACAAAGTGGTTTAAGTCAAAAAGTGTTGCATTTTGCCTAAAATAGGTTGAATATGTAAGTTCGGGTAAGGTTTGATGCCTTATAACCTTCCCGAGCACAAACTGTTTGAATATGTATTTTCGGGTAAGGTTTGATATTTTTCAACCTTTCCGAGTAAGCTTAGTCATTTTTGACTAACTTTATGATTTTCGGGCATGCTTTGAAGTGTTTACACTTTCCGGGTAGAGTACACTGTTGTACTCATTTCCCGAGCAAGCTTGAAGTCTTGAGATGATTATGTGTTGTTATAGCTAGCTTTTAACAAGAAATTCCTGTTTTGGGCAAGCTATGCATGTTATATGCTGATTGTGATTCCAAGCAAACTTTATGAACTTAGTCAAGTACATCAAGTAAGCTTTGTAATTTGTGTGAATATGTTATTAGGAAAGGTTTGTTAATCTTTCCGGGCATGCTTAGATATCATTATTTAAGTTTGTCATTTTTTCGGGTATGGTTTGGCATGCTGAAATCCCTCGGGTAAGGGCATACCTGATGATTGAATGTGTTTATCCTAGCAAGCTTAGTGCTAACATAGGATTTTCGGGCAAGCTCTTTGAAATTTTAGACTATAGCACACTTAACTGTTTATGTGTTTTCATTTCATTCCGAGCATGCTCTGTGATATGTGTTTATGATTTCTTTGAAATTACAAGTGTTTTCGGGCAAACTTTGTTTTCCGGGCACACTTTATATTTCGGGTACACTTTTGTTCCTTCAATATACCTGGTAATTTCAAAACTTAACTTTCCGAGTACACTGTCTGCTAGAATTCCTTTTTCGGGCACAATTTGTACTATATGAAGGTTATTCGGGTATACTTTGCATTAGAAGGTGTTCGGGCACACTATGTTTTCAAGTATGCTTGATTGAATATGTTAGTTAGTATGATAAAATTGATTATGATTCTTATTAGGGTTTATTCTAGATAAGTTTTAATTTGAAATTGAGAAATCTATATGGGTGTCTTGATTGATTCCTAGTAAGGATGTTTATTTGATGATTATACTTGATTATTTTCCTTGTGATTAATTTCTCAAGAAATCTAGTATTTCGGGTAAGCTTTCTTCATTATGTCTTAACTTTAAATTAATTTGCTTGATCGAGCAAGGTTTATAAACAGAAGAATTCGGGAAAACTTTGTATATTCAAAAATGAAAATTTACCAAGCAAAGTTTGACCGGGTAAGCTTTGTAAGTGGATGTATACCGAGTAGACTTTGAAAAGAATAATTCCAAGTAAGGTTTTATTAACTTAAAAGATAAATATTGTTTTTAATATCAAGTGGATAATGTTACTGTATGAAAGCTAATAATTCACAAAAAGACAAAGAGCATTTAAAACCCACTTTCAAAAGGTATATAAGAGGGAGTTAGGCAAAATTTTCAACATTATTTTTCCATCTCTCTCCTTCGACTGCAAACTTCTTACTCTCAAAGAAACCCAAACCGACTTATCACATTCTATTATTCCTAACCCTAACTTGAATTAGCCCTCTAATTCCGACTCGGTAAGCAACATTAATGTGTTTTCTGACGACAATTAGACTATAATGAGCTTTGATTATGTATCTGATTACTAATACTCTGTTTATGTGTGTGGGTTATAAATTTGTCGAAGAACAGGTTCTTGATGATTTTCTCTCTTTTCTTTCTTCTTCATTTTTATACCTTGAAATTATCTAAAGTACTGAACTTTATTACTAATTTCACTGTGAATATGTTTGTTTATGTGATTCAGATATGGCAGATGATGAACCCAAGTATGTCTTCGAACCAAAACATAATATGTGTGCACTTCTACAAGTGACACCTGACAATGAGCCGATGGCTAGGATGATAAATTGGATGGCTCGGTCCAACGTCAGTTTTACGTTCACCGAAAGCCCTTTCATACACAGAAATCATTCTTTGGATTTCTGGAGATCTGCTGAACTGATTGAGGACATAAATGGTAAAAGAATCGAGGCAACCGTGGCTAGACAAGAGATACATATTACGGAAAGAATGATAAGAAGATGTCTCCGGTTGAATGATGGTGATCACAACTCAATAAACTTCAGCACACCCCACCTAATGAAAATATTTGAAGAGACAATGGGTTATCAAGGAAATGTTCATGATGGACAGTTTCAGAAGGGCATGTTTTCTATGCTGTACAGATTTCTTATTCACCATGTTATACAAGGATTTGTTCCAAGGAAGGGATCGTGGACCTTGATGAGTCACGACTTGGCAAATGCCATAGTTGGGATTATATATGATCTGCCCTTCAATTTCTCTAAGATGATATTTGAAGGATTAGTAGGAAATCTGAAGAAGCCTGAAAGAAAAAGATTTTTACAATATCCAAGATTCCTACAGATAATCTTCAATAGTGAGCTTCAAGATCTACCCACTGTTGGAACTACACACCAACTGCAAGACCCTGACACATATAGAAGAATCAAAAATCCAGGTGTCTCAAATACATACAAATCAAATGTTCCATTTGAGATATTGCCATGGTTATTGGACCATGACTTGCAAGTGATGCCAATACAGGTATTAAGCTCAGAGGAGGAAGGAGGAGAGGATGACAGTGATGATGATGGAAACTCTGATGATGGAGATGGTAATGGAGATGAAGGAGGAGACGAAGTGAATATTGAAGTTGTTGCACCTATTCAGGGGGAGCAACTTGAGCACATTGAACAACCAATTATTCCATCACCACCACAAACTCCAACACATCAAACAACTCAATCCCCACCTCAAAACCTAACCATTAGCCAACCTGAAACCTCATCACATACATCACCACCACCACAAACACCACCTACATATAGCCCAACCCACACAGACTCACTCATTCCAAGGTTCATACACAATCACCACCACCATCCACTTACCAAACTCACACCACAGAACAACCTGAACATGAAACATTCTTCACAAAACCACCCACATCACCACTCACTAACACAGACCTGTTCCAGAGAAATCTAGATTTGACGTTAGAGAATGCTGAATTGAAAAGAAGAAATGAGGAGGTGACCAATAAAAATGTGATGCTGTTAGAGAAGTTGGTTCAAGCTAACATGAGAATTCAAGCCCTGGTGCAGGAGGTTGAGAAGACCTCAGCTGCCCCAAAACAGGGGGGAGAATGAATCTAGGCCAACTGTCTCAAATGTGAATGTTGAAGAGACTGTAGCAGTTGTTGAGACTGCAGACAGTTTAAAGCTGATTATGAGTATGTATGATGATGGAGAGGAAAGCAGTGATGAAAGGAGGATTGATGATGATGAATATGAAGGAGATATGTCTGAGGGTGAAGAACAAGACTATGATTACATTAATGAAAGAAGTGATGAAGAGACTGTTGAGAAAGTAAATGAAATTGAAATGATAAATGTTGAAGAGCAGGCTGAGACAGAGGAAAGGTTTGAGGAGATAAATACAGAAGAGAATGTGGCTATCACTGACATGGCTACTAATATTCCTACTGACATTGCTACTGATGTCTTGACTGACATACTTACAGAAGTAGACACTGAAGTAATGAATGATGAAGATACTGCTACTGAGTAGATTGTGCTCACTGAACCAGAAAATGAACAAGCAGAATGCTCCAAGACATCAGTTACAGAAAGTGAAGAAGATTTAAAGAAAAGGCTGGAAAAGGGAAAAGCCAAAGTTACAGAAGAAGAGCCTGTTAAGGCATATCCAGAAAAGGATATTTTCTTTAGAGAAGATGATGAAGCTGCTGCTGCTGCTCTAAGGGAACAAGAAAATATTTTGAGAGAAACAAGGGACAGAGAAATACTGGCCCAAACTATGGACCCTGTTGAGTTGGTAGAGCAGGAAAACTTGATCAATCAAGCCAAATTTGCAAGGGAATTCATTGAAGAAGTGGCTGATCAAGAAGTGATAGAGGCCTTGATTGAGTTGAGAAGAGATGAGGAAGTTGATAACTCCCTAGCTATGATGGTCAGCATGTTTCAAACTGAAAGTCAACAAGAAACAAAGTCAAATGAGACTGCTGAACTAGTAAATCTGAATAATGATATGATGGCTGAAGAAGAAATTGGTGAGTCCATGGCCTCAATGGCTGCACAGAAATGGGCTCAACAGATCAAAGATGACATTAGACAAAATCCTGATGAATGGGAGTATGTGGATGATCCCAAGTATGGAAAGAAGTATTCAAGGAAAAGGGATCGACCAGGAACATTCATGTCAGATGAAGGTACTAAGTCTGTAAAGAAAGGGAGATGGGATGATAAGAACAACTACTTTGTAGAAACCCCTGATGACGAAGCAAGTCCCATAAGGGCAATTCCTTTGCAGACTTTAAGGCCAGATGAACATGTGCAAGGAGTGCCAAATGTATCAATCCCTGAGAATCCACTTTCTGATGAACCACAGATTGATGCAATGAATGATCTAACTGAAGGTGAGGATGAGTCTGAAGACTCTGATGATGATGATGATGACCCTGAGAATGATCAGGAAATGAATGTGAAAGCTACTAATGTTGTGTCCCCTCAAGTCATAATGACTGAGGAACAAAGGATAAACATTGAGTTGAGTATGAGGGAGGCTAAAAAGAAAAATCCTTTGGTTGTAAAACTGAGAACATATGGCATAAGTTTTGATTCACTGGCTGATCTTGATGATGATCAGTTGCAGATGAGACTTGACAAAGAGAGAGATGCCCTGAAGGAAAAGATGGAAGAGAAAAATAGGGAAAGTCAGAAATTCAGGGAATATCTCAGAAGGCACAATCATTCAGAAAAAGATCTGTCTAACCTAAACTTTGACAAACTACAAGATCTGTATAACAGAGAGAGAGAGAGAAGGTGATTGTGAAGTGTGTAAAAGAAAATAAGAAACTTGAAAAGATGGAAAATTTGAAGAAAACGTTTGGAGGAATGTGTGGATACCTGCTGGAAAGAGGTATGAAGCCTGAGATTGTTGAATATTTATCCAGAGAATCAGTGTTGGACCAATACAACAAACTGAAAAGAAAAGAAAAATTGAAAAGGGTCCAAGCTGAGAGCTCTACTAAACAGGCTGAACCAACTGATGAACCTCAAGCAAAGAAGAGAAGAATCCAAACGTTGAGGGAGAAACAAAAGAAACAGGCTGAAAAGGAAAAACCAGATGAAGTGCCTACTGTTGAAACACCCATCCCAGAGGAACCTAAGCCTGAACCTGAGGATGAACCATTTGTTCCTTGGGAAAATGAAGAAATGATAAACATTCTAAGAAACATAATGATAAATCAGAGAGGAATGACTGAAGTAGACTTCAATGTCTTGGAAAAAGAGGATCTAAAATACCTCTTTTATATACAAAAGGCTGAATGGGAAAAGACTTTAAGAGAAGAAGAGAACCCAAGATACTACGCTGATGGTAGGTTTGTACCTACTGGATTGGCAAGAACTCCTGGAATGGAAAAGATGTTAAGAGAACTTAAAGCAGCAGGACATGATGTTGTTGAATTAGCTAACCTTCCTACTGAAATGGTAGAGGCTGTCTATGTAAAAGTTTTCAACTTGGGACCTCAAAAGCCCAAGAAGTCTGTTCCCTTCAGATCTCCTAATCCAAGAAGATATCCAAGAAGTGGAAGAGGTGAAGGTGGAAGAGGTGAATCTAGTAGTTCAGCACAACAAAGAACAACAAGACCACAATCAAATGTGGATCTTCCAAGAGAACTATACTATGATTCTGTTTGTGAATGTTTGAGAGTAATCATGGAAAGTAGGCAATTGAGAGAGATAGTTGTGAGGAGTGACTTCTATGAGTACACTCAAGAGCAACTGGAACGGATGGTTAATCTTAATTTGTATGATTACAGAGACAGATTCAGGACTGCTGGAAGGCAGATGAACGATTTGACAAAATTTATGCTAAAAGAAGCTAAGAATGGATTCAAGTTCCTAAAAGAAAAGAGAACCTGGAGAAAAGTCCAATTTCACAAGTCAAAGAGGACTGGAAAGCTGAGAAGAATGGACATTGCAGAAAGAGATTATTCAATGAAGGTCAAAGACAAGAATCCATTGTCAAATCTGAATACTTGTATAAGTCTTGGAAGTAGAATGACACGCCCCAATTATACAGTGCAAAGAAATGGTGTTATTACAGAAGTTGAATACAAAGAAAGTAATGGCCATTATTTGCTGAGGAACTCTGATGGCAAAATACTGGGGATTATCAAGAAGGATGAAGACTTAAACTGCCTGCATGATGAAGATCTAATAGATATAAGGGACTTGGTGATACCAGAAAGTCACACTCACTACCGAGCCCTTAACATCTTTAAAATGAAAGCTGCATCAGTCATAAACAACAGAAATCAAGTAGCCACAATGCATGGAAAAGACAGAATTCCTAGATTAGGCTTTGTTTTGTAATGTCTTCAGACAACTTTCTGATTATGTAATTTGCTTATGTTATTTGAATATGTAATTTTGATTTTTGATTTGATGATGTATTTTTGCTAAGTGTAAGTAACAATAGAAATGTTTTGGGTCAGCTGAGGTGTTCCAATCTAGGGGGAGATTGTTGAGTCAAGAAATTGACCTACGGGGGAGATTGTTGAGTCAAAGATTTGACCTAAATGAAGTACATGGAAGATTGGAATCTTCTCAACCTCCTCTGATTTCACTAAGTAATGGATCCGAGCACACCTTTGACATCCGAGCAAGCTCTTACTTAGCCGGGTAAGATATTTTGCCTACCGGGCAAGGTTTACTTCAAGTAGTCTTCTTTAGTGGATATCCGAGCAGGGTTTGCAAATTAGTGCATTTCCGGGTAAGGTACACTAGTTTATGTAAATCCGGGCAAGGTTCACTTTATCAAGCAAGTCTGTTCTTCAGAACCAAGTATTTTACTCTTCCAAGTAAGGTTTGGTTGACCAAGTCCAAGAAGTCAAGTGATTGGAAGTCCGGGCAAGGTATTCATTAATAAGTATGATCCAAGTATGCTTGATAATCTAAAGGAATATCTCTAAGTAATATCGGGCAAGGTTCAGCTCAAGCAAGGAACAGTACTCCCGAGTACACTTTGCTAATAAGAAGCCTACCCGGAAGACTTGTTTTACACTTAGTTTATATTGAATATGTAATTTGAATATGTATGATTTTATTTAGGGTTTCTAGAAGGAATGACAGCTGTCCTAGGTTGGCAGGCCTATAAATAGAATGTTTTAGGGCACGCCGCCAAAAGAGAGAGAGGACACGGACTTTGAGCCATTAAACTTTCCGGATAAGAAAGAATATTTATTGAAAGTGACGGCTGTCCTAGGATTCCTAGAACCCTAAATCGATTATCCACTTTGTATGATGAAAAATATATAGATGGAAATCTTTTGAGTGAATCTTGTGTGTGCTTTCTACCTTTGATTATTCTTTGCAACCGTATGTTTGCTATTGATTCCGCCTTTAACAAACGTATATCTTTCTAAATATAGCAACCCATCATTAACTCTCTTGTCAACACATTAATCTGTGTGAGTTATGACATGATTAATTAAAATCCAGCTAAAATAAAGGGGCCTGACAAGAAGCCAAGAAAAGAATATTCTTCTGGATCAAGGGATAGAAACCACAACACCAATAAGAAGTATAACAACACTGATTCCAAGGAGAAACCTAAAAGTGTTGAGTCTACAAAACCCAGAGGGTCACAGAGAATGATAACTCAAGATGGCATTGATTGGTCCCAAAGGATATTGGGTAATGTATTTTCTGAAGTGAATCAAGCTACCTTGGTTGTTATTGAACCATGGAGCATTTTGAAAATGCTAAAGATGATAAACTTATGGGTGATGACTCAGAAACAAAATCAGAGGATTCAAGTGTTGATCACGTAACTTTTGCATGCATGGAATAGATTGAAGAGGTTAGTTCTAACTCTAAATCTGATCCTGTTGGTTCTAAGAGTGTGATTGCATCTGTTGTTAATTAAATTGAATGTTGTCATTGTGGTGAATACAAGTCTAAACTTGAATCACTTTGTGACCACAATGATCAACTAGTTTGTGATCTAACGATTATTCGTGACAACTATCGACAAGTGGTTGAGATCGATCAAAAATTGAAAGATAAAATTGATGCCTTGTCGTTAGTAATCACGAACTGAAAGCTGAGATATATGTTAAACAAACCATTATTGATGGTCAGTTTCAAGAAATATTAAAGTTAAGAACTAAAATCACCAAGCTTGAAAATGAGGTGATGGAGTTGAAAACAAGTTAGGAAAACTTAGAAACTCTTCCTTCTTGTTAAATGAAATAATTGAACTAAACAATAATCATCTGAAAACTGGTAAAGTTGGTTTAGGTTATGGTGAAATTCCTCCTCCATTTCATAATGATTATACCAGTATCCTAGACACAGGAAACATAAAAATGTGGATATTGATGGTCTTTTGACTATTGATCAATCTATGACTGTGGATAAGGTTCTTCATGAGGAGAAAGCTAAACAAGTTGAACCAAAGTCAACTCCAAAACCTCAAATTCATAGCAATGTGGTTTTTACTAAAACTGCTCATGGTGTGTTTGTTGAAGATGTTGTTGAACCACATGTGAATCACAAAAATAAGAACATACCTCTTTCTTATCATATTCTTTGTGAACCATGTGTTTTTGGGAATGTTGTGTCATTAGAATACTCTGTGATTTCCGATGCGGATTTAATAAAGTTTATTAATCCGATTAAGTGTGATCAAGTAAAAAGTGGTCGGCTTTACAAATTGAAAAGTGTCAGTAAAGTAATTCATGAGAAAGACATTCCTTTAAGTCTGTTTAAAAATAAGTTGATTGAAAGTATTTTTAAAATGAGACATCATGCTTGACTGAACTTAAAAAAGTTTTAGAGAAATCAAAATTGATTAATAAGTCTCAAGTGCAAGAAAAACCAAGTTTTCTTAAACCAAACAAGTTTGCGAAATCATCCGGATTAGACACACTCAAAGTTTCTCAAATTGTTCTAATCTTGAATTTTACAAAAAATAAATATGCAAACACAATGGAAGAGTCTAATGTAAGGGTTGTATCTTTTCAACCAAATGATTCACATTTAAATAATGTTTCACCACCAATTTTTGTGGACATGAGAACTTGTTTCTCATGTGGTGAACATGGCCATGCTACTAAAAGGTGTGAATCTAGGGAGAAACTTAATTGAAAATCAAAGGAATAAGTTCATGTGATTAAAAGAATATTGAAAAGGCAACCTACTCAAGTCAAGGTTGATGAAACTCATATAATGTTTAATTAAGTTAACCCCAAGAAGGTTGTGAGGGTTAATTTTCAAAATATTTATTTCTTATAACAAAAAGGTTGAGTTTGTTAAACCTCTTGCTAAGAATGAGACATTCGTGATAAGTATCTGAAACGACAGTCAAAAACACTTTTGATTTGTACTCGTGTTCATCAATTACACCAGTAGAACTTGAAACAAAATTCAAATGAGATCAAGGTTCTTGTTGAGGTTCTTCCAACACGGAAACCTAAGATTTAATTATGTCGAAAGGAAAAAAAGATTGAGCCCAAGACAGAAGCTTGGGCTGCCGTTTTAAACTAATCACTTACTTAATTGTGCAGAGTTTATCCAAGACTATTTCAGGAGACAAATGGATCATTGATAGTGGAAGTTCTCGGCATGTTATCGACAATCTTAATCTCCTTTCAGATATAAAATATATTCGAGGGGGCTATGTGGCGTTTGCAGGAAATTATGGAGGTTTGATTACAAAGGAAGGTGAAGTCTCGAATGGGAGGATTACATTCGACAAGGTTAATTATTGTGACAAAGTTGATCATGATATGTTGAGTGATTCACAAATTTGTGATAAAAAGTTTACAATGTTGTTCACTGATAAGGAGTGTGTAATTCTAAAACCGGGATTTGTTATTCCCAAGGACATGATTGTCATGTGATCACCTCGATCGAATGATATTTGTGCTTGACATGTCATCAAAAGACACTTCCTCATCGACAGCAATGTGTTTTATCTCTAAATCAACATAGAAAGATACGATCCTTTGGTACAGAAGGATGGGTCATATCCACATTCGAAAGATGAATCATCTAACGACAAATGATTTGGTGGATGGTGCTGATTGAAAAATTTCAAGATGATCGGTCATTGTTTTGCGTGCAAAAAAGGTATACAGAAAAAGAAGTCACATCCATTGAAGATGATCAACTCTATCGATACTCCTCTAGAATGCTTTCAAAAGAATTTGTTTAGTCCTCTGAATAGCGAGTATTGCTGGAGATCTTTATTGCTTAGTCGTTGCCGAAGACTATTCTTGATTCTCGTGGGTGTTATTTATGAGCACAAAGGATCAAACACTCGTTATCGTAAAAAAATTGAAAACCAAAATCGAATCATTTTACAAATCAAAAGTGAGACGTATTCAAAGTGATAATGGCACAAAATTCAAAAATAGCATGATGGAATTTTTGTTTCTGGAAAGGGGTATTCATCACGTATACAGTGCCTCGTAAGTTCCACAACAAAACAGTGTTGCTGAAAGAAAGAATCAGACTTTAATTGAGGCGGCTAGAACATTGTTGGCGGATTCTAAGCTTCCTGCTCAATTTTGGAAAGAGCCGAAAATAACGCATGTTATACATTGAATAAAGTTCTCACGGTTCAAGAAGCTCAAGAAGACGAGCTATGAGTTTCATAATAACCGTAAGCCGAACCTTCAATTTCTCGAGCCTTTTGGGTGTCCTTGCACAATGTTGAAGAAAGAAACAATTAAATTTGAAGAGAAAGTGATTGAAGGATTCTTTCTTGGGTACGTGTAGCCTAAGAAAAGATTATTTAACTTCTCTTATGGGTTTGTAAAAGAGTGGTGTCATGTTGATTGTCAAAGGTACACCACATCACTTTCCGGCAAAGGACCTAATTGGATGTTCTATTATGAAGGTACTTTCGATTATTTTACTCCTTTGGTTGATGTAGAACAAGAAGATCTGATTCGTGCTTATCTTGAAACATAAATCTTATCTAAGACGAGATCATCTACTTATGAAGATCATGTTGTTGATGATCAACCTGAAACATCATATGATGTTTCTATATCTTCTTATGATGCTGACTTTGAAGATTCTTCCTTTGTACCATTGATAGAATCTCATGATATTTCTATGATACAAGTCGAAGAATCTTCCCAACCTTTGAATGTTGAATCAACTAAAGAAAACATCACTAGCTTACAAGAAAAAGTTGAAGTTCTTGAGAATCTTACACTATGGATTCACTCTTATCATCCTCATGACAACATTATTGGTGATGTAAATGAGGGGGTTCGTACGCGACGTCAGGTTGCTAATGTATGCAATGATAATGTATTGTTTGTGTATGCTGATATGTATACATCAGGGTCATGAGTATCACTAGGTACACGCGCTTTCTATCTCAAATTGAACAAACAAGTGTTTCAATGGAACTTCAAGAACCATCTTGGGTAGTTTGAATGCAAGAGGAGTTACAGCAGTTTGTATGACTGGGTGTCTGGGATCTTATTGATCAACCGGATCGGGTGAAGAAGGCTATCCCGACGAAATGGGTATTTAAATTTAAAAAGGATAATCGTGGGGTAGTCGTGAGAAATAAGGCAAGATTAGCCGTAAAGGGTTTTAATCAGCAATAGGCATAGATTACACTGAAGTATATGCTTTGGTTGCTCGACTGGAGGCTATACGTATCTTTTTAGCCTATGCAGCTTTCAAGAACTTTAAAGTCTATCATATGGACGTTAAGAGTGTGTTCTTGAACGTGGAAACTCACAAGGAGGTGTATGTGAAGCAGCCTCCTGGTTTTGAAGATCCTAATTATCTCGAGCGTGTTTACCGATTAAACAAGGCTCTATATGGTCTTCACCAAGTCCCGAGAGCTTGGTACAACATGTTGGCTGACCATCTAATCAATAGTGGC
Source organism: Bidens hawaiensis (assembly GCF_021521415.1). Taxonomy (NCBI): domain Eukaryota; kingdom Viridiplantae; phylum Streptophyta; class Magnoliopsida; order Asterales; family Asteraceae; genus Bidens; species Bidens hawaiensis. Next base: position 865,899 of record NW_027491488.1, read on the forward strand.
TTCAAGCGATGGATTGTGGATTATACTCTCATTTATAAGAGTGTGGAAGTTGATCTCCTTCTTGTTCATATTTATGTTGATGATATTATTTTTGAATCAAAAAACAACGTGTTGTGTAAGGACATCGAGAAGACAATGCAGACCAAGTTTGAGATGATTTCGATGGGAGAGATGAATTTTTTCTTGGGGTTGCAAGTTCACCAGTCTGATTTGGGTATTTTCATTCATCAGACCAAGTACATGAACGATTTCTTGAGCCGATTCAAGATAACAGCAAGAAAAGTCCCCTCTACGCCTCTTCCTATGGGTCACAATTTGTCACCGGACAAATTGGAGGAAACCGTTGATTTGACTCTTTATCGAGCTATGATTGATTCTCATATGTACTTAACTGCGCCTTGTCCTGATATCATGTTTGTTTTTGTTTATGTCATACCCCAACCAACGGCGGAATTCCGGGGTGCAAACCGTAGTTCACAGCTCGCAAGGTACAATCTTGCAATATAAATATGACAGTATCTAATTAATTGCTTATTAAATCCAAAATTTCATACAAGTATACAACAATTTAAAAGCAAATTGCAATTTAATCCCAAATCAACACAAGTAGTCTTTTTTTTATATTATCTTAAGGCATCTCTAAATATTTCTTCACCATAGCTTCAAACCAAAGTATAACTTGCAATATACGTAAAAATAGATATATTTTATCAACAATATGTTGAGTGAGAAAACCAACAGTTTTCGACACTAAATACGATATAAGATAAAAACTACAAACCTATATTGTGAGTGTCAACAATTAAATGAAAGCAAGTAATTGGTGTTGTTTGGCCATTGCCTAGGGAATCAGGCTTTGGCTACTAAGACGACATGCTAGAATCAATGATGGACTCTCCGAAGGCTAGAATTAAAGAGATAAGCAAGTAAGCAATTAGAAAATAAACATTTAATTGATCAACAACACAATAACCTTGATTTTCTAGTATGGATAATATGCACTATGAAAAATATGAATAGATACGCATAAAGTCCCCAAAATTATTTAAAACAGTAAAATAGGGGAGTGATTACTCACCTTGACGATTAAGCGAGTAAACCGAGAGAAAAGACAAACAAGCAAGGTTATCGTCATAAGTATTCTGATCCAAACAGACATGCGACTTAAACAAAATAAAAGTAGAATAAAAACCGAAAATATAGCAGTTGGAATCAATCCTAACGGATGTATAGAGCTCAAGTTGTGAGGTTTTCAGTAAATACGCGAGCTGTTACTATTCAGAATCCAAACTTTGATTCGGAAGTCGGGTTCTTACCAGTACACTCAAAATTTTATGGTGAATCAAAAAGTCTTCTGGTCTGAAAGCTAATTCCGACCAGAAGTGATAGAAATTGATTAGGCAACTGTGTTGACTAATTTGCCCTTAAGGGGTCGGAGTCCAATTGACCCTTTAAATCCCCTCAATCCCAAAAACTGATTTGGGTTTATTGATTATTGAATAAAAGTGAACGAATTACAGAAGACAACTTACCCAGAAAGTGATTAGAAATAGAAGAAATTTGCGGTCAAGGAGTTCTTGAACTTGAAAGCCAACGTAGCAAGACGAACTTGATTCATTCTCGAAGAAGATGATGAAAGGTGTGACATTTGTCATTTTTCCGATTCGATTCGTTTTCACCTTCATATTGTAAACCGACCCGATTTGTATCCCGAACCCTTCGATATTATTAAAATGATAGATTTTATGTTTCATAATCATCTCACGCTTGTCGGATCACGAAAACACCTTTTACAGCTCTTAAAATGCTCCTTTAACGCTCAAAACACCTCGAAACGAACTGCAGGGACCAAATATGCCAAACAACCAAACCTGCTGACCAACCCAACCCTCCTAACACGCCGCGCCGCGCGGCCAGTGACGCTAAGCTGGTCTCATGGCGCGACCAGACACCTGCAGCAGCCAGATTTCGTTTTTGTTGATATTTCACTTGCTGACCCTTTAAACCAATAAGAATGCTTGAAAATCCTCTCACCTTATCCTTCAAGATCAAAGATAACCCACCCATTCCAAACTACTCTTTCACATCAAACTCTCTCAAACAAAGTTCTAAGCTTCAACCTTTAAGTTCCTTCTTGTTCGACTTCTAAGAGTCAAACAAGAACCATATTTTGATTCTAACTAACTCCATATGATTAAAGCTTGTTGTTGCAACATATATATAATATATACCCCTTGTTTCCTTCGGTTTTCACTTCTTCCATTCATTGGTCGGTTAAGGTGCGATACTATAAGGCAAGGCTACATGGAGGACTATTATAGTCCTTGTTTATAAATAATTCGTTTAAGCTTACTAATATTGTTTAGTTTATGTTTATTTTAGTTTGTAAACTCATTTTTGTAAGTCCATGGTATTGGGTATAGGGCCACCATTTTCGGTTTTATTCCGAGTCAAGGACCGAATCATAACCGAACTATTTTTTAAATGCTTTGTATTTAAAATGATTTATTAATATGTTACATGCAAGATTTGTGTAGAATAATTTCTAAGTTCATTGTAATAAGTTCTATGGTATTGGGTATGTGACAACCATCCTCTGTCTTATACCGAGTCAAGGACCAAACCAAGACCAAACTAAACCGAGTTCACTTGCTTAAGACACACTAGTGTGTTTTGAGCCACCGAATCTCACATTTTCCCTAAAACTATTTTATAAACTAATTTTAAATGTTTTCTTAAGTTACTTGGTATGTCGAATCCCACTTGATCTTATAACAAGGTTGGACCGACAAAGCCAAACACTCACTTAACGGACGTCGAGGTTCTCCCTAATAGAACTACACACTTGGTTAAGTTTCTTTTAATTTTATTGAGTTATCTAATGACATGTATCACTTTGGAATGTCGGGTTCGGATTTGACAATTTGTCAAGACCCGAACCGACTAAACCGAGCACTCGTTAAAATCCCGTTTTGGTATATCTAACAAGGGGTCGTGCACCATTGCATTAAATCAATTCCCACATATTTACTTAACAAAAGTTAAGTAAAATTAATGAGTAGAATACCGAGACACGATTTCGAGCAAACTTACTTTTCAAAAACCGTTACTTCAAGTTCTTAAATATTTACGAGTTAAACCTCAAACTTTGATTAATTATTTAACTTGTCATTTTATTTTACTTTAAAGTCTTTCAAGACCATCTTCTAAACCGAAACCCCTTTAACTTAGACCTCACTCGTTGAACTTATTATCCCCGTTTATCAGAAACAACCCTCCAAGTTATTTATTTCATGTGAGCACTTTTTCATCCCCCGTTTTTCGTCTTACGTTTTGGGGGTGGCACTGTATACTTATTCAAATTCAAATGATTTGTACTTGTGTCTCAAACCACAAACTCCTTAGTATATGTTACTTAAATAAATGCTCGATTTGGTGTTGTATGCTTTACATGATTACATGCTATATGTTTATTGCTTTACATCATACGCACCCCGACCTACTTTAGCTTAATTGCTAGTAGCATAGGGCAACTATTATCCGAGTATATTTGGTTGTTACCATATAGAAAAGTGTCTCAAATTATTTACTATTTGCATATGTAAATAGTTGCTATTATTTATTGTTCCATATACGAGTTTGTGGATTTCATTCTACATTTGTTATACTCAAAATCTGTAGGTTCCCAGCCGGATCTACACAGGAGTATCTCGTAACACGAGGGTGCGGAATCCCCACGTAATACGATACGAGCGTAAGATATATTAAACGTTGAGACGATACACAAGCACACGTTACAATACTAATAAACACGTTGTATTGCAACACTTTAACATGTGATATCACCGATCACAAAAACACGTTCCGGAAAACTTAAACAAAACAAGCCAAAGTTGAGGTTATATAAACCTCGACAACTTCGCCTAACATGTTAGGCGAAGTTGTCCTAACTTCGCTTGTCCACAAGTTCGCCTACATCCCAGGCGAACTTATGTGACACAATATCTAAAACCAAATCAAACAATCAAACTCGATTACAGACACATACAAAACACTAGATACTGAACTACTGACATCATGCACCAACAGACTCCCCCTTGGCAGTAGCTTCATATCTATATCTTCATTCACGTGTCTAGTAATCCCAAAATGTCGTGTCACCCGTCTTCAAGAATGAACTCCCTGTCTTACACAGACAGAGACCACTATCTGGTATTTCTTGGCTTCATCTTTCTATGCAGGAATATAAAATATTTTCTTCTCGTTTAGCACCTGCAAGTCAGCTTGAGACAAATTTACCAAGTGCATGGGGTCATACACTCTCAGAACTTCTTGTTCATCTTCATCCTCCATAACCGCTTCAGCTGTTTGACTATCAACATACCACCACTTAAGATTCTTTAAGACATCCTTGGGCATTGGTTTCATCGGCACTTCTTTCAAACACCGAATCGGCTTATATTTCATTACCATCCAAGGTTTGCCATCAGCTCGCATTCCTCTTTCCTTATCTTCAACAAGCTTCCCTTTCTGCGGCTTTAACAACTCAAACTTTTTCTCTTTTACACTTTCTTTCCACACAATCTTCCCAATAATTCTGGCCATATTATCATCACTTCTATTAATCAACCCCAACTTAGCCAAATCCTTCACCTCACACTCAGGCAAGGTATTCAAAGATCTCAACATCCTCTTAAAGTACTGAATCCCATCAAAACGTTAAATCACAAATAACCTCAACTGCTCATCATACAACCAGCATATAATACCCTTCTTTGATTCAGCATACCCTTTGATATTGTAACTCTTCTTGAACATGGTTGGAACCGCTGGCTTCTTTGTCTTCACAAACCACTGAGCGTAGCCTTCTTTCCATCTCGGCTGCTCTTCCCATTCAGACTCATCACTTTCCATATCTTGACCCACATTTGCCTTATCAACGTCTGGGATATCATGTTCTACGCTGTCATCCACAATCTCTCCCTCTTCAATCTCACTATCAATCACAATCTGTTCGCCTATCTTGTCAATCTCCTTAATAGGTAACACATCGTCATCACCCACAACATCATCATCCACCATTTCCTCATCATCCACTACCACAACATCTTCACCCCCTGATCCACATGTTGTACCAGTTGACTCCCCCTGAGTTGTGGTAGTTCCAAGAGTTTGTTCAGTTCTTGGCAACTCACCACCTGCACCTTTCGATGCATTGGGATCATCATCTCTATCATGACTTTTCTTTGTTCTCAACTCATCGCCCTTGCAGCTCTTCTCCCCCTGAGATGCTAAGAACTGTTTTAAAGCATCAAAAAGTTTACCGTGCTCAACAAGGAGGGACGATTGAATCTGATTTTCTGCAACAAGGCGCTGGATAGCTTGAGTCTGGATTAGATTGATTCTTGACCATTCAGCAACGACCCGTTCAAGAGCAGCTATCCTTTCAGAATTGGATAAGGTAGCATCAAAATCAAACCGCGTATGAGAAACGTCTTGAGCATACGGTGTAGGTATTCCCAAACTAGCAGGAGTGTCAGAAACAGACTGAAAAGTAACCGCGGGTGGTATTGTGACAGATAACCCCGCAGTAGCAACCAATGTTGACTCAACAAATCTTGCAACAACCTCCGATGGAGTAAGAGTAGGAGGTGGCAAGGAAACTATCTCTGGAGCCGAAAACTGAAATGAGGTTGGTGGAAGACCAAATGTTGAAAATGTAGTCACCACGGGAACACTTGTGGTGATCGGTCCTGTCACAGTCATCGAAGCAGGAACCATGGTCAAACCAGATAACGAGGGTGGAGAGAAACGAACCACCCTTGAGCTTTCGCCAACTCCGGACCTCTCACCAGCTCTGACTTTCCTCGATCTTCGTATCAATTTGTCTAACTCTTCCTCATAGTCAGATTCACTGTCATCCGAGTCTCGCTTTCTCTTGCCATGTATTCTTTCTTGTCTGATCAGAATCTGTTGTGCTTTAGCCATATCATCCGTGGAGGAGTCAGAATCGGTTCTCTCAGAATCTGATACTGACGTAGCTACCGTCGATACATTTATACCAGAAACCTCAGCTACTGTGACTTGAACCTCTGCAGCAGGATCAACTCTCTCCATATCAAAGAACCCTTGGCCACCAAAAGCAGCTTCAAGATCTACTTGTTCCTCCGGTGCCACAACAGGATCAGCAGACAATGCTAGCTGTACCACAGGTGGTGGTTTAGGAACATCAGCCTTTTGCGGTGCCGGGTCCCGAAATTCATCTCCAAGAGGAGCAACATAAGCAGGGTTTATCAAATAACCAAATAATGGAGTATGCCGCGGACGAAGCTCTGGTTTACTGCGAGCACTCGACGACCTGCATTGCGCAAAGATCCTCTTGCTTACACTCTCAACATAACGAATGGGACGGCGTTGAGGTAGCGTAGGAGCTACATGATTCAAGATCATCTGTAAGAATCATGGGTACATTAAAAATCTTTCACGAGCGACTGCGCGTCTCTGACGATCGATTTCATAAAACACCATCTGACTGAAGCTGTAGGGCTTGTTGTAAGTCAGGGCTGTCATGGCAGATTGCATTATTGCTCCCATACCGTCCGTACCAGCTTTACGACCCGACATGCACACAATCAACACATTCATCAGAAAACGCCACTGATCCAGTATGAATCCCTTTCGTCTTTGAGTGTCACCCAAAGGACCCGAATAGCCCATACGTAAAAATGCACCATCTCTGAATGGAGCCGGAAAGTCGGTTGGATCATCTATGGTCTCAGTCCCGAACTGCAAGGCAACCCTGATCTGATTTGCTGAGAACTGCACCACCTGATTGTTTACTGTGGCGCGCATAACCGGAGGCTCAACTCTACAGTCATATTCTACCGTTCGTTAGAAATCTTCAATATTCGGTAGAGAAATAGGGAGAGTTGTAGTAATAGCATGAAAAACACGTGAGCGAACTAAGAAGGAGATGATCTCGTGATAATCATCGACACCACTAGCATCCGGATCCAACGTGATATACATGTTGTAACCCGGAAAGAACTGTCTGTTGTTGTCACCACCTTCGTCACCACCAGCACCACCAGCTCCTGCTACGGCAGCCATATCTGCACAGCAAACGGTCTAAGTTAGAACATCGACAAAGCAGGTTATAACTTCGCTTGTTACCATGAGCGAAGTTAAGATAACATCTTGTGTGCAGGCGAAGTTATCCATATGGCGAAGTTGATTACAACTTCGCCTTTACCATAACTTCGCCTGATAACAGATTAAAACCTTTAAGTTAACAAGATTAGCAGTAGGCGAAGTTAAGTATAAGGCGAAGTTGAGGATAACATCGCCTAATCCTAACTTCGCCCCTGAACAAGTTAGAATAATTAATTAATTAAAATAGCAGGCGAAGTTATGCCTAGGGCGAAGTTGAGAGCAACTTCTCCTAAAGCTAACTTCGCCTGAATCTGAAACGGCATATAAAAAAAGGTCAGATCATGGCTTGATCGGAGTATTGGTGATTGATAACATAAAAGGATGTTACTATAGAGATCTAGACGATCAAATTCGTTACGAACACATTAGAAAGAAATTGGTTAGCGGGTGTTTAAGGGTTGCATGAACGAGGTCACAAATCGGACCAAAACGACATTTGATTAACATCATTGACACGAGTTATAAGTTATAACGATCCTACACACCTTTAACACTGACAAGAAGTAGATAAAAAGGAGGTTCGATTCAAGGGTTAAGTTCGCCGAGGGTGAAAGTAAGGTTATAAGTTCGCCGAGTGTGTGTAAGTTGGAAAGAATTTGACCAAGTTGACCCTTGGTTCACCTTATATCTGTTTGAAAATACATGGGCGAAGTTAAGCTAAACTTCGCCCATCTGATAACTTCGTTGGCCAACTTCTTATTATTAACTTCGCTTTAGGTCAACCATGGTCAACTTCGCCTCTTTACAAGTTCGCCTATAGTTTAAATTACAAAACAGAACCTTATAGTTTGATCACAATGCAACAGTCTTTTAAAATTATCCGTCAAAGATTTAAACTTTACGAACAAAGAACCAAGTAACCAAGTTTTAAACCACAAAACAAAATATGCAATGTAAATTTTAGTAACTAAATAAACGGGATCAAATTTCAGTCTTGACAGGGACCAGCATGTTTTAGAAAAGATCCAAACAGAAATCATACTAATTAAATGGCTGTCACATAGATCCATGTTCAGCGGTATTATGAAATAAAGAAACAGGTTGTAAGCAGGTATACAACTTAGTATGGTATTCATCGCTTCTGTGATACTATTTAGGTTCAATTAAGCTCAAAATTTAGATGGACATCACATGAGAGATTGTGATGCCTCCTATCTATTCTCAAAGCGTATTTAGCTTTCCCCAAGTCACCCCGAGTTGACCTCGACCCGTAGTGTCTGATTAAATAGTAAGTACATATCGATCTTTAGAGGTTTCTTCCCGTTCTTGTTCTTGTCTCTTGATTGATAAGTATAACAACATACGCTTCAAAAGGCTTAACAACATTTTTTTTTAATAAAGATTAACACAGCTTCAAATAGTAGACGACTGCAAGTCCCGAATCTGGATCACTGCAGGTACTTGACACACTATCTTCTAGGGAATCAGAACACTCATGGGCTCGTTTATGACTGAGTAATCACTTTTCTGCCTATCATTCGGAAAGATGTATATGGAGACATGCACAACTCTGAATGATTCTCCACTTTAAATCGAGGAGATTTAGTTAGTATCACTTCTACTTTTACGCACCATAAAAAGCTACCATAACATACAATGGCTGTTCTAGAGTCTTTTAGGCCTAATAACTTCACTAGTTAAGCACACAGAATTAGTTTGTCTATCACTTTCCAAGGTTGAATCAATTTTCTTTTAAACATTGTATTGAAACTTCTTACGAAGTTATAGGCTTGAAAAATTATATCATCTCCCACAAAAAAAATTTTAAATTCTATCGCTCCGATCAAGTCAAGGTCTTCAGGTAAACGGCTATCCTGAAGATCCAAAGGATCAGCTGGACCGACCACATACGAGTATGTGTCCTTCTAACTAAGTATGAATGACTATTTTTCAGCGAAAGAATAAAAACCCATCATAAACCGCCCCGGTCACTTTCAGTCATCTGGTTAATGGCTATCCTCATAATCTACTAGTAGAAGTAAGGACCAAACACATCCGAAGATGTGTCCTTCAAACTGAAGCAACCGACATAATTCTAAGCGATAGTGATGTTTTTTTAAATAAAAACGAGAAACACGGTTACTCGGGATTGATCATCCCATTAAGCTCAACAAGTTTTGAAAACGAGTTCGGTCAAACGCTTTAGTAAAAAGATCGGCGAAATTATCCAGCGAATCAACCTTTTCTAGCACTATTAATTTCTTCTCAGAACAATCCCGTATAAAATGATGACGAATGTCTATATGTTTAGTTTTGCTGTGTTTGACGGGATTGTTAGTTACTGAGATTGTAGCAGTGTTATCAGTGCAAATAGGAGTTTGAGTAAATTCAGTCCGTAATCGCGCAATTGTTGTTGTATCCAAAGAACCTGGGAGCAGCAATTTGATGCTGCCATGTACTCTGCTTCACAGGTGGAAATGGCTACTGAGGTCTACTTCTTGCACTGCCATGACACCAATCTTCCTCCCAGAAACTGACATCCACCGGTTGTCGACTTCTTGTTCTGATTACAACCTCCATAATCAGAATTCGTGTAGGCTACCAAATCCAGTTCTCCCCCTTTCGTGTACCACAATCCCAACTTAGGCTTGCCTTTGAGATACCTCAATATTCTCTTCACTTCCTTCATGTGAGATTCCTTTGGGCTTGCCTGAAAACGAGCACAAAGACAAACTGCAAACATAATATCAGGTCTAGATGCAGTTAAATACATTAAAGAACCTATATGATTGCTCGATATTGGGTGGGGTCCACGTCTTCATCACTGTCTGAATCAGCACCCAGTTTGTGGTTGACGCAAACTGGAGTATCAAATTGGGTGCTATCTTCCATCTTGAAGCGTTTGAGCACATCATGGACATATTTTGTTTGATGAATAAACATCCCATCTTTCTTCTGATCTACCTGCAAACCCAAAAAGAAATTTAATTTGCCCATTTCGCTCATTTCAAACCTCTTTTTCATGACTTCTTCAAATTCCTGACACATGGCGACTTTTGATGCAGCAAAAATGATGTCGTCCACATAGACTTGCACTAGTAGAAAATCTCCCCCTTTTCTCTTGACAAACAGCGTGCTGTCGATCTTTCCTCTTTCGAACCCATTCTCAAGCAAGTAATCAGACAAGGTTGCGTACCAGGCACGAGGGGCCTGATGTAGCCCATATAACGCTTTACTCAGTTTGTACACATGATCAGGAAAATCATGGTCAGGGAAACCCGGAGGTTGTTCAACGTACACCACCTCATCGACTTTACCATTAAGAAAGGCACTTTTCACATCTAACTGGAACACCTTCATCTCATTGTGTGCAGCATATGCCAAAAATAGTCTAATTGCCTCCAATCTTGCCACAGGAGCAAACACTTCATTGTAGTCGATTCCTTCTTGCTGATTAAACCCTTTTACTACCAGCCTCGCCTTATTCCTTACGATTATCCCTTTCTCATCTCTCTTACATTTAAAAACCCACTTTGTGCCAATAGCATGTACACTCTTCGGTTTTGCAACTAATTTCCATACTTCCATCTTCTCGAACTGTGCTAACTCTTCTTGCATGGCTTCGACCCACGAGCTATCCTTTAGAGCCATTAGATAATTCTTTGGTTCAATCTGGCTGATGAAGCAGGTGTACAAGCATTCATTTATGATACCCGTTTCTTTAATGCTTGCGTAAACACATGTGTGTTCATCCAAACTTCTTCTTGTTTGAACACCGTCCGATAGGTTACCTATCACACTCTCCAATGGCTGATTTTTGTGAATTACGGTAGTCTGAACCGGACCGACTTCCAGATTGTTTTCTAAATTCGAAGAGAGTTCTTCAATGGGTGATTGATGTTGAGAGTGAAATGGGTTGTAGAATTCTTCTTCAGTAGAGGCAGCAGGAGTATTAACGGCACTTGACGTGGAAGGTTGACTTTCATCGTATCGTGGACGTTGCACAATATTTTCCTCCTCGTCATACAAAATCCGTGAAGCAATTTTCTAATCAACTTCTGCAAAATCCAAGTAAGGCATATTAAAAGATTTGAACAGTTTATCATAATCGAAAGCTTCAGCGGGTCCCATGCTTGGCTTTGGTGACTTGTAACTCGTAATATCAGTGTTACATATCACCTCAACGTTGCTGTTCGATAAATTAAAGACTCTTCTGTTGGGTGTCGCAACAACATATCCGACTAAAATACCTTTGTCGGATTTTTCACCAAATTTTGAGTTCGTCTTTAATATCGTACATGGGGACCCGAAAGGTTCGAGACCATTCAAGTTTGGCTTTCTACCATGCATAAGTTCATTACAAGTTTTATTTAATCTTTTAACAGTTAAAACACGATTAAGGATATAACAGGCTGTGGCAACAGCTTAAGCCCAGAACACCACGGGAAGTTTAGCATCAGCCAGCATGGTTCTGGCTCCTTCAATTAGCGTTCTATTCTTCCTCTCAGCCACCCCATTTTGTTGCGGAGTATACCGGGCGCTGTACTGATGGTCTATCCCTTTCTGTAAGCAGAACATCTCCATCTGGTAGTTCTTGAACTCTGTCCCATTATCACTCCTGATGTACTTAACCTTTCTCCCAACAATATTTTTAACCTTGGTAATCAGGTTAATTACCAACTGAACCGTCTCATCTTTTGCCTTCAGAAAGTATACCCAAAAGTATCGAGAGTAATCATCGGTTACTACCAGGCAGTATGACGTTCCACCCAGACTTTTTACATTCACGGGACCAAAGATATCCATGTGAAGTAGATCTAGGGTATTGACAATTGAGTTAACCTTCTTGGAGTAATGAGATTTTTTGTGTTGCTTTCCCTTCTTGCACGATAAGCATTGATCTTCAAAGTTAAAATTCTTCAAGGGAATTCCAAGCACTAGCCCATTCTTGACAATGTAATTCATTTTACGAAGATGTATATGTCCCATTCTTCGATGCCATAACTCGGACTCGGACTCAGTTGCCTTTGACAGAAGACATGACTCTTCTGTTGTCATCTCAGTTGACCTCATATCCATTACATACGTGTTCTTTTCTCTTGGAGCTTTCATCACCACCCATGCCTCTGGTATCTTGAATCCCGGATAAAGAACGATTGCCTCATTTTTAGTAAAATGTACCGTGTATTCTTTGTCACAAATCTGAGACACACTTAACAAGTTATGCTTCAACTCTTGAATAAAATTAACCTTCTCTAACTTCATTTTTCCATTTGTCACAGTTCCCATACCAGTGATTCTACCTCCACTCTCTCCAGCGAAACTAACCCTTCCTCCTTGAACAGGTTTCCATTCACGTAACAAATTCTTGTTACCAGTCATGTGCCGGGAACAACCACTGTCTACAACCCACATATTGTTTACAGCCCTGTTCAACTGTTCCTGCACAGTTAAGGAAAAAGATTAAAATCTGGGGACCCAAGACCTACTGGTCTTGGGTCGATTAAATCTGTTAAACGGCATCCCGTACTTTGGTTGCCCAAAGTCAGTTTGAGGATGATTTCTGTAAGTTCTGAAAGGAAACCTTCTTGAGGATTGACTATGAGGCCATCCAAACCTTAGTGCATTAACAGAATTATAATTGTTAACTGGAAAAAACTGAGATCGATTTCTTTAAAATCTTGGATTATTCCAATGTCTGAATTTTGGTCTGTTCACATTCTTACCAGTATCATAATTAATATTCGTTTTATTCTGATTTTTCGGAGGTCTCATACCTCTAAGTTTTCTCTTGTTTAGAGGACAATCAGCAATAAGGTGTCCTATTTGATTGCATCTGAAACAACTTCTGTGTTCAACTCTCGTCTCAACAGTTGTTGCAGATGTCGAGGTTGCATTACTACTCGTTTGTCTAACATATGGTGGAACGAACGGGTTTAGGGAAGAATTCTTTTCATTTGGCTTATATTCCTCCCCACGTTTTAGTAACACTTCCTCTTCTTTTATCTCACCCGATTCGGATGTCTTGTCCGAATTTGATGAGACAGAGCTAGGAACAAAAATCTCAACATTCGAAATTGGCTTACTCGTTTCGCTTTTACTAACTTCAGGTTCTTTAATCGAAATTTTGACTGGAGCTGTCTGACTAATCTCAACATCAGCAGATTTCTGATTACTAGGATTATAAGTATAGTTATTGTTATACGGTGGTGGAACTTCAGAAAATCCAATTCCCCCTTTGTTAACTGGGGAACGTTGAACACTTATGATGTGATCAAGCATTGCTGAGGAATTTCTAAATTGTTCAATTTTTCTGTTTAGTTCCACCACTTTTACCTGGTAATCAGCTATCTGTTTATCTCTTTCTGCAATTAGTTTGGTTTTTTCTTCTAACACTTCATAACTAAGATCAATTACTTGAATTTTATCAGCTAAACTGGCTTTAAGACTTCTGATATCCTTTTCACTAGCTTTTATTTTTACCGAGTAACTGTTTTCTCTAGTTTTAGTATAGTGATGATCTTCTTTTAACGTTTTAAATTGTGCGTCCAAACTAACAAACTGATCAGTTACTGTTTTCAATTGTTCAGACAGATTTTCACATTGCATACAATGAAGTTCAGAACTTACCTCAGAGAGTTGATCTTTCACTTCTACCATATATGCTTGATTTTCACCCGTCTCCCTCTCACTTCCTCCCGTTTCGATGTTTACCAAGTTAGCCTGTTCGAACACTTCCTCAACTTGTATATTCCAGTTGTATCCACCATTCTGTCTAGATACCATAGCCCTATTCTCACTACCTCCCCCATTCTGTTGTGCAAGCCTGTTCTGACTTCGTTCGACTCTCTCATTTGTACATTCCTTGGCAAAGTGACCATTTTGTTGACAGTTGTAACATCTAACCTTTGATTTGTCAAACCCTGGTCTTTCTCCAACGAACTTTCTACCTGTTTTCTTCATGAATCTCTTAACCCTTCTTACTATCATAGCCATCTGCCACTGCAGATCCATCTCTTCTAGATCATCAGCATCGATCTGATCATAGTCTTCATCCAAAGTAGCAGGGTCGACTATTTTACCTTTGATGTAGTTCTCATAAGATGCAATGAAGGATGCATAGAGGGCAAACTGCTGCTCAGCTGATTTAACACTCATGGGCATCTGTGAGTAGTTGTTGGTTGGAACATTTGACGAGAAATTTTCAGTTGTGGCTTGAGGTTTTGAAGAGTTACTTCCTCCGGCTACGAAACATACATCGCCATCCATGTTGAGAATCACATGACCATCTCGAGTTGAGTTTGAGTTTGAGTCTCCCTTTGAGTAGTAGGCAGAGGATTCTGATTTTGAACATGAACTTGGAGTGACTTTCGCACCATACATTCCCGGATCCTGAACCTGATCAGTTGGTGTCTCCTTCCGAACCATGTTAAGTTCAAAATTTCGTAATTTATTGACTGCTGTTTCCAAATCAATATTGGCAAACTCTTTATCTTCTCTCATCAAAACTGTGTACATTTCCCATTTCGGTGAAAGAGTATCAAGAAGTTTCTCTACTATCTCTTCTTCTTTGTAATCAATTGAGTAATTACTAAGTTCGGTCATCAGGTGATAATATCTTGTGATGATATCGTCAAGTGATTCATTTTTCAAATATTTGAACACCGAGAATTGGGTTTTTAGTAGCTTTGTCTTGGAAGCACGTATCCCCACATTACCTTCATATCGATTTTCTAGTGCTTCCCATAGCTCTCTAGCGGTTTTGTATTTCTTGAAGGTATGAAGAATCTCTTGTGGAAGAGCCATGGTTATTGCTGCATGAGCTTTATTCTCTGCCTCATATATTTTCTTTTCCTCCTCTTCCATTTTACTGTACTTCTTAATTTGATCACGACCTTCAAACAAGGATGTTGGTGGAATGTATCCGTCTTGTATGCACACCCACATCTTTGCATCTTGATATTTAACATACTGTTCAAACCGATCTTTCCAAGCAACGAAATCTGTACCCTTGAGCATTTTTGGAGCTTTAGTTGCTGAACCGGCTTCAACCTCCATTTTTACCAGTTCTGTAATATTTATCGAAGTCATAATTGAAAGAAACACAACTCAAAACACAAGGAGAGTATAAATTTTTTTTTTATTATTTTGAACAGTGATCAGTAGGCGAAGTTAATATAACTTCGCTTCGCAACTTCTCTATACTCTTAACTTCGCTTGATATATAACTTCGCTTAACTTCAACTTCGCTTCACAACTTCGCTATACTCTTAACTTCGCTTGATCTATAACTTCGCTTAACTTCAACTTCGCTTGATTGATAACTGCGCTTGACCTTATAAGTTCGCGTAAACCCTAGAACAGTGACAGCAACTTCGCTTGATGAACACAAGGTTTTTGCAGGTTTTAATTTGACGTATTGCGAGGTATGCGAAGGTGTAATGGGTTATATTTGATGGTGGGAGATGGGTAAAACACAAAAACTAGGTATTTCAAAGTAAACTCGTTCCGCGAATAGTCGAACGGAACGATCTTTACACTCGTGTGATAATCCCGAACTACACAATCACGAGCAAAAGCTCTGATACCAATTGTAGGTTCCCAGCCGGATCTACACAGGAGTATCTCGTAACACGAGGGTGCGAAATCCCCACGTAATACGATACGAGCGTAAGATATATTAAACGTTGAGACGATACACAAGCACACGTTACAATACTAATAAACGCGTTGTATTGCAACACTTTAACACGTGATATCACCAATCACAAAAACACGTTCTTGAAAACTTAAACAAAACAAGCCGAAGTTGAGGTTATATAAACCTCGACAACTTCGCCTAACATGTTAGGCGAAGTTGTCCTAACTTCGCTTGTCCACAAGTTCGCCTACATCCCAGGCGAACTTGTGTGACACAATATCTAAAACCAAATCAAACAATCTAACTCGATTACAGACATATACAAAACACTAGATACTGAACTACTGATATCATGCACCAACAAAAATCTATGAAAATTGCTCACCAACATTCGTGTTACAAAGTTTATTTTATGCAATGCTACAGGTTTGATAATTGCTTGAGCGAAGAATTGAGGAACGTAGCTTGTTTTGAGACCACTAGGAAATTATTCAAATTTGTTTTGTATGAACAAGATGTGTTGTGTATTGATTTATGAAATTAATGAGTTGATTAAATATTGTCACTTTAATAGTGTCTTGTGTTCTTGGGCAATTCGTTGCACCCCGGCATGTTCCGCCACCTTTGGTCGGGGTGTGACAAAAGGAGAAAAGGATTTCATGGGTTTACTAATATGGATGGTTGAGGCAAAGTGTTTTAGGGTTGGAGAATGTCTTAGAGTTAAATACATAGAGGTTATCTAGTTGTTTTAGTAATTACTAGAGTAAGGAAAACGTATAACATAATTAAGACAAAATCGGTTCATAAAACACATAAATTGATTCTTGTAGAAGTTGAAAATGAATGTCGACACACACCATGGCTAAAGGGGTTTTCTTGGATATCAAAACACGAGATTTGGGTCAAAAATAAGCGATTTTGGACTAAAACTCGCATGTACAAAAAAAACTGATTCGCAGCACCCTGGTCACGCTATGCGACCAGGTGAGGCCATCCTCCCCGTGTGGCATGGTGTGGGGGGTGGTTTGCACTTTCTGTTTTGGTCCATGGTGTTCCAAAAATGCATTTTTAAGCCATTTTAAGAGTTTTTAAGGGTTTTTAAGGGTTTCTAAGGGTTATTTGACCATTTTGAAAGTTATGAAAATATATGATAAGTTAAACCCAGTTAAATACCAATAAATACAAGTTTTTATTAATGAGAAATACCCGAATTACGTTCTTGAATCGGGTAAACATATACGAACACAAATATGAAAGATCTAAAATGTTACAGTCTCCCGTTGTTTTGGGAATTTCGTCCCGAAATTCGAGAAAAATAAAAAAAATACTTATAAATTAATTAAATTACTTTAAGGAAAAACTTTTTATTAAAATAAAATATAAAACTTTACCATAACATGGAACTTCGAGTGGATAAAACAACGATTCAATTGAAAATCCAATAAGGACACTTATATATAGGATGTATCAACGGCGTATCCACCATGTCCTTATCATCTTTACAATTGTACCATTATCCCAACTACTTTCGATTCTATATTATGACACACAATTGTACGTATTATGATTTTCATGAGAGGACTTGGATAATCACGTGTCGACCCATAATTACTTAGATCGTCAGATGGTTCACATAATTCGTCCTATCATGTGGGTTACAAAACACTTGAAAACAAAATTTCGTGAGAAAGTAAAAGTTTTAAGAAATTTTAAATATAAAACTAGAAAATCATCAATGTATAAAACCTTTAAAAAAATTGAAATAAACTTAAATGAAACAATGAAATTTCTAAAACACCTTTTGATGTAAATGTATAATCTTGAAAATTGAAAGGAATGAATTACTTTAAGTTGAGATTAAAATGGGTTGTGATGAATGAGGATACGAAAATAAGATAAGAGTATTCTATCATAAACAATTAACTTAAATAAAATAAACTTTATTCATGAGATAAGAACTCGCAAAGAATTATTAATTCAAATTGAAATGAAGTAAGAATTCGTTACAATACATAACTCGAAAAGACAAAATAACAAAAGATAGAAATAACGCAAGAAACCAGAGTCTTTGAGAAGCTTAGTTAAGGTTGACTTGATTCACATGACTTGGAGCACGTTTATGGGTTGAATCCATAGGAAGTTGAGTATTCGAGGACGATTGATTTGAGATAGCTTGAATAGGTTGAGTTTGAACGGTTGCACGAGTGGGATTTGGATAAAGTAAGTTTGGTAAACTTTAGCTTGCGGGTATGGAATTTGATAGGGTTGGGGTTAGGTAAGGATGATCTTGGTTGACAGAAAAAGTTTATAGGATATGTGGTTGATAGGTGTAAACTTTATGAGCATGGCTATTATAGTATGGTACATGTATGGCTTGGTGAGCATGGAAAAGCTGTGGAAAATTGTTGCCTAGATGATTGGGGTCTCCACAATTGTACCAAGCACACACAGTAGTCGCGTTTGGTTGAGTATGTGGCATTGACCGTTAAAAGTTTATGAGACGGATCAAAATCACATTACGATATATTACGAAACTGATTCAACTCTTTAATGTATTGAGCAGAAATCAATACAAGATGAAAAACACGATATATATCTCGTTTAAGCCCAAATTTTATTGATAGTATTTACACGATTACAAGATATGAAAGTTAACGCACGAGCTTTACTGGATCTAAGAATATAACAATAAGAGAAAACTGATCCAGAAGCTTAACTAACAAACTTATTTATAGACACACAATACTAACAGTAACTGTATAAGTCTACAACCCGTATAACTACCAAGCGTATAACCCAAGTCAGCGTATACTGCCGTGTATGTCCAAGTTCCAATCAATATGTGGGAAATATAAAACGTATAAGTCTAATCATAGCACCAGCCGTCGTATAAGTCAACTATTTTTAACATACACGTCCAAATCATTCAATCCATATGTGGAGAATATAAGCCGTGTACTATGACACCATCATGCATCACATAAGTCAATATACATGAACAGTGGTCATGCAATGTATATTCCATGCATAATGAAACTTATACGTCCATCAGTATATCCACGTGTATGTGAACAGTAACATATTCAACCTCAACGTATATGTATAATCTGAACATTATGAACAGTAACATACAGTCAAAAAGCCGTCTTTACACTACTATCAAATCGACCACTAACAAGACGTAAAGCTAAAGACTTTAATGTACGAACAACAACCATTGTGGGACGGCTTGTGCACCAGGTGGCACATGATAAGTTTTAGTAAGGTGATAGTAACGATTACATTGGGTGCAAAGGCGTCATGGGGAGTTAGTTGGTTGATGATGGTTACAAAAAGAGCATAACAGGTCAGGACCAGAGTAAGGTTTCTTGTTTGAGACGATTAGATCAGGTTGTGTTTGGTTGATAGAATAGTTTTGGTGATTGGGTTTATGTTTCTTGTTGTGAGGGAAAGTGTTTTTGTTGCTGTTGTTGCGAAAATAGGTATTGTTTTGAGCGGGTTTGAGTTCGGCTTTAGCATCAGTTGAGGATTTGGTTTTGGAATTGTCAGGGGAAAGTTTTGAATCTTTTCGGGACAAGGTTCCATCCCGAACAATATCATCGGTATGGGAAGCAAAAAGGTTCATTTCCTTACCGATTGAGACAGCGTCATGACTAACCACGACATCATGGAAGATTGTTGACAAACCACAAATATATTTCCGAATGCCACGAGATACAGGTGTTTCGAAGTGGGGTACTATCCGGCTGAGTTTTTGGAAACGATTGGAGTCGGTAGAGTTATCACTACCAATTTTCTTGACTTCCCAAAATTCAGTCTCCAGTCTTTGCAACTCATGCTCATTGCAAAATTCCTTCTTCATAGATTTTTTGAGTTCACCACAAGGCATGGTCACAACCAACTCGGTTCTTTGGTTGAACTTGAAAGTATTCCACAAAGTGAGAGCTCGTTCTTCAAAGACGCTTGAGGCGAAATTAGTGTGTTTGGTATCCGGACATTCACTATGGATGAATGCGTTCTCCATTTTCTCAAACCATTTAATGACTTTGGTGCATTCTCCTCACCAAGGTATTGGGGTGGTTGAGCACTAGTGAAATTCTTGAAGTGAATGTTGTTCGGAGAAGCAGATGAAGCAGAACCATTAGAATTGAGGCTTCGGATTTGAGTCACGATAGTAGCCATAATAGAAGCAAATTCCTTGGTGATTCTAGAAGCCAGGCGGCGGTCATGAGAACCAGACGAACGACGTTGATGACGACGATGATTTCTTAGAGAAGACATTCTACGAGACCAAAAATGAAATTGCATAAGACGGAGGGTAAGTTGTGTAAATTTCATGAGTTGATGTGAAATAATGTGATCAATGAGAGATAACTAGGTGAGTAAGCAAGGTTTGTTTAAAACTTAGAATTATTTCATAAAACAGACTGAAATATTCGATTAATTTATTGAGTTGGCCTCCCCATGAGATTTCCATGGCAATTAAGAACCCAAATTAAATATTAAAAAATGCTTCGTGGGTTGGGCCTCCCATGCGCTTTCCATGGCAGTTTAAGTTACTGAACTAAATAATGCGACATAAAACTTGTGAATTGACCTCCCATGAGCGTTCCACGGCAATTTAAATGAACCAATTAAAATACCACAACATCAATTGGTGTGTTGGGCCTCCCATGAGCGTCCATGGCATTTTAAATGGCCCAACAAATTAACAAATTATCGAAACGATTGAGTTGGACGGACCATGAGCGTTATATGACATTTTAACTATCCCAACTTAATAACGAATTAATGAAATAAAAGTATAGGTAGTTGGAGCATCTCGTGGATCACCACGGATGAAAATGCTCCAACAAAATACAAAAATCAAAACGGGTTAAGAAATTAATTGTTGGAGTTTCCATGGATTTACATGAGTTGTACACCCAACTAAACATTTTAAAAAACATATAATATAACATTTGGAATTTATCCGAATTTAGCCACAAACCTCCGTGAATTTGGTTTTTATATCAGGAATGTAATTGTTTAACTAGTTACGTTGACCGCTTAAAGTTCAGGTTGTATGACACTTGTTCCGCTTTGGCCTATACTATCGAGTACTTTGGCCGAGTTATCCTCCAGGTAAGGAATATTGTCTTACCTTTAATTCTCGGAATCATTTTGCCAAGGCCCAACACATAGTACCCCCCCCCCCCCTACTAGTTACTACAGAAACTTGTCATATCCCCATGCTTTAAGTTACGGGTGTAAATACAAAACAAGGGAATTCTTAATGAATTTCCCAAAATAAAAGCAATATACTAATTTATTTAAAAAAAACTTTTGAGAATGAGACATAGCCTCAGAGTTTGTGTGTGTGTATGGTAAAATAAATAAATAAATACTTTAAATAAGTAAGTTGTAAACACATAAGAATAGAACACAATAGGTTGTCAAATAAGCATGTATGGGGTCCTAAGCATGTTACTATGGCACCTCAAACGACCTATCTTACAACCTTCTACTCTGATACCAATCTGTCACACCCCAACATACGATGGAATGTTGGGGTGCGAATCGTGGTTCACAACTCGCAAGGTACTATCATGTAATGTAAATATGATAATATCAAATTAATTATTAATTAAATTAAAAATATCATACAAGTACGCAAGTTCAAAGCAAATTACAATTTAATCACAAATCAACACTAGTCTTGTTTTTATTTTATCTTAAGGCATATCTAAATATTCCTTCACCATAGCCTCAAACCAAAGTATAACATGCAATATGCTTAAAAATAGATATATTTTGTCAACAATATGTTGAGTGATAAAATCACCAGTTTTCGACACTAAATGCAATACAAGATAAAAACTGCAAACCAATATTGTGAGTATCAACAATTAAATGAAATTAAGTAATTGGTGTCATTTAGCCATTGCCTATCGAATTAGGATTTGGCTACTAAGATGACATGATAGAATCAAGATATTGCTAGAATCAATGATGGACCTCTCCGAATGCTAGAATTAAAAAGATAAGCAAGTAAGCAATTAGCAAATAAACATTTAATTGATCAACAACACAATAACCTTGATTTTCTAGTATGGATAATATGCACTATGAAAAATATGAATAGATACGCATAAAGTACCTAAAAGTATTTGAAAACAGTAAAATAGGGGAGTGATTACTCACCTTGACGATTAAGCGAGTAAACCGAGAGATAAAAAAACGAGCAAGGTTATCGCAATATGTAACTGATCCATACATACCTGAGACTTTTACAAAATAAAAATAGAGTAAAAACCTAAATTATAGCAGCTGGAATCAATCCAAACAGATGTATAGAACTCAAGTTATGAGGTTTTTCAGTAAATAAGCGAACTGTTACAGTTCATAATCTGTACTTTGAGTCCGGAGTCGAATTCTGACCAGTACACTCAAAATTTTATGGTGAATCAAAAAGTCTTCGGGTCTGAAAGCTAATTCCGACCAGAAGTGATAGAAATTGATTAGTCAACTGTGTTGACTAATTTTCCCTTAACGAGTCGGAGTCCAGTTGACCCCTTAAAACCCCTTTATCCCATAATCTGGTTGAGGTTTATTGATTATTGAATAAAAGTGAACGAATTTACATAAGACAACTTACCAAGAAAGTGATTAGAAATAGAAGAAATTTGCGATCAAAGAGTTCTTGAACTTGAAAGCCAACGTAGCAAGACGAACTTGATTAATTTTCGAAGTAGATGATGAAAGGAGAGAAGGATTTGTTGGGTTTATTTATATGGACGGCTGAGGCAAAGTGTTTTAGGGTTGAAGAATGTCTTAGGATTAAATACTGTAAGGCCCCGTTACCGGTAGCCCTACTTTCCACGTTGGATTTACTCATAAACACAGTTCTAAATATCAGAGTTAATTAAAACATTTACGCGGAATATGAAACTTTCATAAAACATTACATAACAATTCATAATCATGTCTTAAAACATTCCTCTTGTCTTTCAAAATCAAAACATAACTTATAAAACATATCAGATCATCAGATGCCAGGCTCTTGCTCGGTGCCATGTGTCTCCTCAAGCGAGCTGCCTCATCCTACTCACCTGCGTGCATACTAAAAGTCAGCTACGCTGAGTGAGTTCTAGATAATCACATAATCATACTATTCACATAACATAATATTGTTTCATTCATACTTTCATACTTTCATACTTTCATACTCTCATACTGTATTAACTTACTGTCATATCTTACGTTATAAAGAGCGTTACGCCCTACATTCCTCGAGTATTATTAGGGCTCGGTACCCTCCTTCCTCGAGTATTATTAGGGCTCGGTACCCTCCTTCCTCGAGTATTATTAGGGCTCGGTACCCTCCTTCCTCGAGTATTATTAGGGCTCGGTACCCTCCTTCCTCGAGTATTATTAGGGCTCGGTACCCTCTTTCCACGAGTATTATTAGGGCTCGGTTTCCCTCTTTCCACGAGTATTAGGGCTCGGTTTCCCTCTTTCCACGAATATTAGTAGGGTTCGGTTCCCTAGTTCTCGAATATTAGTAGGGTTCGATTCCCTCTTCGTTACCATACAACCATACATCATACCTCGAGTATTATTAGGGCTCGGTACCCTTTTCGTAACCATACAACCGTCCTTTCCTTCTTTTATTAACATTATCACATTCATACACATAAGCATACATATCATATCTACATTCCTGCTAGCGTACAACTTGGCAGTACGTGCAATATCCGAAGATCGTTCACGCACCATCAAGCAATCATTCGTACATAACATACCTACCTTATACATAACTTTACAACCTGACAGTACGTGCAATATCCGAAGATCGTTCACGCACCATCAAGCAATCATTCGTACTTACATATTATTCACATAAGGCATACACTTATCTCTTAGGATAAGCGTATTAACAAACATATTGAGTATGCACACAGCCCCGAAAACATAACACATAAGTGGGGCTAGAAACTCACCTGGATCCTGTTACGCTCGCCGTTGATTGTAATTCCTTTCTTTAACTGGGCTCGGCTAACTGTATAATATTTACACATATCAATTACTACTACTACTATTACTACTACTCATTTTCGATAACCGCCTTAACACATTTTCCATTAGGTTTTTAATTTATTTCATAAACGAACTTCACTTCAGGCGAATCTTGGAAACAACTTGGTTCTGGCTTGATTCGATCGAATAGGGACATATTCGATCGAATCTGAGGCACACTCGATCGAACTAGACACACACTCGATCGAACCAGTTGGGAAAACTCGTTCGGTCGGACATGGCACTTGTTCGATCGAATAGGAACTCGTTCGGTCGAATATGCAGCTTATTCGGTCGAATAAGATGGAGACCATTCGGTTGCTTCCCTATTCGATCGAATGGACTGATTCGATTGACTCATTCGATCGAATGGACTGATTCGATTGACTCATTCGATCGAATGGACTGATTCGACGCCTTCAAGCTGGGCGACGGAGAAACCTACGGGTTTTCCGGATTTTCCAGATTTTTGACCCAAAATCGAAGTTTTTGACATGGAAATGTTCGGGATTGAAAGGGCTATCGATTCCCAGTGATTTTAAACATCAAAAGTTGCATTTTGACACCAAAACAAGACGGTTTTTGACCCGAAAACTCAAGTTACGAAAATGGGAGTTTTTGCTCGATTTGAGGCCGAAAATGGTTATGAAAACGGATGATTTTCGAGAGGGACTTACCAAAAACGATTAGGAACAAGATTGTGGACTCGGATTTGTGATTTGAGAACTTTCTCTCTCTAGTTTCTCTCTCTAGAATTGAGAGTGTTTGGGTGTGGGAGTGGAAGGAAGTTAGTGAAAAATGGGAGGTAGGGTCTTGTGGTAGTAACTCTCGAGCCCACGGGCCCAAGGCCCATTCTCATTTAACCCATCTTACGTAATCTAAGCCCATGACCCGTTCCTTACTCGACATTAAATAACTAAAACGTGAAATCACTAAACATAACTTTCTTTTATTTATCATTATAAAAATTTTAGGATGTTACAAGTCTTCCTCCCTTAAAGAGGTTTCGTCCCCGAAACCTAACTATTACATAAACAAACTAGGGTAAAACTTGCGCATCTCATCCTCAACTTCCCAAGTAGCATCTGATCCCTTGCGGTGTTTCCATATCACTTTGACCAAGGGTATAACCTTATGACGAAGCTGCTTCTCCTTGCGATCAACGATCTTTATCGGTTGCTCGATGTAGTTCAATTGTTCATCAACCTCGATGTCCATTAATGGCACGTGAGACTTGTCATCAGCTAGACACTTCCTCAGATGAGAGACATGGAAGGTTGAATGAATTCCTTCTAACTCATCGGGTAAGTCCAGTTTGTAAGCTACTTCACCCACACGTTTTACAATCTTGAACGGTCCAATGTACCTCGGACTCAACTTTCCTCTTTTCCTAAAACGGATAATCCCCTTCCAAGGCGAGACCTTAAGCATCACATTGTCACCAACGTCAAACTCAATTGGTCGTCGCCGCTTATCTGCATAAGACTTTTGTCTGTCTTGAGCGGCTTTCATTCTTGCTTTGATCTGATCGAACTTTGAAGACGTTTCTTGAACCACTTCTAGGCTTCCCATTTCTTTCTGACCAATCTCACCCCAACACACCGGGGTTCTACATCGTCTACCGTACAACATCTCAAACGGTGGCATACCGATACTTGAATGGTAACTGTTGTTATAGGAGAACTCTGCCAGATGCAGATGATCATCCCAACTTCCACCAAAATCTAAAACACAAGCACGTAGCATATCCTCAAGGGTTTGGATCGTCCGTTCGGACTGTCCATCAGTTTGAGGATGATACGCCGTACCGATGTTCAACCTCGTCCCCAAAGCTTCATGAAATTTCTTCCAGAACCTCGAAGTAAACCGTGTATCCCTATCAGACACGATCGATAACGGTACTCCATGCTTGGTTACCACTTCCTTGATGAACAAGCTTGCTAACGTTTCTGACGAGATGGCCTCTCGTATGGGCAGAAAGTGAGCACTCTTGGTCAAACGGTCCACAATCACCCAGATGGTATCATGTTGCTTAGCCGTACGAGGTAGCTTAGTTATGAAATCCATGGTGATGTGTTCCCATTTCCACTCAGGTATCTCTAGCGGTTGCATCTTCCCATAAGGCTTCTGATGCTCGGCTTTGACTTGTAAGCAAGTTAAGCACTTACTAACATAATCCACTACATCATTCTTCATTCCTGGCCACCAGTAATCTCTCTTCAGGTCTTGGTACATCTTTGTAGCTCCAGGATGGATTGAGTACCTTGACTTATGAGCTTCATCTAAGATTCGACTTCTAAGATCACCATGGGGTGGGATCCACATACGGTCGAACCTAGTTTTAACTCCATGAGTGTTTTCCACCAACTCATCTTGCTGGCCATAAATCCTTTCTTTCTTTACTAACCCTTCATCTACTAACACCTCCGACTGCACTTTGATGATTTCTTCAAAAAGACTTGAGTTCACAATCAGCTTGTATGACTTCACTGTTGCAAGGACTTCCTCATTCTTACGACTTAGCGCATCAGCAACCACGTTAGCTTTACCGGGGTAATACTTAATCTCACAGTCGTAATCCTTTATCAATTCTAACCATCTTCTCTGCCTCATGTTCAATTCTTTCTGCTCGAAGAAGTACTTTAAACTCTTATGATCGGTATAGATAGTACACTTAGTGCCGTACAGATAGTGCCTCCATATCTTAAGAGCATGCACTACAGCTGCTAACTCCAAATCATGCGTCGGATAAGTACTTTCATGGACCTTCAACTGTCTGGACGCGTAAGCTATCACCTTCCCTCGTTGCATCAACACGCAACCTAATCCTTGATACGAAGCATCAGCACAAACAACGAAATCCTCGTCACCATCGGGTAGAGTAAGGATTGGAGCTTGCGTGAGTCTCTTCTTCAATTCTTCAAAGGCTTCTTCTTGAAATTTTCCCCAGCTGAATACTATCGACCTTCGGGTCATACCGGTCAGCGGTGCGGCTATCTTGGAGAAACCTTCGATGAATCTCCTGTAGTAGCCGGCTAACCCTAGGAAACTTCGTATATCAGTCGGATTTTGCGGAGTCTTCCAATTCGTTATCGCTTCAATCTTAGCTGGGTCCACGGTAATCCCTTCAGGATTAATCACGTGACCTAAAAATTGCACTTCTCTTAGCCAGAACGCGCACTTCGAAAACTTGGCGTACAACTTCTCTTTCTTCAGTGTCTCCAATACCTCTCTCAGATGCTCAGCATGGTCAGACTCGTTCTTTGAATAAATCAATATATCGTCAATGAAGACGATAACCGTCTTATCCAACATCGGCCGACACACCCTATTCATCATGTCCATAAATGCTGCAGGAGCATTTGTTAGACCGAATGACATTACGAGGAACTCGTAGTGTCCATACCGCGTTCGGAACGCTGTCTTAGGGATGTCTGCCTCCTTCACCTTCAGCTGATGGTAGCCTGATCTGAGATCTATTCGTGAGAACCAACTTGAACCTTGCAGTTGGTCAAACAGATCATCGATCCTTGGCAAAGGATATCTATTCTTTACCGTAAGCTTATTCAACTCACGATAGTCTATGCACATTCTCATACTTCCATCCTTCTTTTTCACAAACAAAACCGGTGCGCCCCACGGAGAAACACTCGGTCTTATGAAACCTTTGTCGAGGAGTTCTTGCAGTTGTGACATCAATTCCTTCATCTCGGACGGTGCTAGACGGTAAGGCGCTTTCGCGACGGGATGGGCTCCTGGTACTAGATCTATCTGAAATTCTATCTCTCGCTCAGGTGGCAACCCCGGAAGATCCTCAGGGAATACTTCTGGGTAGTCGCGCACAATAGGAACATTCTTCATTTCTTTCGTCTCGGCCGTAGCGTTGACAACATACGCCAGGTAGGCTCCGCACCCCCGCCTTAACAAACCCTCGGCTTTTATCATCGAAATGACATTAAGCCCACAACTCTCCTTATCACCATAAACCGTCACCGCACTACCATCCAATGACTTTAACCTTATCATCATACTTTTACATACTATCTGAGCCTCAAACTCAGACAACCAATCCATACCCAACACTACGTCGAACCCTCCCAAGGTCATAACGTACAAGGTAACCGGGAACTCATGCCCTTCCAATTCTATTTTACAGTTCTTAACCATATTCGTTATTTTAACCGAAGTGTCACTAGCGGTTTCTACTATCAGGGTCTCAGACACTCGGCAACATATCATTTTAGCTAGTTTACTAAATGGTGTGGCTACGAAACTTTTGTTTGCGCCCGAATCAAATAATACAGTAGCGGAAACACCGTTCACTAGAAACGTACCTGTGACAACATCCGGAATCTGCTTGGCTTGTTCTTGAGTCAGCATGTAGGCTCTGGTTCTTTGCCTAGCTTGACCAGCATCCTTCTTCCCGCTACCTCCAGCCTCACCATCGGTGCATTCCCTCGCCATGTGGCCTGTCTTGCCACATTTGTAACATGCTGGTTTTGCACTGCACTCATTGGCATAATGTCCTACCTTCCCACACTTATAGCAAACATTCGACCCAACTCTACACTCTCCAGCATGCATCTTTCCACACTTATGACATGTATCCGAACCCTTTCCCCATCTACACTCACCATTGTGTGCCTTGCCACAGGTCTTGCACGACCTGTTCTCCCAAACTCTCGGCTGCTTGTTCTTAGGGTTCCACATCTGGGTACCGGGTCGTTTAGCAGGAGCGACCCATTTCTTTTCTTTCTTCTCATCTCCCACCACCACATCATCCGCAGTTAAGTCTGCATAGACCATTTCTGCGAGTTCGACAGCAGAATCGAAAGTAGCAGGTTTACTTGTCCTGACTAGCATGCGGACTCTCTGTGGTAATCCCCTCACGTAACACTTGATTCTTTTAGCCTCGGTGTTGACCATATCAGGCACCAACCTAGACATTCGATTGAACTCGGTGGTGTACTCACGATGTGTCATCGTCCCAGCTTTCAAGTTTAGGAACTTCATCTCCGCCCTTTCAACTTCGGCGTCAGCACAGAACTTCATCATCACTAACTCCTTCAGATCGTCCCATTTCATCTCCTTGATCTCTTCACGGGTCTTCCTCTGCTCCACACTCTCCCACCAATACATAGCTTCATCCTCGAATGATTGAGTAGCATAACCTACCGCTTGATCGGGACGGCACTCGCTAATGCGGATAACCTTATCCATGGCGGTTATCCACTGAAGAGTAGCGATCGCGTCTCCTAGACCAGTCAGCTTAGGCGGGTCACAACCTTTGAAGGACTTATAGTTGCAACCGCCTCGGCCCCTCCTCCTATCATCAACCTTCACAGATCTTACCTCGCTTGAATCGCCCCTTTCCCTATCGTCATTCTTCCTATCATTACCACCAGCCCCTTCAACAGTTCGTTCACGGCTTCCAGCAGATCCTTCAGGGTTCAGGTTCTTCACAGCAGCAACTACAGCCTGAACAATGGCTGCTTGAACTGCAGGGCTAAGTTGAACTTCCTCGTTGTTGTTCTGGTCTCCTCCAGCTGCGCTTCCTTCATCTTCGGTGTGGGAAGCTTCTTCTACCGAGGGTTGCCGGACAAGACGAGGCCTGCCACGACGCCCAGTGCGACCCCCAGTTTCAATAAATTCTCCAGCTCTAGCCATCAGTATCCTATATGAGAAAACACAAACATCATTACTCAAGGAACTATTTAGTACAAGGATAGTAAGGCAAACAGGTAATAACAGTGGCCAGTTGTGATTAGCTGATCACGTTACTTTCCGTGTCCTATACACTTCCCTTTATGAGTCTATTTGTGCTGGTTCTACTTAAGCAGTTTGTCAAATCAAACAATCAATTATTCCTATCCCTGACGTTCACATATCTTTCCTTTCTCATTAATATATATCATTTAATCATACACCTTACCTTCACTGATCTTGCTTGAGCGACACATGGCATTCTTGGACTGGCATCTTCTTTCCTTTCTTACTTAAATCTCATACTCTGTTCGAGTCTAAGCATGTAGGATGCTTAAATCTCTCGAACTTTGCTCTGATACCAACTTGTAAGGCCCCGTTACCGGTAGCCCTACTTTCCACGTTGGATTTACTCATAAACACAGTTCTAAATATCAGAGTTAATTAAAACATTTACGCGGAATATGAAACTTTCATAAAACATTACATAACAATTCATAATCATGTCTTAAAACATTCCTCTTGTCTTTCAAAATCAAAACATAACTTATAAAACATATCAGATCATCAGATGCCAGGCTCTTGCTCGGTGCCATGTGTCTCCTCAAGCGAGCTGCCTCATCCTACTCACCTGCGTGCATACTAAAAGTCAGCTACGCTGAGTGAGTTCTAGATAATCACATAATCATACTATTCACATAACATAATATTCTTTCATTCATACTTTCATACTTTCATACTTTCATACTCTCATACTGTATTAACTTACTGTCATATCTTACGTTATAAAGAGCGTTACGCCCTACATTCCTCGAGTATTATTAGGGCTCGGTACCCTCCTTCCTCGAGTATTATTAGGGCTCGGTACCCTCCTTCCTCGAGTATTATTAGGGCTCGGTACCCTCCTTCCTCGAGTATTATTAGGGCTCGGTACCCTCTTTCCACGAGTATTATTAGGGCTCGGTTTCCCTCTTTCCACGAGTATTAGGGCTCGGTTTCCCTCTTTCCACGAATATTAGTAGGGTTCGGTTCCCTAGTTCTCGAATATTAGTAGGGTTCGATTCCCTCTTCGTTACCATACAACCATACATCATACCTCGAGTATTATTAGGGCTCGGTACCCTTTTCGTAACCATACAACCGTCCTTTCCTTCTTTTATTAACATTATCACATTCATACACATAAGCATACATATCATATCTACATTCCTGCTAGCGTACAACTTGGCAGTACGTGCAATATCCGAAGATCGTTCACGCACCATCAAGCAATCATTCGTACATAACATACCTACCTTATACATAACTTTACAACCTGACAGTACGTGCAATATCCGAAGATCGTTCACGCACCATCAAGCAATCATTCGTACTTACATATTATTCACATAAGGCATACACTTATCTCTTAGGATAAGCGTATTAACAAACATATTGAGTATGCACACAGCCCCGAAAACATAACACATAAGTGGGGCTAGAAACTCACCTGGATCCTGTTACGCTCGCCGTTGATTGTAATTCCTTTCTTTAACTGGGCTCGGCTAACTGTATAATATTTACACATATCAATTACTACTACTACTATTACTACTACTCATTTTCGATAACCGCCTTAACACATTTTCCATTAGGTTTTTAATTTATTTCATAAACGAACTTCACTTCAGGCGAATCTTGGAAACAACTTGGTTCTGGCTTGATTCGATCGAATAGGGACATATTCGATCGAATCTGAGGCACACTCGATCGAACTAGACACACACTCGATCGAACCAGTTGGGAAAACTCGTTCGGTCGGACATGGCACTTGTTCGATCGAATAGGAACTCGTTCGGTCGAATATGCAGCTTATTCGGTCGAATAAGATGGAGACCATTCGGTTGCTTCCCTATTCGATCGAATGGACTGATTCGATTGACTCATTCGATCGAATGGACTGATTCGATTGACTCATTCGATCGAATGGACTGATTCGACGCCTTCAAGCTGGGCGACGGAGAAACCTACGGGTTTTCCGGATTTTCCAGATTTTTGACCCAAAATCGAAGTTTTTGACATGGAAATGTTCGGGATTGAAAGGGCTATCGATTCCCAGTGATTTTAAACATCAAAAGTTGCATTTTGACACCAAAACAAGACGGTTTTTGACCCGAAAACTCAAGTTACGAAAATGGGAGTTTTTGCTCGATTTGAGGCCGAAAATGGTTATGAAAACGGATGATTTTCGAGAGGGACTTACCAAAAACGATTAGGAACAAGATTGTGGACTCGGATTTGTGATTTGAGAACTTTCTCTCTCTAGTTTCTCTCTCTAGAATTGAGAGTGTTTGGGTGTGGGAGTGGAAGGAAGTTAGTGAAAAATGGGAGGTAGGGTCTTGTGGTAGTAACTCTCGAGCCCACGGGCCCAAGGCCCATTCTCATTTAACCCATCTTACGTAATCTAAGCCCATGACCCGTTCCTTACTCGACATTAAATAACTAAAACGTGAAATCACTAAACATAACTTTCTTTTATTTATCATTATAAAAATTTTAAGATGTTACAAATACACAGAGTTTATGTTAGTTGTTTAAGTAATTACTCGATCAAGGAAAACAAATAACATAATTAAGACAAAATCGGTTCATAAACACAGAAATTTACTCTTGTAGAAGGGAGTAATAATTGTGGACATATACCATGGCTAAATGGGTTTTCTTGGAATTTAAAACAAGATATTTTGGTCGAAAATAAGCGATGTTGCATTAAAACTCGTAATACCAAAAAAGAAATATGATCTGCAGCACCCTGGCCGAGCAACGCGACCAGGTGAGGCCATCCCCCCCTGTAGCGTGGCGTGAGGGTGGTCTGCAATTTCTGTTTTGTTTAGTTTTGGTCACTGATGTTATTTTAAGCCATTTTAAGTTTATTTTAAAGGTTTCTAAGGGTTGTTTGGCCAACTTGAAATTTAAGAAAATATATACTGAGTTAAACCAAATTAAATACCAATAAATACAAGTTTATATTAATTTAAAATACCCGAATTACGTTCCTGAATCGTGCTTACTAATACATTGGAAAGGAACTAATGGTATTGCTTTATAAAGGGGGTATATCTTGTAATGTGGATTATTTTCTAGCTTCTATTGTAAAAACTTAAAGTCAATATATTTTGATATGATGATTTTAAGGTTTAAGTCAATTATGGTGACATGGTAAAAATCAAAATAAGCCTAAATCATGATTAGAGGCTAATAGTTTCTGATATTTTGTGCCTAATTGAAACTTGAAGCATATCACATAAATTTATGAAAAATTTGTTGTATGGCTTAGGTGGACAACAATACACTTAACACAAGTCATAATAAAGCCGAAATATAAAACCTTGACAAACGAATACATGGTCAATATGATTCCCTGCTCAAACTCACAAAAATATGTACTGCTTTTGTAGTTTAATCATTAGAGCATCCACAATGGTGAATGAGTAAAAAGAAACTAAACGCACCACATCAGCTGCCACATCAAATTTAACTCATCCACTTTTATACACGAAAAATTCTCATTTCTTCTCCAACACTACATCCACTTTTAAACACCCCTATATTCCACATAGTCACATACTTATATATTTTCTTTTTATAAACTAAAATACTTGTATAACTTACTTTTTATTTTTTATTATTTAAATATAAAATAAGTTATAGCAAATAGATTTAAAATAAAAATAATAAAATCATATAAATAAAAATTTAAAGTTACATAAACAATAAATAAAAAAACACATGTGATCACACCAAAAAAAATTATTAATTTTGTTTAAAATTACATAAACAATAATATATTCTTATTAAAAAATTTTACTATTGAAGTAAAATCAAACAAAAAGATAATATTTACAATTTAAAAAGAAATATAATGAAAGTGGGGGTTGACATTGGTTGCAAATTTAAATAAAAAATAATTACATCTGGGCCCACTTATCATGTTTACTTTTATCTAGTTCTCTGGATATGCTTTAATCTAAGCATCACCTCCAATGTGCATTTATCCAGTTCAGAATTCTGAATATTCACACCTCATAACTAAACAACCCATTGGAGTTAGAGGTGAGCAAAAAATGAATTAACCAAAAAAACGGATCCGAAATAAATGAACCGAAGCATTAACCGACGGTTAATATTTTGTTTTATTTTGAAAAACGAATTATCAGTTTTGGTTCGGTTATCCATTTTCTAAATTCCAAAAAACCAAACCAAACCGAACCGATTGATGGTGATAAAGATTATCAAGATGATGAAGATTGGAGTAAATTTGAAGATAAATAAGATGATGAATGAAGATTGTGACTGAACTTTTAATGTAATTTAATTAAGAACCTTGTTAAATTTTAAACTCTATTTAGCAAGTTTTGTATTCGTATAGTTCCACATAAAACGTGCATTTTTTTGTTTTTGAATTCAATATATATGTGGTACTCTAATACGTTCTTATACAAGCTTAAAATTAAGAACTTTATTGAATTTTAAGCTTTATTTAGCAACTTTGTATTCGTACAGTTATTATACAAGCTTAAAATATGCATTTTCATTTTTTAGTTTTTTTGTTGCAATGTCTATACTAAATTTGAAAATAAAAACTGAAAATAACCAAAAAGGCGAAGATCAAAAACATGGAAAACCGAAAACCAAACGGTTTGTATATTCAAATAACCGATTACTTCGGTTTTGGTTTCGCCAAATAACCAAACCGTGCTCAGCCCTAATTAGTTTAACTATTTTAACTTAAAAAAAACGTGGGTAAAATTTCATCTTTTTCAATTTTTCTATTCATATAGCTCGGTAATAAAAAATAAAACAGAAAAATTAAAATCTTTTTGGATTTTTCTAAATTTGTATCAAAATATACCAATAATATTTTTGAAACTTTTCAAAAATTCAAACAAAAGATAAAACGGAGTTGCTCTTAGTTGTATCTTTGTTTGAATTTTTGAAAAGTTTCAAAAATATTATTGGTATGTTTTGATACAAATTTGGAAAAATCCAAGAAGATTTTAATTTTTCTGTTTTATTTTCGATTACCAAGCTATATGAATCAAAAAATTGAAAAAGATGAAATTTTACCCACGTTTTTTTAAGTTAAAATAGTTAACTTAACAGTTTAAAATAATTTTTATATTATTACTTATGGAAAATAACATCAAAAAGTTGGTTTTGATGGTAAATTTAAAGAGTTTTGAATGGTAAAAACTCCATTCGTTGAGTTTTCTGTACATTCGTTAAAAACGTATAATGAATGTGTTACATTCATTATTTGATCACATTCGCTTCCGCTCCAAACCGACGAATGAATGCTTATTCATTAAGGTGTTAACGAATGAAGAAATGAATGAAGGGTCATTCATTAATTACCTTAAACGAATAAGTTATTCGTTTGTCTTGGGAAATGTGCAAAGGTGTACGGAGTATTTAAAACCTACTACACGAATGGAATCTCATAAGTCTGTTCATTGTTTCTCTCAGAAACCACAAACCCAAGAAAAACTCTTGCAAAAGTTTTTCAAATCATTTGGTGTTCATTATTTGAGTTTTTCGGTACTAGTTTGTGTTTCTAAGGTATGGATGATCATAATGAAGGCTTTGATTTAAGTTTTGATTGAGTTTGCCATTAACGCATTATAAATGAATCAATTGGACCTTAAAACAAATCTTAAAATAGAGTTATGTGCCATAGGTGTACTATCGATATACCATCGATGATTCAGAAACAAGTTTTAAAGTATAGTGTAATATATTAAGTGAATTCAGATTTCAATTGCACTTATTGACTTTCTAAGTTCATCATAATTTTGTATTTGACTCCTATTTTCAAAGGATTGTATTTGTTAAGTTCATTCGTTTATCTGGTAATGAATGAGTTTCATTCGTTTATTGTGTTTGACAAATTACCACATTTGTTGAAGTGTTTCACGAATGACCTCATTCGTTTGTTATCTTAACGAATGAGTGTCTATTTTAAATAATGTTTGTATTAAGTTTATGAATGCGCTTATTCGTTATAAGTTATTAACGAATGTGCATATTCATCAATGAGCCTTAACAAATGACATGCGTGTTCATTCGTTATTCTTTAATAAGAATGAGGACATATTTTTCATTTTGATATAGATTTCAGATATTAATGTATTCGGTTTTACAGAAATGGCTAGAATTCCACAGGTCAATGTTCCCGAGGGCGAAAAATGCAGCATGTTGTTCAAGATGCTCCTGTTGAACAACCACAAGTAGCATAATCATAACAGGCTGAACAACATGTTGAAAACCCCAACCGCTTAGTTTCCGATAATAAGCACATCATTTGAGCTTACTTGGAAGATGATTTCTTTGGTAGTGCGATGTTCGGGAGTGTTATAGCATTTTTAATAGATCACATATTTATTATGCTATATCTACTGATCTTCCAGTACACTATAGCATAACCAGGCCATTCTGGGAGACTACAAAGTATGTGTTAGGCGAAAATCACATCGTTGCTGAGTAGAAGAAAAAGAAGATAATCGTTGATGTAGATGTGATTTGTAAGGTATTGACATTTGCTGCACGGTGAATGATTAATGTGAATTTGATCGGGAGTTGATCAAAGGGTTATTTAGGCGATAAATATATAGAGACTTGAATAAGTCTATGTACAACAAAGTGAACTTGTGTGAGTAGTATAAATACTTATTACACGTACTTATCCATTGCCTTGGAGGACGAAAAGGTGGGTATGGCGAGTGTAGAGTTAAGATCCAATCGGCGTTTGTTGTATTGATATTGAACAAGTCGTTCAATTATTCGGCGATTGTGTTCTATCGCCAAAAGGAGAAGTGCACTACTCGCAAGAACAATTTCTTAATGTATCATTGCTTCATGCAGATGATCATTAATCACTTGGAGCCGAACCTTGTCAAAGACCCAACGGTTAGAGTTGATCGTATAGAGCTAGATCATATGAATGATGATAATATGAGAACGATTAAAGTATACCGTGGACAGATAAATCAAATGAAGCCAAGGTTTAAGAGGTTGATTGGACATTTGGCTCGTGAAGACAGTGTTGATCGACCTAATGGTCGTTGGATCCACGATGATTTGGATTCAGAACGTGGAGGTGCTGATGGTAATGGTGATGAATGAAATGATGGTGGTGATGTTGATGGTGCTGCGGTGGTAGATCGTAAGCGTAAAGCAAAAGGAAAGGTTGTTGCGATTGACAAGGCTGAGAAGAAGAGAACCCGGAGAGGTTCTGGTGTTAAGATACAAGAGCTACAACAACATGTTTCAAGGGTTGTAGTGCCTCTTTCTGCATCTATTGTATCTACTCCATCGACACCGGTTGGCACTGCTTCTCCAAGTACATCGGTGGTTACACTTATGACGACAATGTCAAAAGATCTACGTTTTATGTCGAGATACAGGTTCTGGTGTTGAGATACAGGAGCTACACCTACTTATTTCAAGGGTTCTAGTGCCTCCTGTTGCGTCTATTGTATCTATTCCATCAACACCAGCTGGTAATACTGCTCCAAGTACACCGGTGATTACACTTATGATGACACCGTCAGCACATCCACGTTTTATGCCGATTCCTCAATCGATGGTATCTCCAATGCCCTTTTCTCAAAAATTTCTAGCTACATCAAGTCCAACAGTACATGCAAGACCGATGCATAGGTCAGACTATTCTTTAATGACATTCAACTGACCTGTCGGCCTGATGCAGCTAATCTATCCTAATTTTACAACCTGGCGGTACCGCAATAGATGTTCCAGCTGATGAATCTAATTCACATGCAAGATAATCAAATGTCTGCGGATAGATAGTTTCAGGAACAAATGAGGGCGGATCAGAGGCATAAGATGAGACATTTGCAATTTGTTTAAAGAGAGAACCGAGACTTAAAAGCCATGGTTACTACTCATGGGGAGAGGTTGAATAAGCAGGATTATATTATACTTCATTTGACGCGAAAAGATGATATGATAAAAAAAATGAAGAATGATGACGATAAAGATCCCAAGTCTGGTGGATTTGATTAGAAACCAGGTGACGGTGCTTCATCATCAAGGAATGTTGCTGAAGAAGGAGATTCAAGGAACCAGCTGGTGGTGTATCCTGATTCAACTGACGTGCAACCCGTGAATACACTTAGGGTAAAAATAGAAGAAGACGAGTTTGTTGATCATTCGTTAACAAAAGAAAAAACCGCTTTGCTTCTTAATTTAAACAAAGACACGATGGATGAGTTAGAGAAACATAATGACGTGGAGATTGAGGATATTGAAGAAGCAAGATTTGATAACAGTGTTCCGTTCGGGAATACTTCTTTTAATTATGATGATGTTGATATGGAGGATGTGATAGCTGAGGAATTCCTGGATTTGTATACTTATTCTAACAACTCTGATGAAGGGATTACATTGTTTACCACCGAACATTTTGAAGCAGTTGAAGAACGTCTAAGGAATGAAAAGAGCA
Source organism: Bidens hawaiensis (assembly GCF_021521415.1). Lineage (NCBI taxonomy): Eukaryota > Viridiplantae > Streptophyta > Magnoliopsida > Asterales > Asteraceae > Bidens > Bidens hawaiensis. The sequence continues at coordinate 903,956 of NW_027491488.1, forward strand.
AAGCTAAAGTATCAGAAACCGAGTCACAAACTATGGATGGTATGTTTACACATAACATGTCAAAGATGAATAACATGATCGTGGCCCTGAGATATGCTGAAAGAGAAGATTATATGCGGTCAAAGACTCGAGAAAACATATCAAATGAACAAGTTTGTTGCAGTTAGGACGGTCAAAGGTAATTATCTCGTAGAAGTATGAACCAAAGTTTAAAGTATGTATTGTGAGGTGGGAGGATGGGGTTCAGTACTACAATCATATTACTAACATGCTTACCATGCCACGTTGGGATGTTCGTGCATTAGCGATCAAGCCATTTATGAACAGACGAGGAAATCAGTTAGTTGGTTGGTTCTATGTTCACTTGGTACACGAGGTAAGTATAGAAAGTTCCTATTAAGGCATTTCCTCAAAGTCTTTATAAGAAGTTTATTCGGTGGTACTACGATGAAAATTTGGTGAGGTGGTAATTTTTGGGATAAAAAATGATCAAGGAATATTGGAATCTTCTCAACCTCCTCAAGAAATATGCTAAATATGGAATACGAGCAAACTAGGCACTTCGAGCAAGCGTAGTACTTATTCAAGCAAGGTATATTACATCGAGCAAGGTTACCTTCTATAATCCTTCTAAGTGTTTAGTTCGAGCAAACTACACTTCATCAAGCAAGGTTGCTCTTCAATCGAGCAAGGTTTGTTTCAGAGCAAACTATTGACCTAGCCATGCTTAAACCAAGTAATTTGGTGGATCGAGCAAGGTTTAAATAATATGATCTCAAACACACTTGTAGGAAGTTAAAGGAATTATACTAAGGACTTCTACGAGCAAGCTTCAAACTCGAGCAAGCTACAGTACCCAAGCACACTTGAGTTTGCTAGAATAAGTCTTTGACAAAAGGTTGAAGAGATCAGGAAGAACAAGTTTTCTACTAGGATATTCTTGAGAAAAGTTTGATTATATCATGAAGATTGAAGTCTTCTTGAAGAATAATTTCTCTTGAAAATATTCATATGTTAGACCTTGCTCGGAGAACTGTTCCAGCACACTTAAGGATTACAAGGTTTGCTCAATAAAGACAAAATCTTACTCGAAGACCTATCTGACACTTGTAATAACTTTGAATATGTTTGAATATGTTATAGCAATGATTAGGGTTTCTATAAGATCTCAGATGTGACTATTTAAAGAAATACTAGGTCACATTTATGACAATGGTGAAATACGGCATATTACACACTTTCCAAGCAAACATAATATTTTCGTACGGAAAGCCACCGCACTTGACATTCTAATTAGAAACCCTATAGTTATTCCTATGTATTATTGATTAATATTAATGGAATTTTGTTAAGTCTCTTTTGTGTTTGTTCCTCTTGTGTTATAGTTGTAACATCTTGATTACTACTGATTCCGCCTTTAGTAATCATTGGGTCTTTACATTAGCTTATATGTAACCATCTTGTCAACATTCATTTGTTGGTTACGTGGTTGATAGTGAGATTAAATCAATCCTGACAAATGATATCAGAGCTTTGTTTAGTTCTTGTGAAGACCGGCCTGTTGTTGAGAAGTTTGATTGTGAAGATTTTTTTTTTGCTGAATTTATTTGATTTTGAGGAGAAGATAATGACGTTAGCTTAGCACTATTACATTGAAATGTGACATCAGCTGTTATGTTCTTCATTCTTCATATGTACAATCATTTAAGGTTTAAAAGATTCTAATCTCATATTCACATTGATTATTGTTTGTTTTGATTCTAGATCTTGGTTTAATCAATCTATTTTCATCATATTCAAAGATTTTATCCTCATATCTGAGTATTCAAAGTCTGTTTAAAATTTGAAGTAATTTTCATTTTAAAAGCTTACTAAAAATACCAAAAATAATTTCAAACAAATAGATGACCAAAAAGTGTCTACTAATTAACAAGATTCCAAGATTGTTAGGTCAAGAAAATTATATCAATTGAAAGGTTTAGTTTGAGGCTGTTATTTGCTACAGTGATACTGAGTTATGGAACTCTATCAAAAATGGTCCCTATGTTCCCACTGAATGTGCAAACAACAACTAAGCTGTTGAAAGACAAATGAAGAATATGTATGAAAAGGCTTTTTCTATGCTGAAATTGGGTTTGTCATGGGAAATACTGACAAGTGTGAACCATAACACAATTCCAAAAGCAATGTGCAATGCAGTGGTGGAAATGTTTGAAGGCGACAATGAATTTAAAGACATCAAGAAAGATAGGCTGAAGCAACAACTTGACATAATCAAGTTTAAATAAGGAGAAAGACTAAAGTCAGGTTTTCAAAGATTTGTAGCAATTGCCAATGAAATTAGGACAAATGATCTTGCTATTACTAATTTTTATCTAAACAAGAAACTGATATGATCATTATTTGGTGAATGGTATTCTACAAGCAAATTCATAAAAGAAAAGTGTTAGTGCACGGTTTTGCATCTTGAGTCTTTGTAATTATCGTTAAAGTATTTGTTTTATGTTTAATGTAATAAACAATTAAGTTATTCTCTAGTTCGTTATATGTAATGTCTATTTCGCTAAGGTTGTTTAGCGAACTAAGACTTAAGTTTATTCCCTCCTGATTCGTTAAGGAATGTTAACGAATCAGGGGGTGTTTCGTTAAGTTATGTATGTAACGAAGTAGTGTCTGGTTCGCTAGGGAATGTTAGCGAACTATACGTATCTTCTATTTATAGTGAACTCTGTTCACGTTTAATTTAAGTTTTGGGAGATAATGAACGAAAACTATGTCCAAACTCTCTCTCGATCTTCATCTTAATATTATACAAACCACTAATATATATACTGATAATACATATACACATATAACACTTAATCAAACGTAATTATGAGCTAGATCCATATTAAGGTATTAATCGTATTAACACAGATCCGAGATCTGTTATAGTTATAGGATTGATTTACGGGTTCCAACAAGTGTTATCAAAGCTTTCGGGGCTCAATTACACTTGATTTGGTGATTATTTAGAGTATTGGACGTTTAATCTATTGTTAGTGTTCTGTTTGGATGAATTGTGGATCAATTTGAGTTGAATTGATTGAATTATGGTAGGATTGGATTGGATTTGAGTTGGTTAAGGTATTGAAAAGGTATTGTGAATTGGAATTGAGGTTTGGTTTGATTTTGGATTGAATCGACATTGATTTCGGTGTTAACCGAAAAAGAGTTTGTGTTTTAGTATAATTAAACTGGTAATCGGGGTTAATTGGTTACGAGTTTAGGTGTATTGGATTCGCGATCGAGTTACGAGTTTAGGTGTATTGGATTCGCGATCGAGTTTATATTGTATTACAGATTTTAAGTTTCTGGGTTTCTGGGTTACGTGTTCTTCATTTCCAGAAAATCTGGAAATCTTCTTTGAAGATTTGAAGATTTGAAGATGAACATGATTCGTTATCATCTTTATGTTGATTCGTTATCTTATTCACTTTGATTCGTTCATTAATTTAGTCGATTTGTTATAAAATTCAAGTAGTTCGTTAACCAGTTCGCATCAACATCTAATTCATGTTCAACAGATTCGTGTGACGCGTTTTTACCTTGGGATTTGGGTCATAACAACCTTTGCCACGTGGCATAAGGTGTCAGAGTTTGTTACAAACCGTTGTAACAACCTGATTCGCTATAGTTGATTCGCTATCAACTGTAGCTGGTTCGTTATCTATTTTCTTAAGTCTTTCTTAGTGATTCGTTACTGAATACTTTCTAATTCGTCAAGATTCCTCTTATCAATTCGCTAGCTAATTCGTTAGTCAATTCGTTAATTTGACTTATTGGTGAATCTGATTTGTTGACTTTCTGATTCGTTGGATTGATTCGTTAAACTCAATCTTGATTCGCTATCTGATCAATCTCAGCTTCCTTAAGATTTGATTCGTTAATCTACTGTTCACAGTTTGCTACAACTGTTTACAGTTCGTTACATTTACCATTCGTTAATCTTATTCAGTGTTTGATTCGTTAACTTGTCAAAAATGGCCGGTATGTATGCATTAGCTTCTCAAAACATGTTGATGCAACAAATGTTGCAACTTGATACCGAGATAGGTTCACATTCGAAATGTCCAAGATTGATGAAGTTCAGTGACTTTGCCAAATGGGAACCTAGGTTTCGTGCTCATATACGATCAGTTCATCCTGACTGTTCATATTGTTTAGATGAAGTTTATACTGTTCCTATGATTGGGGATGAGACTATCGGATTCGGACCTAAAGCTATATCTCAATACTCACAAGAAGAGAAGAAGGCACTAGAGATAGAGACAAAAGCATATTCTACTCTACCCATGGCTTTACCGGAAAATATTTTTCACCAAGTGGTTAGTATAAAAATCTGTGCTTCTTTGTTTCAACATATTCGAATGAGAAGTATGGGAAACACGGATGAAAGCAAAAAGGTGATGCTTAAGTTTCAATTCAGAAACTTTAATTTACTCAAAGGTGAAACGGTTGATGAGATGACAATGAGATTCAATCACTTGATTGCTGAAATAGATAAAATGAAGTTGGAAATTTCTGAGATTGACAAGATTGATACTATTAAGGGTGCACTACCAAGTTCGTACTCTACTTTTCTAATGGTATTAAAATAAAATAGTTATTTTAATGAAGACTTGACTACAAGTGAATTCTTACAAAAGATTGAAGCTCGCGAGTATGATCTCAAGTGTCAAAAATCATCAAAGGAAAGTCAAGATCCTGCTTTCTATGGTGGTAGCATGCCTCTAAGTTCAACAATTTCACCGATCACTGCTTTTCTGACACAAAATACAAGAGAAAATGAAACCACCATCTACAGTGATCCCAGAGCATGTTTTTATACTGCTGGTAACTCTGGATCACCAAATGTTTCTGATGGTTCAGGAAGTTCGTCTTCGACAAATCAATACTCATCACCTCCAAACGTCAACATGAAAGAAGCTGAACAAAACTTTTCCTTTCTATCAGCTTTCATGACGTCTTATGAAAATCTGGTTAGCAGCAAAATTGCCACTAGTGATTTGACTGATGAATACTATGATCAGATTGATCCAGATGACTTAGAAATCATGGATTTAAAGTGGAACATGGAAATGATTGTTCGTAAGGTAAAAAGATTCATGCAAAGAACTGGAAAAGATCTTCCTGCCCTGAACAAGAAGTTGGGATTTGACAAATTGAAGGTGAAATGTTATAAATGTCAAGAATTCGGTCATTTTGCAAAAGAGTGTGACAAACCGAAAAAGGAGTATACTGGTCCTCGTGGTCAAAATTCAAAATCTTCAACACCACGAGGTAATGATGCTGAGAAGAAACCATCAAGTTCTGGGTCACAAGCAATGTTAGCTGATGGAAATGATTAGTCACAACGACTATTGTGTAATGATAATCAAGCTAATTTGGCTTTGCTCTTGTTGACTCAAGATTTCCATGATGCTAGTGTAAGTGAGGTGTCTTCAGATAATGATTCTTTATCAGATTCTGATGATTCTTGTGACAAGCCTACAACTTTTTTTGCTTGCATGGCTAGGATTAATGAGGTTAGTCATTCTATTTCTGCTACATCATCGGTTAAAGTAAATTGTGCTGAATGTTAATCTAACAAACCTAGGTTAGAATATTTAAAGAATCACAATGACAATTTAGTGAGAGAAATTGCTTCTCTAAAGGATACTTATCGACAATATCTCAAATCTCAAATGAGATCTCGTGAAAATTTTGAAGCATTGTCGACAAGTAACCATGATCTCAAAGCTGAGTTATCTGTGAAAATGACAATTAATGACCAAAAGTTTCAAGAAATTTTGAAACATCGTTCAAAGATAACCGAGCTTGAGAATGAGGTTCTTGAGTTAAAGAACAAATTGGGTAAATTTAGAAATTCTTCTTTTCTGTTGAATGAAATTATAGAAGTTTCTAGAAAACAAAAGGATTCAAAGAAAGGTATAGGTTTTGTTGAAATTCCACCACCATTTCACAATGATTATAAAATTAATCCTTTAGCTCCAACTGATGAAAATGTTATTCTTAAATAACCAGTGATTTCAGAAAAATCAAAAGCTGTTTCTACTAAAGGTCTTAAACCCCAATCTTCAACTCAGAAACCTCATGTTCAAAGCAATAAAGTTTTCGTTGAAAATGTTGACAAAGTTATCATTGAGGATGTGTTTGAACCTGAAATTATACACAAGAACAAGAACATTCCAAGTTCTAATCACATACTTTGTGAACCTCATGAATTTGAGGAAGCTGTGTATGGTTCGCACACAACTAAGTTGAAAGAAGATACTTTTGTCAAACCAGTGAGGGCTAAGAAACCAGAAAAACCCAAAATTTCTGATGAGGATTTGTTGCGTTTCATAAATCCTAATGCATCTAAGTCGTCATCTGCTCGTGTTTTTAAGTTAAAGGGGATGGACACGATGTTCACTGAGAAAGACATTCCAATAAGTATTATTAAAACTGAACTGATTGAGAGTGTGTTTCACAATGAAACTTCCAAGATTCATGAACTTGAACGTCAATATGTTCAAGCGAAAACATCAGTTCCATCTGACCCATTGACTAAAGCAAAGCAGGTTTTAAAACAAGCTAAGAAAATAAACTTTGTGAAGTCAGCTGGGACAGATACGTTGAAAAGTTTTTCGAACTGTTCTAATTTAGATTTCTACTTGAAAAAGAAATCTGAATTATCTGATGAGTTTGCTAAGAGCATGACCAAAAAGGTGTTTAATCATCAAACTTCTGCGTCTTTTGTTCCAATAATTCTCAACATCATCGTGTAGACATGAGAAGTTGTTTTCTTTGCGGTCAACATGGTCATGTAGTGAGGAATTGTAGTTAGAAGAGCTATCAGAATCTTCATCCTTTTATCAAGGACCAATCTAAGCCGGTTCCTTTGGTAAAGGAGATTCTGAAACGACCTATGTCGTATGCTGATGATACTCATATTATGTTTTCGAATGTACATCCTCGAAAAGTTGTTCATGTGAATGAAACTCATGGTTCTGTTAAACATAAGTTTATTCCTACTGAACCATTATACAAAAATGTTAATTCAAATGTGGTTCAAGCTGTGTATCTAAGACGAAAGTCTAAGAAACCTGTAACTTATTCTCAAGTTGCTAGAACAACAACTGAATGCAACTAAAGTTAACATTTCTCAAGGAAACCAAAAGGTGCCCAAGACCGAGGCCTGGGCTGCCTTTTTGAACTAATCATTTTCTTTTGTGTGTAAGGTACATCCAAGACCATTTCTGGTGAAAAATGGATCATGGATAGTGGATGTTCTCGTCATATTACTGGGAATCTCAACCTCTTAACAAATGTGAGAAATATTCAAGGGGGTTATGTGGCGTTTGCTGGGAATTCTGAGGGTATGATTACACAATAAGGTGATGTTTCAAATGGGAAGATTACTATTGAGAAGGTTAACTATTGTGATAAAGTGGATCATAATTTATTGAGTGTGTCGCAAATCTGTGATAAGCAATACACTACAGTATTTACAGATAAAGAGTGTCGCAAACCGGGTTATGTGATTCCCGAAGACATGGTTGTCATGCGATCACCGCGATCAAATGATATTTATGTCTTGAATATGAATTCTAAAGTATCTACATCGATCGAAACGTGTTTTGTCTCGAAAGCGACCGAGAAAGACTCAGTTCTTTGGCATCGAAGAATGGGTCACAAACATGTTCGAAAGATGAACTACCTGATGGCAAACGATCTGGTAGAGGGTGTGTCATTAAAGAATTTTAAATTATCCGATCACTGTGTTGCTTGAAAGAAGGGCAAACAGAAGAAGAAATCGCATCCATCTAAGTTATTAAATTCCATTGATACTCCGCTTGAACGACTTCATATGGATTTATTTGGTCCTGTGAATCGTGCGAGTATTTCTGGAGACTGGTATTGCCTAGTTGTTACAGATGATTATTCACGATATTCATGGGTCTTGTTTATGAGTTCAAAAGATCAAACATCGGGTCTTGTTCAAAATCTAATCACTAAGATCGAATCACTTTACAAACTGAAAGTGAGGAGAATTCAAAGTGACAATGGTACTGAATTTAAAAATACTGTATTGGATTTCTTTTGTATCCAAAAAAGAATTCATCGAGAATATAGTGCTCCATATGTACCACAACAAAACGGTGTAGCTGAAAGAAAGAATAGAACGTTGATTGAAGCTGCTAGAACAATGCTTGCTGATTCAAAGCTTCATGTCCAGTTTTGGAATAGTGTTCTAACTGTTAAACGACTCAAGAAGACCAGTTATGAATTATTGAATAATCGTAAACCTAATTTAAAGTACTTGGAGCCATTTGAGTGTCCTTGTACTATGTTGAAAAAGGATGTGGGAAAGTTTGATGGAAAAGCCATTGAAGGTTATTTCTTGGGGTATGCGTCACCTAAGAAAAGAGTGTTTAACTTTACGTCCAGTTGTGTTGAAGAATGGTACCATGTGGACTGTCAAAAGTACACTACTCCTTCTTAAGGAAAAGGTCCCGACTGGATGTTTGACTACAATGGTTTATTTAATTCGTTTACTCCAACAACTGATCATCCAGATGAAGATTAAGTTCGTGCTTATTTTGAAGAACATTTGGAAATTCCAAGGTTTGCAAGTTCAAATGATGTTGAAGGACCAATTGTTGCTCCAACTGATGAACCTGACAATGAGTCTCCTGTTCATTATGATAATGCTCTACTTCATCTGATGAGAATGCTGTTGTAGATCAAGTTATTGAACTTGATGGTGATGTTTCATCTCCTGAATTGGGTGAACATTACACTAATTTATTTGAAAATGTTGTTGTTTCTAAAAATCCTACTCTCAGGATTCACATTACCATCCACAAGAAAACATTATTGGAGAACTTGATGTGGGAGTTCAAACACGACATCAAGTTGCTTTTTCAAGTGAAAATAATGTCTTATGTGCTTACGCTGACTTACACTCATCTGGGATTGTAAATCTTGCTAAATTCACTTATTTTCTAACTCAAGTAGAGCCAACGACTCCTCGTGTGGCACTTCAAGATCCTTCATGGGTAGAAGCCATGCAAGAAGAATTACAGCAATTTGAACGTTTAGGTGTTTGGGATCTTATCGACAAACCTACTAGAGTCAAGAAGGCGATTCCTACTAACTGGGTATATAAATGTAAAAAAGACGACCGTGGGGTAATTGTGAGAAACAAAGCACGATTAGTTATGCAAGGCTTTCATCAGCAACAGGGTATTGACTACACTGAAGTATATGCTCCGGTTGCAAGATTAGAGTCGATTCGAATCTTTCTAGCATATGTTGCTTACAAGAATATCAAAGTTTATCAAATGGATGTCAAGAGTGCTTTTCTCAATGGTGAACTTCATGAAGAAGTGTTTGTCTTACAACCTCCAGGTTTTGAAGATCATGATTATCCTGACCGTGTTTACCGATTAAACAAGGCATTATATGGTCTACATCAAGCCCCGAGAGCTTGGTATGGCACGCTCGCCGACAATCTGACGGATAATGGTTTCAAACTTGGAACTGTCGACTGCACTTTGTTTTATAAGAATATTGGTGATGATCTTCTCCTAGTTCAGATTTATGTTGATGACATAATTTTGGGTCTACAAACGACACGTTGTGTAAGGAGTTCGAGAATTCTATGCAAACCAAGTTCGAGATGAGTTCGACGAGAGAGATGAATTTCTTTTTAGGGTTGCAGGTTCATCAGTCTGTGAAGGGAATCTTCATTCATCAGACAAAATATGTGAACGACGTCTTGAGCCGATTCAAGATTACTGCCGGAAAAATCTCTTCTACTCCTCTTCCCGTGGGTCACAATTTATCACCGGATGAATTGGAGGATACCGTTGATTCGACCCTCTATCGTGCTATGATTGGTTCTTTAATGTGTTTAACTGTTGGTGCATAAATGTCAGTAGTTCATAGTCTAGTGTCTGTAATCGAGTCTGTAATGTTATTTATGTTTTTGTACAAGCGAAGTTGTCAACAAGTTCGCCTAGGCGAACTTGTTGAACAAGCGAAGTTATGGACAACTTCGCCTGAACATATCAGGCGAAGTTGTCGTGTATTTATATTGATAGGTTACGGCTGGTTTAGGTTAATCAGTTAGTGAGTTGTTCAAGTTAATCGTTTTAGTGGTTCGTGTAGTTGAACGTGTGTTTTGTAACAGTGATATTTACATCACGTGAGTTCGGTTATAATATATAACGTGTTTCGTGTAGTCGTGTGTTTGTGTTCTATACTCGTAACGATCTACGCAGGGATTCCGCACCTGAGTAGACCGCGATATCTCGTGCGATCCGTCCAGGGAACCTACAATTGGTATCAGAGCGTTTGCTCGATTGTGAGGTTCGGGATATTCACGCGGGTATAGATTTCGTCCCGTTTCGACTATTCGCGGGACGTGTTTTCGTGTTTCTAAGTCAATCTTACCTACTACCACAGTATTCAAGCCTTTGCACCATCAAAAACCTTGTTAAATCCAGATTCCAGATCTTCAAAAACGTCCGTGTTCATCAGGCGAAGTTGCCGTCACTGTACGTAGGGTTTCGGCGAAGATATAAGGTTAAGCGAAGTTATCCACAACTTCGCCTACCTTTTCAAGTTCGCCTATATCAGCGAAGTTATATACAACTTCGCCTTATTCCTAAGTTCGCTTACCTTAAGCGAAGTTAAGAATCAGCGAAGTTAATCAGCAGAGTTATCAGCGAAGTTCTTCAGCGAAGTTCTCTACAACTTCGCCTACTTCAAGCGAAGTTATCCGTAACTTCGCCTACAGTACTTTATTTAAAAAAATAAAAAAAACTTATAACTTTTCAGGTTTCTTACTTTTCGGAAAAGATGTCGTCGATCAACATCTCTGAGTTAGTAAAGATGGAAGTTGAAGCAGGGTCGGCTACCAAGGCCCCAAGATTGCTGAAGGGAACCGATTTCGTTGCATGGAAGGATCGGTTCATACAGTACGTCAAATACCAGGATGCGAAGATGTGGGTATGCATCCAGGATGGTTATATTCCACCAATTATGGAGTATGAAGGTCGTGACCAAATCAAGAAGTATAGTAAAATGGAAGAAGAAGAGAAGAAGATGTATGAGGCTGAGAGCAAGGCTCATGCTGCTATTACCATGGCTCTTCCACAGGAGATCCTTCATACTTTTAGGAAGTACACTTCAGCAAGGGAGCTTTGGGAAGCCCTTGAGAGCAGATTTGAAGGAAATGTAGGAATCCGGGCTTCAAAAATAAAACTGCTCAAGACCCAGTTCTCAGTCTTCAAGTATTTGAAGAATGAATCATTAAATGATATCATCACTCGATATTATCATCTGATGACTGAACTGAGCAACTATTCCATTTCTTACAGAGAAGAAGAGATAGTTGAGAAGCTTCTGGATGCTCTCCCACCAAAATGGGAGATGTACACTGTGCTGATGAGGGAAGACAAGGACTTTCCCACTTATGATCTAGAAACGACAGTCAACAAGCTCAGGACCTTTGAGCTTAACATGGTAAGAAAGGAGACATCTATGGATCAGGTTCAAGACCCAAGTATGTATAGAGCTAAAGTCAACACTAGCTCAGGCTCAAAGACTGAATCGGCTGCTTACTACTCGAAGGGAGAGTCGGGCCCCAACTCATCACATGAGGGACATGTGTCAGTTAACACAAATGGGGATGTTTGCTATGTAGCAGCTGGATCTAGTGGTTCTCAACCCCAGGCAAGCAAGAGTAGTTGCTCTTCAAGTGCTCCCAGCAACAACTACTCCAAGATGCCTATGAGTGTCAAGTCTGCTGAAGAGCAGTTTGGGCTCTATGCTTCTTTCATTGCTTCCTATGAGAACTATATTCAAGGGAAGATTGTTGATCCAGCTATGTTGGATGAAGATTACGATCAGATTGATGCTGACGATATGGAAGAAATGGATCTACTATGGCAGATGGCCATGATTGTAAGGAGGGTGAAGAGGTTTATGAATAAGACCGGTAGAAAGTTTGTCGTAGGAAGACCAGGGTTCGACAAGTCAAAGGTAAGGTGCTACAATTGTCAACAAAACGGTCACTTCGCAAAAGAATGTAGGAATGAGCGTGTAGAACGAAGTCAAGGAAAGTCTACACAGCATAATGAGGGAAGAAAAGATTATAGTGCCATGATTTCCAGAGGAGATGGTGAATATAACTGGAACCTGCTTTCTAAAGAATCATTTGAGCAGGCAAATTTGGCAAAGGTTGAAACTGAAGAAAGTGAGAGGGCTACCAAAGAAGAAAAAGCTCTTATGGCAAATGACAATGACCAGCTCTCCGAGGTATGTTCTAAACCTATATGTTCAAAATGTGAGAACTTGTCTGAGCAACTAGCAACCATAACTGATCAGTATGTTAGGTTGGATGCTGAATTTAAAACCTTAAAAGAAGATCATCACTTTATTAAATCAAGAGAAAATAACTATAAAATTAAAATAAAAGCTTGTGAAAAAGATGTTAAAAGTTTAAAAACTAAACTTGCTGAAAAAATTGAAGTGATTGATTTAAGTTATGAGGTTTTGGAAGAAAAGACCAAACTAATTGCTGAGAGAGAAAAACAGATTGCTGATCACCAGGTAAAAGTGGTTGAACTGAATCGAAAACTGGAGCAGTTCAGAAATTCTTCTGCTATTCTTGATCACCTTGTTAGTAATCAAGGTTCCTCTGCTAAGAGAGGGGGAATCGGTTATCATGAGGTTCCACCACCGTACAATCACAATTACACTTTTAACCCTAGTGTTCAGAAATCTGTTGACTTTGAGGTTGCTCAGACAGTGCCAATTAAAGTAACTGTTAAAGAACCAAATGTTAGTAGAGGCGAAACAAGTTCGCCTGTTTCAAGTGTTGAAATTTCTGTTCCAAGTCCAGTCTCATCAGATTCGGATAAGTCATCCGAGTCTGGTAAGGCAAAAGAGGAGGTTGCGTTACCCAAGAGTGGAGAAAAAGATAAAACGAATAAAAAAAGTACTCCACTAAACCCGTACGTCCCACCATATGTGAGACGAACTGGCGGTAATATAGCCTCTACATCTAAAACACCGGTTGATAAAAAAGTTGAGCATAGGTGTTGTTTTAGATGTAATCAATTAGGACATCTTGTTGCAAATTGCCCTCTGAAGTAGCGATTCAGAGGTGTAAGGCCTACTAAAGCTGAGAATAAACCTATTGATAATTATCATACTGCTAAATATGAAAACTGTTCGAAATTCAAAAATGTGAATAATTCAGGTTTTCATAGAAACAAATCTCAGTTTTACACTTCTAATAACCAAACCGCAAGCTATAATACTTTCAATTCTCAAAGGTTTGGAAGGCCTTACAATCAATCTTCAATAAGATATCCTAAAGGGACTTACAGGAGTTATCGAGATACTAACTTTGGAAAGCCAAAGTTTGGGATGTATAGATCCAAGACCAATTGGTCTTGGGTCCCTAAATTCTAATCTTTTGCTTTATTGTGCAGGAACAGTTGAACAGGGCTGCCAATAATCTTTGGGTTATATATAGCAGCTGTTCCCGGCACATGACGGGTAACAAAAATTTGTTACACGATTTGAAACCTGTTCAAGGAGGGAGAGTAAGTTTTGCCGGAGAAAGTAGAGGCAATATTACTGGAAAGGGAACGGTGTCGAACAGAAAGATGACGTTGGAGAATGTCAACTTTGTAGAAGAATTGAAATACAATCTGCTAAGTGTGTCGCAGATTTGTGATAAGGAGTACACCGTTCATTTTACAAAGAACGAGGCGATTGTGTTGAAACCAGGTTTTCAGATACCTGAGGAGTGGATTTTGATGAAGGCTCCACGTGAAAGAAATACGTACACTATGGATATGAGATCAACTGAAATGGCCACGGCAGATTCATGCCTTTTGACAAAAGCGAGTGAAACAGAGTCCGAATTGTGGCATAGGAGAATGGGACACATTCATTTTCGGAAGATGAACCACATTGTCAAGAATGGGCTTGTGCTGGGCGTTCCCTTGAAAAATTTCAATTTTGAAGATAAATGTATAGCATGCAAGAAGGGAAAGCAGCACAAGAAATCCCATCTCACCAAGAAAGTAAATTCAATTGCTAGTACTCTAGAATTGCTTCACATGGATCTCTTCGGTCCCGTGTATGCAAAAAGTCTAGGAGGTACTTCATACTGCTTGGTGATCACTGATGACTACTCACGATACTCGTGGGTATATTTCCTGAAATCAAAAGATGAAACGGCTCAGATGGTGAAGAATTTGATTACTAAAGTTGAGAACGTTATGGATAAAAGGGTTAAGTTCATCAGAAGTGACAATGGAACAGAGTTCAAGAATTTTGAGATGGAAATCTTCTATCTTCAAAGAGGGATTGAACACCAATACAGCGCTCCTTATACACCGCAACAGAATGGAGTGGCTGAAAGGAAGAACCGAACGTTAATTGAAGGAGCCAGAACTATGCTGGCTGATTCAAAGCTTCCTGTGGTGTTTTGGGCTGAAGCTGTTGCTACAGCCTGTTATGTTCTGAATAGAGTCTTAACTGTTAAAAGACTGAGTAAGACATGTTATGAGCTTATGCATGGAAGAAAGCCCAACTTGAGTGCTCTAGAACCATTCGGGTCCCCTTGTTCGATTTTGAAGACAAATTCTAAATTTGGTGAAGTAGCCGATGAATGAATCTTAGTCGGTTATGTTGTTGGGACTCCCAACAGACGTGTCTTCAATACATCGACAAGCAAGATTGAGGTGGTGTGTAACACAGATATCACAAGTTACCAACCGCCAAAACCAAGCAACGGACCTGCGGAGTTTTTCGACTATGTTAAACTTTTTAAGTCTTTTAACATACCGGATTTAGATATCTCTGAAGAAGAAGAAAGAGTTGCTACGAAGATGATCCTTGATGAGGAAGAAAATCTATTGCAAAGACAGCTGATTGATAAATGTCAACCTTCCTCATCAAATACTATCGATACCCCTGCTGCCTCAACTGAAGAAGAATTTATCAATCCTTTTCACTCTCAGCATGAAACAACCATTGACGAGCTCTCTTCTAACTTGGAAGACAATTTGCATGTCGGTTCTGTTCCGACCACGAGAATTCATAAAGATCACCCTTTGGAGAATGTGATTGGTGATGTGTCCTCCGGTGTACAAACAAGACGTAGCTTGGATGAGCACACCTGTGTTTACACAAGCATTAAGGAGACAGGAATAATCAACGAATGCTTGTACACCTGCTTTATCAGCCAGATTGAACCGAAAAATTATCAAATGGCTTTAAAGGACAGCTCGTGGGTCGAAGCCATGCAAGAAGAGTTGGCTCAGTTCAAGAAAATGGAAGTTTGGGATTTGGTTGAAAAACCAAAGCATGTGCATGCGATTGGCACAAAATGGGTGTTTAAGTGCAAGAGAGATGAGAAAGGGATTATCATAAGAAACAAGGCGAGGCTAGTTGTGAAAGGATTCAATCAACAAGAGGGGATTGATTATAATGAAGTGTTTGCTCCTGTCGCAAGGTTGGAAGCCATAAGATTGTTTTTGGCGTTTGCTGCATATAAAAAGATGAAGGTATTTCAGTTGGACGTGAAGAGTGCTTTTTTTGAATGGGAAAGTTGATGAGGTTGTGTATGTTGAGCAGCCTCCGGGTTTTCCTGACCCAGACTTTCCTGATCACGTGTACAAGTTGAGCAAGGCATTGTATGGACTACATCAGGCACCTCGTGCCTGGTATTCAACTTTATCAGACTACTTGCTTGAAAATGGGTTTGAAAGAGGGAAAATTGATAGCACGTTGTTCGTTAAGAGAGAAGGAAGCGACTTCCTGCTGGTGCAAGTCTACGTGGATGACATTATCTTTGCTGCATCTAAAGTCTCCATGTGTCAGGAGTTTGAGGACGTTATGAAGAAAAGGTTTGAAATGAGTGCTATGGGTGAACTAACTTTCTTTTTAGGATTGCAGGTTGATCAGAAGAAGGATGGAATGTTCATTCATCAGACCAAGTATGTCCATGATGTGCTCAAACGATTCAAGATGGAGGACAGCACTCCATTCGACACTCCTATCTGCGTCAATCACAAATTGGGTGCTGAGTCAGACGGTGATGCAGATGTGGACCCAACTCAGTATCGGGCTATTATAGGTTCTTTAATGTACTTAACTGCTTCTAGGCCTGATATAATGTTTGCTGTTTGTCTTTGTGCTCGTTTTCAGACAAACCCAAAGGAATCTCACATGAAAGGTGTGAAGAGGATCTTGCGGTATCTCAAGGGCAAACCGAAGCTGGGGTTGTGGTACCCGAGAGGAGGAGACTTGGAGCTAGTCGCCTACACAGACTCTGATTATGGTGGGTGCAATCAGAGTCGGAAGTCAACAACAGGAGGATGTCAGTTTCTTGGTGGCAGGTTGGTGTCGTGGCAATGCAAGAAACAGACTTCGGTCGCAATTTCAACCTGTGAAGCAGAATACATGGCAGCATCCAACTGCTGCTCCCAGGTTCTTTGGATACAACAACAGTTGCGCGACTATGGTCTGAATTTCTTACTTACTCCTATTTGCATTGATAACACAGCTGCTATCTCAGTAACTAACAATCCCGTGAAACATAGTAAAACTAAACATATTGACATACGTCATCATTTCATACGGGATTGTGCTGAGAAGAAACTGATAGTGCTTGAAAAGGTGGATACGCTTGATAATTTCGCTGATCTTTATACTAAAGCGTTTGATAAAACAAGATTTCAAAACCTTATCGAGCTAAATGGGATGATCAATCCCGAGTAACCATGCTTTTCTTGTAATACTTAAAAAAAAAAAAAAAAAAAGGGGTTACTATCGCTTAAAAAATATGTCGGTTACATCAGTTTGAAGGACTTGTCTTCGGATATGTTTTGGTCCTCATTTTCTACTTGTAGATTTTGAGGATAGCCATTAACCATATTACTGATTGTGACCGGGGCGGTTTATGATGAGTTTTTTTCTTTCGCTTAAAATTAGTCGATCATACTTAGTTAGAAGGACACATACTAGTATGTGGTCGGTCCAGCTGATCCATTGGATCTTCGGGATAGCCGTTCACCTGAAGACTTGATTTGATCGGGGCGATAAATGTTAAAATTTTTACAAGGGAAATGAAATTATTTTTCAAGTCTACTACTTCGTAAGAAGTACGTTTGCTATGTTAAACGGAAAATTGATCCAACCTTGGAAAATGATAGATATACTTACTTTGTGTGCTTAACTGGTGAGGTTATTAGGCTTAAAAGGCTTTAGGACAGTCATTGTATGTCATGGTAACTTTTTATGGTGCGTAAAAGTAAATGTGATACAAACTAAAACTACTTGATTTTACGTGGAAACTCCTTACGAGTTCTGCATGTCTTCATATATATCTTTCCGAATGATAGGCAGAAAAGCGATTACCCAGTCATACACGAGCCCGTAAGTGTTCTGATTCCCGTGGAGATAGCGTTTCAAGAAACTGCAGTGATCCAGATTCGGGACTTGCAGTTGGTTACTACTCTGAAGTCTATGTAAAGTTAATCATAAAAAAAAAAAAAAAAAAAAAAAAAAAAACTTATGAGTTATTGAAACATTTTAGAGTTCAACATATCAAGACTTCTTAATCATGGAGTAAGAAAGAGAACGGGAAGCAGATGAAGAGTAATTACAAACTTAATCAGACACTAAGGGTCGAAGTCAATTCGGGGTGACTTGGGGAAAGCCAAATACGCTTTGAGAATAGATAGGAGGCATCATAATCTCTGAGTTGTTGCCCACTTAAATTTTGAGGCATAATTGAACCTAACTCGTATCATAGAAACGATGAAAACCATCTTAAGTATATTACCTGCTTACAACCTGTCTCTTTATGTCATAATACAGCTAAACACGGATCTATGTGACAGTCACATACTTAGTATGATTCCTCTTCGGATCTTTTCTAAAACGTAGCAGTCCCTATCCAGACTGAAATTTGATCCCTTATACTTAAATTGTTTAAAGTTTTCTTTTTCTGTAGTTGTATTTGTTTATAACGGGTTACTTGGACTTGATCGTGTCATTTAGTTCTTAAAGGAAAGTTTTATAACTTGATTGGAAAAATGTTAAACTTATAAGGTTAAATTTTGTAAATATATAGGCGATGTTGTTGAACAGGCGAAGTTGTGGATAACTTCACCTAGGCGAAGTTATCCTTAACTTCGCCTGTATAACTTCGCCCCTATATAAGGATATTCAAGAGTCAAACAGTTCATTATTCTCAACTCAGCGAACTTATCTTCGTTTTCACAGCGAACTTATACACAGATCAATTCTTGTTTTCTTTCTTCGATCTCAAACCGATTTAAAGGTGGGTTGGGTTATTACATCGTGTTATCCGTTCATTGATGTTAATCTAAGGTTGTTTCGACAACCGGTTAATAACCTCGAACAACCGATCTTTAAACCCGAGTTCAAAACTTGTTTTACGTGTTCAGGAGTAAACTGGTCGTTTAATTATCCTTAATATCATGTGTTTGAGCCTTCTCAATCGTCAAAGTTAATCGAAACACCGGTTTTCCGGATTTCGATTAACCTTACTTTCGCCGTTTCAGATTCAGGCGAAGTTAGGGTTTAGGCGAAGTTATCCGTAACTTCGCCTGGAGCTTAAATTCGCCTGAGGCGAAGTTATCCGTAACTTCGCCTGATGCTCAACTTCGCCTGAAACTTAAATTCGCCTAAGGCGATGTTGTGGTGAGGCGAACTTAAAGATGAAGCGAAGTTGTTCCCAACTTCGCCCCAACATTAACTTCGCCTTGATCCTTTTAACTTAACAATTATTAGACGAACTTAAAGATGAAGCGAAGTTGTTCCCAACTTCGCCCCAACTTTAACTTCGCCTACACAGTTTTTATCACAACTTCGCTCATGGTAACAAGCGAACTTGTGTTATGTCTTAATGTTTATCTAACTTGGTTCGTTTGTTGCAGAGATGGCTGCTGTTGCCGGTGCTGGAGGTGCTGGAGGAGATGACGGAGGAGACAATCAGAGGCAATTCTTCCCGGGTCACAACATGTTCATCACCTTAGACCCGGAAGCAAGTGGTGTGGAGGATTATCGCGAGATAATCACATTCCTCCTACGCTCGAGGATATTCCACGCAATCACGACGACACTGCCGATATCCTTACCCAATATCGAGGATTTCTGGCAGACGGTGGAGTATGATTGTCGTGTTGAGCCCCCGGTCATGAGAGCAACAGTCAATAATCAAGAAGTTCAGTTCTCATCTGAACAGATACGGGTGGCGTTACGATTTGGAGAGGAGACTCGGAACGACCCTACGGAGTTTGTGGCTCCGTTTCGTGATGGAGCGTTTCTACGAATGGGCTATTCTGGTCCATTGGGCGATACCCAGAGACGGAAGAGGTTCCTACTTGATCAGTGGCGCTTCCTCATGCACGTTATGATAGTATGCATGTCTGGGAGGAAGGCGGGCACTGACGGTATGGGTGCGACCATGCTGTCCGCAATGACTGCACTGACCTATAACAAACGTTATAGCTTCAGTCAAATGGTCTTCTACGAGATTGATAGACAGAGGAGGGCGATGGCTCGTGAGCGGTTCATAATGTATCCAAGATTCATCCAGATGATCTTGAACCATGTGGCTCCAGCTTTGCCTCAACGACGCCCGATAAGATACGTGGAGAATGTGAGCAAACGTGTCTTTGCTCAATGCCGTACTTCGAGTGCGAGGAGCAAGCCTGAACGTCGTCCAAGGCATACTCCACTCTTCGGGTACTTGATAAACCCGGGGTATGTGCCAGCTCGGGGGGACGAGTTCAGAGGCCCTCAACCACAACAGGCAGGAGCAACTCGTGATGTACCTACTGTGCCTGTTGTATCGGCTGAGGAGGATGTTGACCTGATGCTGCATTTGGCGGCCAAGGTTTCTTCGACATGGATCGTTTTGATCCACAAGAAGATGTGCAGGTCTCTGCTGCACAGGTGAGGGAAGTGATTGTGACTAGAGCAGCTACGATGGTGGCTGACTCCGATCTTGACGATGTTATGAATGAAGCGAGGAGGATGTTGGTGACACGTGAGAGGACGTTGGGGAAGAGAAAGAGAACGGTGGATGATAGTGAGTCAGAGGAAGAAGAGGAGGACATACACAAGTTGATCAGACGTTCGAGACGTGAAAGGACAGGTGCTGGTATGGGAGCTGGAGAGACTTCACGTGTTATACGTTTTGCTCCATCCGCACTGTCAGGTATGTCAATCGTTCCTACTTCTGTACAGGTTACAAGCGCCGCAGATGTTCCTGTGGTGGCTACATCAGCCGTCGGCATCCCATCCACTACACTACAGACGACGACTCCGGAGATTGTGTCGTTACCACCTCCAACGCTTACTCATTCAGAGGTGGTGGCACGGTTTGTAGAGTCGACGGTCGTCGCAACTGCAGGGTTGTCGGTCACAATACCACATGCGGTTACGTCCACAACTGCTTCTGAAGTCCCAGTTGCATTCGAAATCCCTGCTGAGTATACTCCAGATACATCTAATATGAGATTTGATTTCGATGCAACCATCTCAGACTCGGAGAGAATAGCTGCACTTGAGCGGGTCGTGGCAGAGCAATCAAGGATCAACTTTATCCAGACCCAGGCTATTCAACGCCTTGTAGCAGAAAATCAACTACAGTCGTCCCTCCTGGTTGAGCATGGGAGGATTATAGATGCTATGATGGCGTTCTTGGCATCTCAGGGGGAGACAGGCTGTAGAGGCGACGAGTTAAGGACTAAGAAGAGAAACGACAGAGACGATGATCCCAATGCACCGAAAAGTGCAGGTGGTGAGTTGCCAAGAACTACTCAAGCTCTTGGGACTTCCACAGCTCAGGGGGAGTCTGCAGGTGCAGTTGGTGGTGATGAGGTGGTGATGGTTGATGATGAAGATGATGTGATTGATGTGTTGAGAGAGTTAGATGATGACATGCTAGATGATGATGTGTTTGATGATGATGTGCTGCCGTGTGAGGAGATTGAGAAGATTGGTGCACAGATTGTGATTGAAGATGGGATAGAAGAGGGGGAGATAGTAGAAGAAGACGTTGAACACGAGATCCCAGATGTTGAGAAAGCCGACATGGGTACTGAGATGGATGAGACTGAGTGGGAGGAGCAGCCTAGGTGGAAGGAAGGCTGTGCTCATTGGTTTATTAAGACCAAGAAGCCTGCTGTTCCAGCCATGTTCAAGAAGAGTTATAACATCAAAGGCTATGCTGAGTCGAAGAAGGGAATTATCTGTTGGATATATGATGAACAGATAAAGTTGGTTGTGGTGAAGCGTTATGATGGTATTCAATACTTCAAAAGAACCCTGAGATCTCTCAATACGTTGCCGGAATGTGAGGTGAAGGATTTGGCCAGGTTGGGCCTGATAAATAGAAGTGACGACAACATGGCAAGAGTGATTGGGAAGATCGTGTGGAAAGAAAGCATAAAAGAGAAGAAGTTTGAATTATTAAAGCCACAGAAGGGAAAGCTCGTGGAGGATACAGAAAGGGGAATGAGAGCAGATGGCAAGCCATGGATGGTGATGAAGTACAAACCGATCCGATGCATCAAGGAGGTTCCAATGAAGACTATGCCTCAAGATGTGTTGAAGAATCTCAAATGGTGGTATGTTGATTGCCAGACTGCTGAAGCCGTGATGGAAGAAGAAGACGAACAAGAAGTGCTGAGGGTGTATGATCCGATGCATCTTGTTAACTTATCGAAAGCTGGTCTGCAAGTGTTGAATGAAATGAAGATATTCTATATTCCTGCTTGGAAGGATGAAGCAAGGAAATATCTGCGAGTAGTCACGGTATGTGTTAGAGAATGAGTGCATGCGTGAAGATACAGGATTACAAGACAAGAGCTTAAAGATCAAGATATGAAGCTACTGCCAAGGGGGAGTCTGTTGGTGCATAAATGTCAGTAGTTCATAGTCTAGTGTCTGTAATCGAGTCTGTAATGTTATTTATGTTTTTGTACAAGCGAAGTTGTCAACAAGTTCGCCTAGGCGAACTTGTTGAACAAGCGAAGTTATGGACAACTTCGCCTGAACATATCAGGCGAAGTTGTCGTGTATTTATATTGATAGGTTACGGCTGGTTTAGGTTAATCAGTTAGTGAGTTGTTCAAGTTAATCGTTTTAGTGGTTCGTGTAGTTGAACGTGTGTTTTGTAACAGTGATATTTACATCACGTGAGTTCGGTTATAATATATAACGTGTTTCGTGTAGTCGTGTGTTTGTGTTCTATACTCGTAACGATCTACGCAGGGATTCCGCACCTGAGTAGACCGCGATATCTCGTGCGATCCGTCCAGGGAACCTACATTAACTGCTTCTCGACCCGACATAATGTTTGCTATTTGTTTATGTGCAAGGTGCCAAGCTAGTCCCCGAGTGACTCACCTGGCAGTGGTCAAGTGTATTCTTCAATTGCTGAGGGGAAATCCTGACATCGGGTTATGGTACCCCAAAGATGATACTTTTGATCTTACCCCTTACTCAGACTCAGACTATGGACGATGCAAGATCAATTTCAAGTCTACTACAGCGGGATGTCAATTCTTAGGAAGCCGGCTTGTTTCCTGGCAGTGTAAGAAGCAGACAACGGTCTCCACTTCAACCGCCGAAGCTGTGTATGTTGTAGCCTCGAGTTGCTGTTCCCAGGTTTTGTGGATACAACATCTTCGCGACTACGGTTTGAATTTTCTTACTACTCCCATCTTGATTGATAATTCTGCTGCTATTAGTATCACCAAAAATCCCGTACAACATTCTAAAACGAAACATATCGAAATTCGATATCATTTTATACGGGATTGTTATGAAAAGAAATTAATTGACCTTGAGAAAGTACATACTGATTTTCAAAAGGCCGATCTATTTACCAAAGCCTTTGATAAAACACGTTTTAACTTTCTGCTTGGTTTAAATGGATTGAAGAGCCTTGCTGAGATCTTAAAATTAGGATAATTATCTTTATTTTAGTTTGTTCTAGTATAACTTTTATCTTGTTTTTAGGTTTTAGGGGGTGAGTCTTCGAAAATACAAAAATATTGTGCTTTTAGTTTGTATAGATAAAACCCAAAAACATTAGAAAACTTTGAAAAATCAAAAATATTGTGTTCTTTCTTGTTTTATTTTATTTTAATATTTGAAAAACCAAAAACATTTTAAAATTAGAAAATACCAAAAAGACTGTGATTTCTGTTTGTACAGAAAATTTTGAAAAAGTCAAAAAGAATGTGAATTTCTAGTTTTGTAAAGAAAAATCTGAAATGACAAAAAGATTGTGTTTTTATGTTTGTAAAGAGAAAAACCAAAAATATTTTCGCTTATGTTCGCTGAAAATTATGTCATTTGCTTCTATTTTGAAGGACATATACTTGTATATGTTTGGTCCTGACAATTTCTTGTAAATATTCGGGTTAGCCATTCACCTGACAAATGGAAAGTACTTGGGGGCGTTCGTTAAGCTTCCTATTTTATTTTTAGCTGAAAATTATGTCAGTTGTTTAAGTTTGTGAAGCATGATTGCATGTATTGGTCCTGTTATCTACTTGTAGATGGATAGGATAGCCATTAGTTTATGAACTTAAATTAACTGGGGCAAGTAAATTCATTTTGTTTTATGCTTCTCAAAATTTTGAGTTTTTGAAGCAAAAAGAGAAAATGATAGTACATTGATTATTTGACCCCAAATCCAGAAAGAAATAAGCTTAAAAGACCGTGTGCTTAATCATTGGTGCATTGATAGGTCTTAAGCAAGCTGATAGAGTAAAATAAGTGATATAAACCTAAAGAAGCCAAATTGAAAGATGTGTTAGTCTCTAGCTAAAGTCTCGGTGAAGATGGCAGAAATGTAATAACCGGCCATATTCAAGCCTTATAGTTGTTGATCATCCAAAAATATAATAAAGAAAATAACAAGCGTTAAGATTCTGGACACTGTGAGTCTTTATGCGGCTTAACCATCTGGGTATTCATAAGCATGAATATTTCACTCGCTTTTAGAGCAAACCCGAAGTCATTAAACTTGATCACTGTTGTACTCCTTACAATCCAAATTACTGACTTGATCAAAATCCGCTGTTAGTCATACAATTGTTCCTCCCTTGCGTGCGTCTCAATACCAATAAGAAACGGACCCCAGGGGATACAATGTATGTAAGCCGACAGATGGACTCGTGCATATTCACTCATGGTAAAGGAAACTTGATGCATTGCTCAAAATTCTCAATTGGTATTCAAATTTTTTGATCAACATTATAATGGTTTAAGTCAAGTTGGGGTGATTTGGAAAACAAATTAAGCTTGAATCGAGATAAGGGGCTGATAGTTTATGATATTCTGTACGCTAATTGAACCATAAATCATATCACTAAAATGCTCGAAGTTTTGTTATAAGATTTAAGTGGACAACAATATCAATGACCGACTTAACGCCAGTCATAATATCACTGAAATATAAAACTGCGATGGAAGGGCATTCTAGTCAATATGATTCTCTGCTCAAACTCAACAAAAACACAAAAATATATACTGCTTTTGAAATACATAGAATAACACAAAATGATTGTCTATTTTCTATTTCGGATATTTCTGTAAATACATTCTTTCATTTTTATAAAATACCAAAAACATTTTATTCTTTTTACTTTACATATTATTTAATACTTTTTAAAGTTATGTTTTGAAAAAGTGAAACGGTTTTAAAGTATTGGATTATCAGGATAAAGGTCCTCGGTAATTCTTTTTGGATACTTATTTAATTAATTCTTTATTTATTTCATTTAATTATTTAAGTTAAAATTAAATAAATTTTAATTCGTTAAAATTTAATTCGTTAAGTATGGATAATGAACTAGGTGGTTCTTTAGCGAACTACTTTCTGTTCGCTCACCTAATTCGCTTCCGCACTCTGTAACTAACCACTTCTACTTCGTTATAAATATTTAACGAATCAGGACACGATACTTGTCTGGTTTGCTATTCTGATATAACGAATTGGGATAACGAATTGCCTGATTCGTTATTTTAGAATTTAAACAAATCTCTTGTTCGTACATAAGGTACATCGAGTAGCGTGTAAGGCTATATAAGTGACACGAGAGCAGATTTCTATACTGCTTAGGTTGAATGATGAACAGTTGACCGTGTTAGAGACTGAGCCTGATGTCGAAGTGGTGAGGAAGATATAGAAGATGATCCGTCTATTCAGATGAATACGGATTTCATTTATGAAGACGAGGATTTTGAGATGGAAGACGTCACTGCTGAGGAGTATCCAGACTTTTTTCAACACAAAAACGTTGATCAAGGTGCTCCAGTATTCGATGAGCAAACGTACAAAGTTGCTGAGGATGATCTGGTGAAGGCCTCTAAGGGTAAACAGGTAGCTGATGCCGTATGCAAATCACTTGAAGTCATAACTGATACTAATATTGCTAAGTGGTTCAGCTATAAATAGGTGAGTAAGATTATTAACGCATATCAATATGTTGATCAAGAGCGAAAAGACATAGCTGCAACTTGGGTCAAAGCAAACCAAGTGACCTCTTTCAAGTCTGTATCCAAGGTACATGGTGATATTGTTTCATGGCTTTATGATTCCGAGCATAAAGTATGTATAATTAAATGGGAAAAGGGGATCCAATACTACGAAACGATAATGGATGTTCTTACATTACCGCGTTGGGATGTTCGTACCCTAGCGAGACGTCCATTTATCAATCGTGAGATTTACCGGACAGCTGAGTGGTTTCATCAACACTTACTGTTCGAGGTCAATCATGGATTAAAGTTCTTCAAGCCCCAGGTTCCGAGACGTAAACATATTGACGAGATTGATCCAAGGACTGGATGGAGGAAACTTGTTTTTAAGGTACAGCCGCCAAAGACGATGAAGCGGGTACCTGTGAAGACGATGCCCCAACATATGCATCTCTCGTTTGACCGCTGGTACTATGACAATCGTACTGGCGAGGCCGTCATTGTGCTTGGTAAAGGACTGAAGACGGAGCTTATCAAGATTATCGAACCTATGTGGTTGGTTAATTTATCGGAGATAGACAATGACGTGCTACACAAGAACCAGATCCTGTTTGAGCGCAATGAAGACTACGACCTAGCTATGCAATTCCAACGCGTTGTGCGTGCTTGTTATGAAAACGGAATTCATAGTTGTAAAGACTAGCAGTCCAAGCGTTTCAAGTAACATAAAGACAAAGAGCTCAAGATGAGGGGGTGTCTGTTAGTGCACGGTTTTGCGTCTTGAGTCTTTGTAATTATCGTTAAAGTATTTGTTTTATGTTTAATGTAATAAGCAATTAAGTTATTCTCTAGTTCGTTATATGTAATGTCTAGTTCGCTAAGGTTGTTTAGCAAACTAAGACTTAAGTTTATTCCCTCCTGATTCGTTAGGTAATGTTAACGAATCAGGAGGTGTTTCGTTAAGTTATGTATGTACGAAGTAGTGTCTTGTTCGCTAGGGAATGTTAGCGAACTAGACCTATCTTCTATTTATAGGGAACTCTGTTCACGTTTAATTTAAGTTTTGGGAGATAATGAACGAAAACTCTGTCCAAACTCTCTCTCGATCTTCATCTTAATATTATACAAACCACTAATACATATATTGATAATACATATACACATATAACACTTAATCAAACGTATTTATGAGCTAGATCCATGTTAAGGTATTAATCGTATTAACACAGATCCGAGATCTGTTATAGTTATAGGATTGATTTACGGGTTCCAACAAAAAGACCAATTTTTCCAACTTCAAGCTAGATGATGCAATATGTTTCATTCAAGTTGTTGAACATGAAATGATTAAAATGACATGATCAAAGAAGAGAAACCCAGATTTCAAGTTGCAAATGCCCTAATAGCTCCAATGGGAAATCTTTCTACCAAAAATCAACAACAAATCTCTATCATTGAATAACCTAGTGATTTTAATGTTGAGACACCAAGGGTTTTTGTAGCAAGTCAAGCATCTGGGAGCCAGTCTGGACAACAAAGATTCAATGTCCAAATGACAGATAATGGTGATACATATTCTATGGCTAGTGGACATGCACCTTATGTTCCTAGCTACTCAAGTCATGGAAATGAATATCAAGCTTTGTTTTCTATGTTTACTGAATCCTATAATGCATCTGTGGCCAAGAACTTGATTCACACCAGTGTTGTGCAAGAAGATTTGGAACAGATTGATGCAGATATTCTGGAAGATGTGGATTTAAAATGGCAAGCTGCCATGTTAGCTTTGAGAATTAAAAGGTTGCATTACAAAACTAGAAGGTCAGAATTCTATAGTCCAAATGACAGGATTTGATGCAATTTGCAACAACTGTCAACAACCTGGTCACTTTGCTAGAGAATTCAACCAACCAAGACAATTTCAAAACAACAACAACAACAACAATCTTCAAAGAAATTAATTCCAGTATCAGAATCAAGGTCATGGTCAACAACGTAGACAGCTTTACAACAACAACTTTCAACCCCAACAAACCAACAACAAGTCATTCCCCAACAACAACCTATCCAAAGAAATCAATAAAACCCTCCTTAAGTTCCTATAATCAGAACATAAACAATACAACTCAACCATGAAATCAAGGAAATGTTGTTGTAGCTCAACAACCACAAGATGGTTTGTTTGACTGGAGTAATCATGCTGAAGAGATTAAAATGCCAATGTTGCATTCATGGAAAAAATAAATGATCAAGCTAAATCTTAAAAATCTCTGGTACATTCCAATTACCTAACCTCAAATTTACTTAATTTGAATGATTCATTAAGAAAGAAGGTTGGCAAATTGCAAGCTAAATGTTTCAAGAAAGAAAGCATAAACAATGCTTATGAAATTAGTGAAATGACTTATGAAACCAAATCAAAGGTCTAGAATAAGACTGCTTGGATAGTTATGAAACTCAATCAAGTTATACCACATAAATAGAAGGTTTGAAAAGGATGTATTTAGAAGAAAATATCAAGAGCTCAAGAGAGAGGTGTTTGTTAGTGCACGATTTGGTGTCTGTAGCGATCGAATAAGTTAGAGATAGTCTAGTCTATTTATTTATTGTAAAATGGCCCATTCGCTATGGATTGTGTAGCGAATGAGGTCCATTCGTTATAGACTAGCTATTCGTTAAGGCATAATCCCATTCGCTATGGATTTTATAGCGAATGGAGGCTTAATCGTTAAGTTAATCCCCATTCGTTATGGAAGCATAACGAATGAGATTAAGATAACGAATGGGAAGCCATTCGTGAATAGTATCACCCCATTCATTAGTGTTGTATAACGAATGGGTTCTATGCCAATAAATAGGCTTATCCTATTCATTGAATAAGAGAGAGATTCGGGCTTATCCTATTCATGGTAACGGTATGGATAAAATAAGCCTGCATCTATCTCTTATTCAATGAATAGGATAAGCCTATTTATAGGCAATACATCATTAACGAATGGGCTAATCCTAGTCACGAATGGCTTCCCATTCGTTATCTTAATCTCATTTGTTATGCTTCCATATTGAATGGGGATTAACTTAACGATTTAAGCTTCCATTCGCTATACAGTACATAGCGAGTGGTATTATACCTTAACGAATCGCTAGTCTATAACGAATGGACCTCATTCGCTATACAATCCATAGTGAAGGGCCATTTTACATTACATAAACAGACTAGACTATCTAACTTATTCCATCGCTATAGACACCAAATCATGCACTAACAAGCACCCCTCTTTTGAGCTCTTTGTGTTTAAGTTACTTGAACCTTGAAGTCTTCCAATCTCTGCAACTATGAATCCCGAACGCCTGACACACCCGTACAACACATTGGAATTGCATAGCACGATCATAATCTTCACGACGTTTAATCAAAATCTTGTTCAAACAGCACGTCATTGTCAGTTTCAGATAAGTTAACGAGCCACTTTGAATCAATAACTCGTATACAAATGGTCTTCAAGCCTTTACCAAGCACAATGACTGCCTCGCCCATTTGGTTATCGTAGTACAAACGATTAAACGATAGGTTAAGATTCTGTGGGAACGTCTTACCCGCTACACGTTTCATCATTTTGAGCTGTTTAACCTTAAGTACAAGTTTCCTCCAACCCGTATGAGGATCAATTTCATCAATGTACTTACGGGTCCGGACTTGTGGCTTAAAGAATTTAAAACCACGGTTAACTTCGAAAAGTATATGTTGGTGAAACCATTCTGCTAGTCGATCTTTACCACTATTTATAAATGACCGGTTGGCGAGTGTACGAACATCCCACCTCGGAAGTGAGAGAACGTTGGTGATGTATTGGAAATACTGAACACCGTTCTTCCACTTGATAATAAAGACTTTCAAATCAGAATCGTATAGCCAAGAAACAATGTCACGTTTAACTGTTTGCACGGGCTTGAAAGATGTTTTCTGATTAGCTTTAGCTCGTGTGACAGCATCCATTTGTTATTCTTGATCCACATAATGATAGGATTTGATGATCTTTGTTGTTAGATCTTTGTTACGAGCCTTGAACTAGCCAATGATGTCATCAACCGATGTATCAGATTCTCGTTCAGGCATCTTCTCATTTTTCTTAGATGTCTTTTCCAGATGCTCTTCAGCAGCTTTAACGTAATCTTCAGTAAATGTAGGAATACCCTGATCGACATTTGAATGATGGTATAGATCAGGATATCCCTATATTGTCACATCCTCCATTTCAATCTCCACGTCTTCATACATAAAAGATGTATTCCCGTGTGGAATACTCGCATCAAGCAGCACTTCCTCATCATTCACAACCTCGACATCTTCCTCTGCCTCTAATGCGTCTGATTCTTCATCGTTCAGACCTAATAATAATGAAATCTGTTCGCGAGTTAAGGTACGATCGACGAATTATCCTTCTTCAATCATGTACGCGTTGGCAGTGCTCCTCACCACCCCTTTATCATCCATAAATAGTACGGTGTTGGCCTTGATTTACTCGATAGGTTGAACATTTGTCGAGTCATGATAAACAACCAATTTTTTATCATTGCCTTCACCATCACTAGTAGTAGCACCAGAAGATGAACCGTGAGCTTGTTTCAGCTCACTTCCTCCAGTACCTGGAGCATCAGGATCGTCATCATAGTTCTTCAGTTTCTTCATAGCGTCTTCTTTGCATGTCAACCGAAGGATGAGATCTTCCTGCTCCTTAATCTTCGCCCCCTGAGCTATTACAATCTCACGGGGCTCTTTTGTTTCCTTCTGACAGTAGGAAACATACCTCATCAGACAATGTTGGTTCAGCATCATTTTCTCTTGAGCCTGTCAATCGGCCGCCATTTGATTCTTGTATAAGTGAATCAAACTCAAGAGCATGTCCATCTGATGGCTTGGGGTAAAGTATGTAAAGATGCTGCGATAGGCTGTTCCGGACCCCGTGGACGGCTGATTCTCATAAACGAGACATCCATAGGTTGTGTCACCATCATGGTCGGTGTCAGAGAAACCATCGATGCAGCAGCAGCAGGCCTTGGTATAGCAAATAAAACAAAATGAGGAATTTCACCAAGCCTCGGATTTGATGTGATAGTCGTTGTCAATGTGAGTGTCGAGGTGCTAGTAGTAAACGGCACGTCGGTCTTTGAAGTGCAGGCGACCTAGGTTCTTGTTGACCAAATGACACACCAAAACCGTGCATCACACGACGTTTGGGCGGTTTATCATGAACTATCGCCTTGCCCTTACGCTTTTGTTGAGTAGCTTGTGAGCTTGTTGCCTCAATGTTAGCACGTCGTTCACCACCAACTTCATTACAACCATCATCTCCATCATTGTTCCCACCTGGTCCCTCTTCTCGTTAGGAATCCGAGTCATCGTGAATCCAACGATCATTAGAAGGGCATTCATAAGCCGGATTAGGCAAGTGACCCATTAGGCATTTGGTCCTTGGAATATCCTGCCCGTAAGACTTCATCCTTTTCATTGTATCCTCATTCATGTGCTCCAGCTTCAATATGTTGTCATTCAAACTTCAATCAATCTCCAAATCAGGAATTAAATCCAGAATGATCAGCTGCAAAAACCGTGGATACATCAGGAAGTTACTGTGTCGGTTATTGACCAAGCAGTTTTCCTTCAGATGATAGAAGATCAGCTCAGAGAAGGTGAACGGTGTATTCAAAATCAGAGCAACGAATGCCGATTGAAACATGACATTCGTCGTATCCATCCTTGTGTCCCCCAATGAAATGTATAAGCACATGTAGTAGATACTTGTACGGGGCGCACAAGTAAGCCTTGTTGTATTGGGAAGTTCAAGGTCACCCGAATAGAATACTTGTCGAAGAAACCCTCGGATCAACGACCTATACAATTTACATGGGTTATCCATGTTGTCCACTTACCTCAACACCCATCTGATAACCCCAGATGTTATGACAACCGGTTTGTTGTTGACTTCAGCGACGATATGATTTTCAGACTCAAGGTAATGAGCCGAATTCCAAAAAGGTCGAATGACGCTGAAGTAAATCGTGGTATCAGCAGTAACAACATAACTTATCCGAGATCATCGAATAAATGCTATAATGTCTCGAAACATGTCCCCGTCAATAAAGTATTCCTACAGAAAAGCACAAATGTTGTGCTTATAGTCAAATGGCAGCATCAGGATCTCAGGTTCTTGTTATTGCTGAACCTGTTGCTAATCAACTACGGGAGCCTCTTGTGCAATTTCTTCTGCCATATTTGAGAATACATAAACCCGAGAATTAGTAAAAACGAATCATTTAAAAATTATTGATAAATAATTTAATTTTTAAAATAATTAACAGTGTCATTCGTTAATTTTCTTGACTCACTCATTATAACGAATGAGGTTATTCGCTATAAAGAATGGCTTGATTCGTTATAAATACCTAAAGCGAATGTTTGATGACGAATCAATCATGAATAGATAACGAATTATCCATAACGAATATGAGTTCATTCGTTATCATTACTGACGAATGAGTTGATTCGTTATTATAAACTTAACGAATGAATTTTGAACACGAATGGATGTCCATTCGTTAACTGTAACGAATGGTCACCAATATTATCAACTTTGACTATAACGAGTCAAAGTCAAAATTGAGTATGAACTCCAGATAGTCAACATGCATTATCAGATTCAATTAGACCATGCAATAACCTCGATAGTCGATTCATTACAACAATTTAGGTAATAACTTACTATAATTTGGTTTATGTTTATAGGTTAAACTTCGGAGATATAATCAACCAATTAACCCATGTAATGTCCATCGATTTTGACGAATTTGATTGTGTTATGATCGCGATTACCTAATGATTCTAAAATAATGATCAAAACAAAGTTTAATAAAGGCCTAAATTTCGGGAAAACTTGGACATAGGTTTGTTAGGGAAGGACGAATAGTGATGTGAACGAATGAGACATTTCGTTTCATCCTTGCTAATTATATACGACAAACATTGCATGATTTTCCAGACAACGAATGTGCTCATTTGTTAATTTAAATATTAACAAATGGTCAAATTCATTACCTCGCTCGTAAACTTCGTTAACGAATGAGTGATATCTTAATCCTCATAACGAATAAACGTAGATTCGTGCTTCATTCATTATCAAAACAGATGACGAAAAGGGTCATTCGTTAACAGTGTAGCGGAAGCGAATTAATGATGACGATTTGGACTAATTAGTTATCCAAATAATTATAATAATGACCCTCATTCGGTATTCAGATTGATAGAGAATGGACAATAACTTAAACTCTTTTTCATTTTAAAATTAAAAGAATTAAATAATGCATCGAAACCCGTGTCCCGATGAACTTTATTTTACGATTCTTACCAGTCGGAGTAAGATGCAATAACTTAACATGTTTTACGTTCAAAAACACATAACTTAAAAACAAATCATTTAAAAGAATTAAATAAAAAATCTGATAAAATCTTTTGGGTATTTTCTTTCTATTGCAAATATTTACCCTTAAACACGAAAAACGAAGATAACTCAGAAAACAAAATATTTTTGTCTTTTTGAATATTTTTGAAATATAAGTTTATAAACAAAAGCAAATATAAAAATTAAACTATGAAAGTAGTACATATTTTTGTGAGTTTAAGAAGAGAATCATATTGGTCAAATTGCTCTTCCATCGCAGTTTTATATTTGAACGCTATTATGACTGGCGTTAAGTCGGTCATTGATTTTGTTGTCCACTTAAATCTTATAAAAAAAAGTTTTAAGTGTTTTGGTGATATGATTTAATTTTCAATTAGGGCACAGAATATAAGAAACTATCAGCCTCTAATCTTGGTTCAGGCTTAATTGACTTTTGCCATATCACCCCAACTTGACTTAAACCATTATATTGCCGATCAAAATTAGGACTTGTATAGATATTTTTTGAGCAATGCACCAAGATTCCTTTACTGTGAATGAGTATACACGAGTCCATCTGTTGTCTTACATACATTGTATCCCCTGGGGTCTGTTTCTTTTTGGTATTAAGACGCGCACGAAGGAAGGAAAAAATGTATGACTAACAACGGATTTTCATCAAGTCAGTAATTTAATTTGTACGATTTATAATAGTGATCAAGTTTAATGACTTTGGATTTGCTCTAAAAGCTTTTGAAATATTCATGCTTATGAATACCCGGATGATTAAGCCGCATTAAGACTCACAATGGCTTGAGTACGATAAGCTATTACATTCTGCCATATTTACCGAGAATCTTGGAAGAGACTAACACCTCTTTTAATTTAGCATTTCTTTATGTTTATATCACATACTTTACATTAACAACTTGTTTAAGACCTATCAATGCACCAATATAATAAGCACACGGACTTTTAAACTTATTTCTTTCTGGATATGGGACCAGATGAGTGCTATCATTTTCTATTTTTGCTTAAAAACTCTTTTTTTTTAGAAGCATAAAAATTCAATCGCCCCAGACACTTTAGTTTATAGATTAATGGCTATCCTATAATTATAAAAGTAGATAATAGGACCAAACATGTAAACATGTTCCACAAACATAAATAACCGACATAATTTTAAGTGGGAGAATTAAATAAAAACGCACAACAATCGCCCCAAGTACTTTCCATTTTTAGGTAAATGGCAATCCCGAATCGCTACAAGTAAATATCTGGATAAAACATATACAAGTATGTGTCCTTTAAATATGAGTAACTGGCATAAATTTAAGCGAGAGTGTGCAAAAAAATATTTGACATTTTTGAAATACTTGAATGTTTTTTGTTTTTCTCTATACATACAAAAATCACAATATTTTTGACTTTTAAAATTTTTCAATGTTTTTTGATTTTCTCTATACATACAAAAATCACACTATTT
Organism: Bidens hawaiensis; assembly: GCF_021521415.1. Taxonomy (NCBI): domain Eukaryota; kingdom Viridiplantae; phylum Streptophyta; class Magnoliopsida; order Asterales; family Asteraceae; genus Bidens; species Bidens hawaiensis. The sequence continues at coordinate 938,471 of NW_027491488.1, forward strand.
TTTACTTTTCAAATTTTTCAATGTTTTTGGATTTTCTCTATACATACAAAAATCACACTATTTTTTACTTTTCAAATTTTTCAATGTTTTTGGATTTTCTCTATACAAACAAAAATCACAATATTTTTGTATTTTTCATTTACACCGCCAAAACCCAAAACATACAAAAATAAACAAATTAAAATAGAAAAAAGAAAACTAAAGATAATAATCCTTGTTCAAGGATATCAACAAGAGTTTTCAATCCGTTTAAACCAATCAAAAAGTTAAAACGCTTTTTGTCATATGCTTTGGTAAACAGATCGGCTTTTCGAAAATCCGTGTGAACCTTTTCAGTGTCAATTAATTTTTTTCAAAACATTCATGGATAAAATGATATCGAATTTCGATATGCTTTGTCTTAGAGTGTTGCACGGGGTTTTTGGTGATACTAATAGCAGCAGAGTTATCAATAAATATTGAAGTAGTAAGAAACTTCAAACCGTAATCCCGCAAATATTGTTGGATCCATAGAAACTGTGAGCAGCAACTTGAGGCTGCCACATATTCTGCTTCGGCGGTTGAAGTGGAGACGGTTGTCTACTTTTTACACTGCCAGGAAACAAGCCGCCTTCCTAGAAATTGACAACCCGTATATGAAATTGATCTTCTATCCTCCATAATCAGAATCAGAAAACGTAGATAGTTCAAAACTATCATCCTTGGGATACCATAACCCGGTTTCAGGATTACTCCTCAGATAGTGAAGTATACGCTTAACTGCCGCTAGATGAGTCACTCGGGGACTCGATTGATACCTAGCACACAAACAAACATCAAATATTATATCAGGACGAGAAGCAGTTAAATACAATACTGAACCAATCATTGATCGGTAAAGGTTTGGATCTACGGTATCCTCCAATTCGTCCGGTGATAAATTGTGACCCACAGGAAGAGGCGTCGAAGGGATTTTCCGGCAACTATCTTGAATCGGCTCAAGACATCGTTCAAATATTTTGTTTGACGAATAAAGATTCTTGTGTCAGACTGATGAACCTGCAACCCTAAGAAGAAATTCATCTCCCCCATCGAGCTCATTTCCAATTTCGTCTGCAGCGACTTCTCAAATTCCTTACACAGCTTGTCATTTGTTGAACCAAATATGATATCATCGAAATATATTTGAACAAGGAGCAAGTCATCACCAACATTATTGTAAAAGAGAGTGCAGTCCATAGTTCCTCGTTTGAAGCCATTATCAGTAAGATGATCAGCAAGTGTGCCGTACCAAGCTCTCGGAGCTTGGTGTAGACCATAAAGGGCCTTGTTTAATCGGTAAACACGGTCCGGATAATCTGGATCTTCAAAACCAGGAGGCTTCAACACAAACGCATCTTCATGAAGTTCCCCGTTGAGAAACGCAATCTTGACATCCATTTGATAAACCTTAATGTTTTTGAAAGCTGCATAGACCAAAAATATATGTATAGCTTCCAATCGAGCAACCGGAGCATATACTTCTGTGTAATCTATGCCTTCTTGCTGATGAAATCCTTGAACAACCAAACAAGCTTTGTTTCTAAAAATAACCCCACGATTGTTTTTCTTGCCCTTAAATACCGATTTTGTTAGGATTGGCTTTTTAACTCGAGCAGTTTTGTCAATAAGATTCCAAACACCCAGTCGAGTAAATTGTTGCAACTCTTATTGCATTGCTTCTACCCATGAAGAGTCTTCAAGTGCCTTACGAACACTTGTTGGTTCCATTTGAGATAAAAAAAACAAGTGTGTTTTGCAAGATTCATAATCCCCGATGAGTGCATCTCGGCATACGCACACAATACAGTAGCATCACTTGAAGTAGCAATCTGATGACGTGTTTGCACACCCACATCAAGATCGCCAATGATGTTGTCCTGAGGATGATAAATATGAATTCGAAGAGTTGGATTCTCAGGCACAACAACATTATCAGCTAAATTTGTCAGATTCTCTTCAGCATCCTTAGACGATTCACCAATCTCATATGTTCAGGAAATGGAGCTGAAGGGGATTCAACAAAATGACCATCATCTGACGATATAGAGATCACATCAGATGTATTAGGAAGATCATCTTGTAGGACATTATTAGAAATAGTACCAGAAGATCTTGGGGGTAGAAGTTGATCTTCTAAATACGCATGTACCAAGTCTTCATCAGGTTGATCAACTATTTAAGTAAATGAATTAATTAAACTCTCATAGTCGAACATCTAATCAGGGCCTTTGCCAGCGGGAGGTGTGGTGTGTCGTTGACAATCGACATGGTACCACTCTTCAACACAACCGGAAGTGAAATTAAATACTCGTTTCTTAGGTAATGCATAACCTAAGAAATAACCTTCAATTGATTTTTCTTCGAATTTTCTCGCATCTTTCTTCAACATAGTACAAGGACAGCCAAATGGTTCCAAATACTTTAAATTGGGCTTTCTTTTGTTCAGAATCTCGTAGCTTTTCTTTTGTAGCTTCTTCACAGTCAAAATACGATTAAGCGTGTAGCAAGCAGTATTCACAGCCTCATTCCAGAATTGAACAGGAAGCTTAGAATCAGCCAGCATAGTCCGTGCCACTTCAATCAGTCTTCGGTTCTTTCTTTAATAAACACCATTCTGTTGAGTTACATATGGAGCACTGTATTCTCTATGAATTCCTTTCTGAATACAAAAGAAATCCAATACATTGTTTTTGAACTCCTTACCATTATCACTTCGAATTCGTCTCACATTTTTCTTGTATAGTGATTCGATTTTTGTGATTAAATTTTGAACTAGGATCGGTGTCTGATCTTTAAAACTCATAAATAACACCCAATAGTATCTTGAATAGTCATCAGTGACAACTAGACAATACCAATCACCAGCAATACTCACACGATTCACAGGACCAAACAAATCCATATGAAGTCATTCCAAAGGAGTATCAATGGTATTAATTAACGTAGAAGGCTGTGACTTCTTTTTATGTTTGCCATTTTTGCATGCAACACAGTGATTGGTCAGTTTGAAGTGTTTCAAGGAAAACTCATCAACCAATTCATTAGCCATAAGATAGTTCATATTTCTGACATGAATATGACCCATCCGCCTGTGGCATAGAATCGAGTCTTTCTCAGTTGCCTTAGAGACAAAACATGTTTCAACAGAAGTAGTTACCTTAGAAGTCATATTTAAAACATAAATATCATTTGATCGATGAGATCGCATAAAAACCATGTCTTCTGGAATTATGTATCCAGGCTTAAGGATTATGCACTCCTTATTATTAAATAAAGTGGTATATTTCTGATCACAAATTTGTGACACACTCAACAAATTGTGATCCACTTTGTCACAATAATTAACTTTCTTAAAGGCAATACACCCATTTGACACATCTACTTCTTTAGTAATCATTCCACCCGAATTACCCACAAAAGCAACATATCATCCTTGAATATTCTTGAAATTTGTTAAAAGGTTGGTATTGCCGGTAATATGACGAGAGCATCCACTATCCATAATCCAGATTTCACCAAATATAGTATTGGATGAACTCTGCACACGGATGTAAAATGTTTAGTTCAAAAAGGCAGCCCATGCCTCAGTCTTGGGCACCTCTTTAATTTCACTTGAAGTTCTAATGTTGAGTGAATCCAAATGTGGTTTAGCCTTTTGTGGATAAGTCACAGGTCGTTCTGACTTTCGTCTCAAATATGCAGCTTGAACAACATTCATATTCACATTCTTGCAAATAGGTTCCATAGGAATGAATTTTACTCGAATTTTCACTAACATGAATCACTTTACGAGGATTCACATCTGGAAACATGATATGAGTTTCATCATCAAAAAATATGGGTCTTCTCAAAATCTCCTTAATCAAAGGAACAGATTTGGTTTGTTCCTTGATAAATGCATGAAGATTTTGTGATTTCTTCAGTCCACAATATGTTACCAAAAATTTACAAGAAGATTACCTAATACATTAGAAATGTCCCAGAAAAATTTCATTTAAGAAAATTTTTTTAAAGAACGAATGAGGCTTCATTCGTCATCTCATACATTAAATTGATCACCATTCGTCAACTAGTCATCTCATACGTTACAACAACATCCACATAAATTAGCAACCCTCATTCGTTATAAATTAACCTCATCATTCGTTAACAGACGAAAGAATGAGGAACATATTCGTCTGATCCAATAACGAATGAACTCACATTTGTTATAACTTAACCATACTTCATTCGTTATAGCTATTCACATTCGTTAGAACGGAAGCACGAATGAATCAACATTCATTATAAATAACCCAATACACATTCATTAACCTCCATAACGAATGACCTTCTTAAATTAACGAATGGCTTCCATTCGTTAAGTTTCCATAACGAATGGCTACAGTAACATAACGAACGGGTTGTTAGATCTGAAAATGTTCACGGGAAAAGCATGTTTCGCCGGAAAAATCAGTTACGACTCCGGAAAATACTGTTACATCGTCGGAATATGCAAATCCAAGTTTCATTCATGGTGAAATCATCAAAACACCATAATTAACCTTGAAAATCAACTCGAGCAATCGGATTTTAATCACGATTACAAATCTATCATCAATTTAACTTATCAATTATTGAATCATCATAAACCGATCAAACAGTGAATTGCTCTTCAATGGTTAATCCCTCAATACACCATAATTTAACACCAAATTACACAGGAAGCTTCGTATTACCTCAACAAACACTAATCTACCATCAATAACACCTTAATTTGATCCAAATCTGACCAAATTATACCAAAACCTGATGAACATGAAGAACACGATTTTGAAAATATTTATACCTTAAATTGATGCGTCAAGAGCAGCAGTCTGCTCTGATACTAATTGAGAAAACATTTAAACGAGCCAAGATCTAGCCGCTAACATCGATACATCAAATACGATAAACACAAGATCGATACATTAAATACTATTCATTACGTTAATGGATGAAATACATACATTATAGAGGACAATAACTTATGGAGAGAATCCGGCATGGTAACGATATGGATAAAATAAGCGCGGATCTATCTCTTATTCAATGAATAGGATAAGCCTATTTATAGGCATAGACCCCATTCGTTATACAACACGAACGAATGGGGTGCTCATATTCACGAATGGCTTCCCCTTCGTTATCTTAATCTCATTCGTTATGCTTCCATAACAAATGGGGATTAACTTAATGATTAAGCCTCCATTCGCTATACAGTCCTAGTGAATGGGCGTATACCTTAACGAATAGCTAGTCTATAACGAATGGACCTCATTCGCTATACAATCCATAGCGAATGGGCCATTTTACATTAAATAAACGGACTAGACTGTCTCTTACTTATTAGATCGTTACGGACACCAAATCATTCACTAACAGTATTTCTAGTTTAATCCCTCATGTTTGTAATTTTATCAACTTTTGGTTGATGTATAATCTTTTTGCACAATTTTGTTCTTTGAAATATATATAAAATGAATTACTAACAGACTTGTGTATCACTGGGTAGTTACCTTTATGCCTATCATGTGGAGAGATATTTCTTGAAACAAGCATATTTCAACAATGTATCTTGTTTATGCACTGTTTTGGTCATCTCGAGTCATTGTAATCGTTTGTAATTTATTATTATTATTATTATTATTATTATTATTATTATTATTATTATTATTATTATTATTATTATTATAATAATGTAAGGGTATTTTAGTAATTTCCAAGCCATTCGTTAAGTTATGTATACACATATGTTAAGCATGTTTAACGAATGAGAGTTTAAGTTATTATACGTGTCCATTCGTCAAAACTTATTTGGCTTTCTCCAGATCACCCCAACTTAACTTCAACCCCCTAATATTTGGTCAAAATATCTTTAATGACAGAACATGAATAATTCTCTTTAATAAATTCATCATTTCAAAACTTTTCACACTTTTGAGGTTGAACGTTGGACTTATATGCCACGCAGTTTGTACTTACATGCCTTACATTCAAGATGTTTAGGACTTATAATGATGCCCCACCCTTGTAGTTCTAGTTGAACCCCTCATGTTTGTAATTTTATCAACTTTTGGTTTATGTATAATCTTGTTGCACAATTTTGTTCTTTGTCATATGTAAAATGAATTATTTTGAGTGACCGTGTATGACTGGGTAGTTACCTTTCTGCCTATCATGTGGAGTGGTTAATCTTGAAACAAGCATATTTCAACAATGTATCTTGTTAGTACATTGTTTTGGTCGTCTCGAGTCTTTGTAATCGTTTGTAATTTATTATTATTATTATTATTATAATGTAAGGGTATTTTAGTAATTTCCAAGCCATTCATTAAGTTATGTATGCTCATTCTTTAAGCATGTTTAGCAAATGAGAGTTTAAGTTATTATACGTGTCCATTCGTTAAGGATGTTTAATGAATGGACCTTAATCGTTATTCTTATATACCCATTCGTCATGGAATGTTGGCGAATGGGGTATAACGAATGATTCATTTGCTATACCATTATGTTACTTATTGTAATGCAGACAAATAAAGGCTATTCTTTACGGCATGTGTAACGAATGTCATTCGTCTTCTATAAATAGGTTGTTCATGCCTTAAGTAATTTAAGAAGTGTCTAAGCTATCTCTCTCAAACCGTTACTCAGCTAAATTTTTTACTCATACACTTCGTTCTATAAACTATTACATACATATACATATCAGATAACTAGATCCATCGTTTAATCGATATGAACTGGTCAATCAAACTAAAGCTCGATTGTGTTTCACAAGTGGTATCAGAGCTCTAGAGGTTAGATTGTGTGTGTGTTACGGTAATTCGTAATTTATTGATTACATAATTTACTGATTGAGGGTTAATTTTTTATTCGAGTTTGATTTTATTGATTTTAGCTGGATTAGACAGTAGAGATGTTAATTAGAGGCTTAATTGATTGAGATTGGATTCGGAATTGGTATTATAATCTTCGTGATTATTGAATTGTGTTATTGTGAGACTTTGTAATGGATTTGGATCGAATTGTGTGAATAAGAAACAGAGGTTTCTGTTTTTGGTGTTAATCGGATTTCATTTCAGATTGCTTTTTCGTGTGATTTGGTTAAGAATTGGTTGTCTAATCCACTAGTTTGTGCTAGTCCAAATCATGGTTTGGACGTGGAAAAATCATATATGAAACTCCATTGTTGAAGGTTTGCTTGATCATAAGATTCATTCGTTATGATGAATTCACTCATTCGCTATAAGATTGATTGTCAATCGCTATCTGGATGTAACTGATTCGTGCCACGTGTCAAAGTTGTTACAACAAAATAACAATCTCATTCTCTATTGTAGCTTATTCATTAGCCACTTTTCATGATAGAAACACATTCGTCATCATTCATTCGTTAACCGATTCGTCACTGATACCCATTTGTACCAAGTTCATTCGTTACATAAACACCATACCATTCGTTACCACATTCGTTATCCTTTCGCTAAGCTATTCGAGTGTTCTTTCGTCATCATTGAATCTTCATCCTTTCATTCGTGAAGACTGAGTGTCATCGTCATTTCATTCATTACGTGATTCGTTAGTTCATTTGTTAGCAGATACTTCATTCGTGATATTGTTCATCATCAGTAACCATTCATCACTCATTATGTATAATTCTTATCCATTCATCCATTCGTCCTACCCATTCATTACAAAAATTTTAATTTTATACCTTTAAGTATCAAGTTTGGATATTGTTAACCTTAAACCTTTATTTTAACCTACATTTTGAGATAGCTGGTTATTACTAGCATCTTAGAACGTGTTGATGTAACAAATGTTACATCTTGATGATGAGATCGGGTCACATTCAAAATGTCCTTGTTTGATGAAGTTTAGCGACTTTGAAAAATGGGTACCAAGATTCCGTGCACATCTAGGGTCCGTACACCCAAATTGTTCGAGATGTCTTGACAATGTTTACACTGTGCCAATGGTTGGAAATAAAACTACTGGTTTTACACCAAAGGATTTTGCTCATTATTCTGTTAAAGAAAAGAAAGATTTGGAAATAGAAACAAAAGCATTCCACTTTAACTATGGCATTATCCGACAATATTTTTCATTAAGTGTGAAGTATTAAAATCTATGCATCACTATTTTAACATATCAAGATGAGAAGTATGGGTAATACTGAAGAAAGCAAGAAAGTGATGCTGAAGTTTCAATTTAGGAACTTTAACTTACTGAAAGGAGAGACTGTCGAGGAAATGCTTACTCGGTTTAATCATTTGATAGCTAAGATAAATAAATTAAAGATGGAACCAAGTGAGTCTGGTAAAATTGATACTGTGAAAAATGCTTTACCGGGTTCTTATTCAACGTTTCTCGTGGTTCTTAAAGAGAACAACTACTTTAAGTTTGAAGATCTTAATGCTATAGAATTCATGCAGAAAGTTGAAGATAGAGAGTATGATTTGAAATGCCGAAAGTCTTCAAAGGAAACTCAAGACCCGACATTATATGGAGGTGTTTTACCTTTGAGCAGTTCTACAACTCCATTTAATGCATTTCTCACTCAAACTTTACAAGATGGATCATCCCCTTTTATTGAACCAAATGTGTGTTTCATGGCGTCTGGTTCAAATACTAATTTATGTAGTTTAACTGGATCTAGTAATGTCTCTATTCAACCACCAAGTGTAAACATGAAAGTGGTTGAACAGAATTTTGCCTTTCTTTGTGCATTAATGACCTCATATGAGAATCTGGTGGGTAGAAAAATTGCTACGAGCGAATTGACTGATGAAGACTATGATCAGGTATTCCATATGAATTAGAATTGATGGATCTCAAATGGAACATGGATATGATCATACGGAAAGTGAAAAGTTTCATGCAACGAACTGGTAAACATCTACCGTCATTAAACAAGAGGGTTGGTTTTGACAAGATGAAATTAAAATGCTACAATTGCCAAGAATTTGGTCACTTTGCTAAGGAATGTGATAAGCCAACGAAGGAATATAATGGTCCCCGTTCTCAAGACAGAAGCCCGGGAAAGAAATTTACTGACACAACATAAAAAGTTTCTGGGGGAGATTGTTCGAAGGTTGCAGGTAGTCAAGCTTTACTGATAGTTGAAGGGATATATTGGAATCAACGATTGTTGGGCAATGGAAGTCAAGCTAACCTTGCACTGTTTGATCAAGCTGAGGAGTTTCAATCTAACCTTGCAACAACTGAGCAAACTGAGAATATTCAAGATGCTAGAGGAGAAAGATCGATGTCTGAAAGTGAACCAAAGACAGATACATAATCTGATGATTCCTGCAACATACAGCCGACTTCATTTGCATGCATGGCTAATATTGACGAGGTTAGTTTCAATTCTAACTCTAGTGTGAGTGGTTATTTATTTGAAACTGTTAAATGTGCTATTTGTGTGGAATCTAAGTCAAAATACGACTTAGTTCAAGCTCATAATGATTCTTTGATGAAAGAACTGGCTTCGGTGATCTTTGGAGTCACAAAAGAAATCTAAAGATAAAATTGATGGATTGTCTGTTAGTAATCATGATCTGAAAGCAGAACTTCCAGTTAAAATAACCATATACAAGAAATGTTTCAGGAAAATCTCAAACAAAGAACAAAAATAACTGCACTTGAAAATGATGTTCTATAGTTGAAGAGCAAATCAGACAAATTTAAAAATTTTTCCTTTTTGTTGAATGAAATAATTGAAGTATCTAATAAACAAAAGGGTTCTAAAGTTGGTCTAGGATTTGTAGAAGTTCCTCCACCATTTCATGATGACTATTCCTAAAATTCATTTGTTGGAAAAGACAAAATTGTTGATGAACATCATGAGCAGAAACCGACACAAAGTGAAACAGAAAATGTAATTTCTCAAACTTCAACTCATGAACAGCATATTCAAAGCAGCAAAGTCTTTGTTGAAAATGATGTAATCATTGAGAAGGTAGTTGAACCTGAAATTGTATAAAGACAAGAACATTCCACTTTCGAATCACATCTTGTGTGAACCTCAAGAATTTGAGGAGGCCGTGTATGGTTCAAGTACATCCAAAATGAAAAGGACAAAATTTGCTAAGAACAAGGCTAAGAAATCCGAAAAACCCAAAGTTTTTTTATGAGGATTTGATGCAGTTCATAAATCATGCTCCTGATAATATAAACACTGGTCGAGTGTTTAAGTTAAAAGGTCTTAGCAAAGTTTTCACTGAGAAAGACATTTCACTTAATCTGATCAAACCTTAATTGATTGAAGGCGCCCTTCAAAATAAAACTTCTAAATTGCAGAATCTTGTGTAAGAAATTGCTACTTCTAAGTTGTCAAACACAACAGATCCATTAATTAAGGCCATACAGCTGTTAAAATCTATCGTTAAGAAAGTTCAATTCGTCAACTCGACTGGAACTGACACTTTACAATGTTTTTCTGACTGTTCAAACTTGGATTTTTATATGAAAAACAAATCTGTCACGTTTGATGATTTAGATAGAGTACATGCTTCAAGAATTTCTCATCTCACAGTTCCACAAGCTCCGGTCAAACCACAACATTCGTATGTGGATACACGAACATGTTACTTGTGTGGTGAACAAGGGCATGTGATCAGGAACTGTGGCTGCGAAAATCTTAGAATGTCCAATCAGTTAACAAGGAACAGCCACAAAAGGTTCCTATTGTTAAGGAAATTCAGAAGAGACCAATGTCTCAGGACGATGAGACTCATATTTTGTTTGAAAATGTGAATCCACGTAAGGTGGTTCATGTTGAAGAGAACAATTCTAAGTTAAAGGCTAAATCGTTTTTTCCCACACAACCGATTTGAAAAAATGAGAATACAAATATGGTTCAAGCCACGTATCTAAGACAAAATTCTAAGAGACCAGTGACATACTCACAAGAAGCCAAATCACAATTGGATTCTCACAATGTTAAATCATCTATTAAAACACAAGAGGTGCCTAAGATTGAGGCCTAGGCTGCCTTTTTGGTTTAATCATTTTTCATTGATGTGCAGAGTTTATCAAAGGCTATATTTAGTGAAAAAAGGATTATGGATAGTGGATGCTATCGTCATATTACCGGTAATATCGACCTATGAACCAATGTCAAGAATATTCAAGGGGGTTATGTAGCGTTCGCGGGTAATTCTGGGGGAATGATCACAAAAGAAGGTGATGTTTTGAATGGTACTATTACATTCGAGAAAGTAAATTATTGTGATAAGGTGGATCATAATTTGTTGAGTCTTTCACAAATTTGTGACAAGAATTTATACCAGTATATTTACTGACAAGGAGTGCATAATACTTAAATTGGGTTACGTTATTCTCGAAGACATGGCTGTTATGCGGTCTCCAAGGTAAAACGATATTTATGTATTTATGAGTACTACGGTATCGACTAAGACTTCTGTTGAAATGTGTTTTGTCTCAAAAGCAACTTAGAAAGACTCGATTTTGTGGCATAGGCGTATGGGTCACATTCATATCAGAAAGTTGAACTATCTGATGGTAAATGATCTGGTGGATAGGGTTTCTATGAAGCACTTCAAGCTGACCGATCACCGTGTTGTATGCAAACAGGGCAAGCAGAAGAAGATGTCACACCCGTCTAATTTAATTAATTCCATTGATACTCCTCTGGAACGACTTTATGGATTTGTTTGGTCGTTTGAATCATGCAAGTATTGTTGAATATTAGTACTATCTAGTTGTCACTAATGACTATTCGAGGTACTCATGGGTGTTATTTATGAATTCTAAAGATCCTACACATGTTCTTGTTCAAAATCTAATCACAAAGATCGAATCACTTTACAAAAACAAGGTGAGACGTATTTGGGGTGATAAAGGTATGGAGTTCAAGAATAATATATTGGACTTCTTTTGCATTCAAAAGGGAATCCATCGAGAATATAGTGCTCCATATGTACCAAAACAGAATGGTGTGGCTGAACGGAAGAACCTAACATTGATTGAAGCAGCAAGAACGGTGCTTGCAGATTCAAAGATTAATGTCCAATTTTGGAATAAGGTGGTGAACACTACCTGTTACACGCTTAATTATGTTCTGGCGGTTAAGAAGCTCGGTAAGAAGATTTATGAGCTCTAAATAAACTTAAACCTAATTTAAAGTTTTTGGAACCTTTCGGGTGTCCTTGCACGATGTTGATAAGAGATGCAATAAAATTCGAAGATAAGACTATTGAAGGTTACTTCTTGGGCTATGCGTCACGTAAGAAAAGTGTTTTCAACTTCACTTCGGGTTGTATTTAAGAGTGGTACCATGTGGATTGCCGACACTATACAACACCTCCTGCTGGTAAGGGTCCTGATTGGATGTTTGACTATGAGAGTTTATTTAATTCGTTTACTCCCATAGTTTATCAACCCGATGAAGACTTAGTGTGTGCTTATTTAGAAGATCAACTGTTTTCTACACAAAGGTATTTAACTTCTAATTATGATGATGTTACTCAAGATGATCTTCCTTATATGTTTTTTGTTATATCTATTTCATTGGATGATGGTTATTTTGTTGATTCTTCTTCAGTATCGTTCCCAGAAGTTCATGAAGTTGGTGAATCATCTCATGATGCTGAAGAGAATCTCACTAATTTACTGATAATGTTTTTGTGCCTAAGAATCCGACTCTTCGGATTCACACGTATCATTCTCAGGACAACATCATTGGCTATATAAACGTCGGTGTGCAGACACGTCATCAGATTTCTAGTACAAATTATTCTAATGTACTGTTTGCATATGCCGATATGCATTCATAAGGAATCATGAATCTTGCAAAATACAATTGCTTTCTTTCTAAAATGGAACCTAAAAGTATTCGTATGGCTCTAAAAGATTCTTCATGGGTAGAATCAATGCAAGATAAACTGCAACAGTTTAGTCGACTGGGTGCATGAGATCTCATTGATCAACTTGCTCAGGTTAAGAAACCTATCCCGACCAAATGGGTATTTAAATGTAAGAAGGATGATCGTCACGTCATTGTCAGAAATAAAGCGCATTTGGTTGTTCAAGGATTTCACCATCAAGAAGGCGTAGACTATACTGAAGTATATGCTCATGTTGCACGATTGGAGGCCATAAGTATATTTTTAGCCAATGCATCTTTCAAGAATATTAAAATTTATCAAATGGACATCAAGAGTGTGTTTCTCAATTAGGAACTTCATGAAGAGGTGTTCATGAAACAACCTCTTAGTTTTGAGGATCCAGACCATCCTGACCGTTTTTATCGTTTAAACAAGAATCTTTACGGTCTCCACCAAGCTCCGAGAGCTTGGAATGGCATGCTTGCTGACAATCTGAAGGATAGTGGCTTCAAACGAGGGACTGTGGATTGTACTCTCTTTTCCAAGACTGTCGGAGAAGATTTGCTCATTGTCCAGATATATGTCGATGACATCATATTTGGTTATGAAAACAACAAGTTGTGCAAGGATTTTTAGAAGTCAATGCAGAAGAAACTTGAGATAAGCTCTATAGAGAGATGAATTTCTTCTTAGGGCTGCAGATTCATTAGTCTGACGCTGGAATCTTCATACATCAGACAAAATATGTGAACAACGTCTTGAGCCGATTCAAAATAATCACTGGAAAAATCCCTTCGACACCTCTTCTCGTGGGTCACAAATTGTCATCAGATGACTTGGAGGACACCGTTGATCCAACCATGTACCGAGCAATGATAGGTTCTTTAATGTATCTAAGTGCTTCTCGTCCTGGTAATATGTTTCCTGTTTGTTTATGCGTCAGGTACCAATCAAGTCCTCGAGTGACTCATAGGGCGGTGGTTAAACGTATACTTCACTATCTGAGGGGTAATCCGAACACCGGGTTATGGTAATCCAAGGATGATAGCTTTAATCTCGCTGCGTTTTCTGATTCGGATTATGGAGGATGCAAGATCAACTTCAAGTCAACTACAGTGGGTTGTCAATTTCTAAGAAGCCGGCTTGTTTCCTGGTAATGTAAGAAGCAGACAACAGACTCCACTTCAACGGCAGAAGCAGAGTATGTGGCAGCCTTGAGTTGCTGTTCACAGGTTCTTTGGATCCATCAATACTTGCGGGATTATGGTTTGAAGTGTCTTACTACTCCCATATTTATTGATAACTCAGATGCTATTTGTATCATGAAGAACCCTGTGCAGCCCTTTTAGACGAAGCATATAGATATTCTATTTCATTTTATTTGAGATTGTTTTGAAAAGAAATTATAAGGCGTTAGGTACCAATCAAGTCCCCGAGTGACTCATAGGGCGGTGGTTAAACGTATACTTCACTATCTGAGGGGTAATCCGGACACCGGGTTATGGTAATCCAAGGATGATATCTATAATCTCGCTGCGTTTTCTGATTCGGATTATGGAGGATGCAAGATCAACTTCAAGTCAACTACAGTGGGTTGTCAATTTCTAAGAAGCCGGCTTGTTTCCTGGTAGTGTAAGAAGCAGACAACAGACTCCACTTCAACGGCAGAAGCAGAGTATGTGGCAGCCTTGAGTTGCTATTCACAGGTTCTTTGGATCCATCAATACTTGCGGGATTACGGTTTGAAGTTTTTTACTACTCCCATATTTATTGATAACTCAGATGCTATTTGTATCACGAAGAACCCTGTGCAGCACTTTAAGACGAAGCATATAGATATTCTATATCATTTTATTTGAGATTGTTTTGAAAAGAAATTAATCAACCTATAGAAGGTGCACACGGATTTTCAGAAAGCTGATATGTTTACCAATCGCTTTAACTTTTTGCTTGGTTTAAACGGATTGAAAACTCTTGTTGATATCCTTAAGCTCGGACAATCAACTTTTAGTTTGTACAACTTTTATTTTATTTTGGTTATTTTAATATTTTGGTTTTTGGGGGAGAAATGGGAAAAATACAAAAAATATTTTGATTTTCGTTTGAATAGAGAAAAACCAAAAACATTCAAATATTTCAAGAATACAAAAACATTAAAAATTTTTCCTCAAAATGAGTTTTGAAGAAAAAAACAGAAGGTGATAATACAATGATTATCTTGTCCCATATCCATAAAGAAATAAGCTTAAAAGATCGTGTGCTTAATATTTGTTTATCGAGCACATTTTATGCTTCAAGCATACTTTATGGTAACGACTTAACATTCCAAGTGTTCTCAAGCATACATCATGTTATCAAGCATACTTGATTAATATCGAGTAAACTTTACTCTTAGAGCATATTTGTTAATAAAATAAGAAAAGTTAACTTTTTAATTAATTAATTGACAATCGCCCAGTGAAATACTTTTTCGAGCAAGCTTTGTGTTTGAAAATTTGAAAATGGGGTTGTTGGAAGCATTCATTTACTACACAATAAATGATTTTACTCAATGCTTTCAAATAACCAGTGTACAATAGAAGAAAGAGAATAAAAAGAACTTTTCAGTCACCTTTTTTCTCCTCCTATTTCACACCTATACCCTAAAACCAAATCGTCATATTACACATATTTGCTTAATCTGTTTTCGCTTTAATCAAATCAGGCACTGCAATTGTCTTATTGTTGAGTTCTGACACACTTTAACCAGATCAAAGGTTTCAATTTCAAGTTTAACTCATATCTCTATGTTGGTTGTAGGTATTCATATTATTGAAGAACATGTTCAATAAGCAATTATCTTTTATCCATCTCTTATCTTCTTCTTAATTATTTATAACACTTTGAGTTGACCGATCCATACTTTGTGTTTTGGTTGATAATTATGTAGAACAAAATGAACATCAACTCTATTTGCCCTGATTTATACAGAAATCATCTAACACAATTTGAAGATGAACTAAAGAAGGCATTACAAAAATTCAGGCCCTGAAATCTGAGGTTGAGAAGACCTCAAATGCACCAAAACATGGGGAGAATGCATTACATCTACTTTCTACATATGAAAATGATTCAGATCATGAAATAATCACTGAAGAGGAGAATGCTTTACTCAATGAAGAATAGAATGCCTTACATCTTTTGAATGTGTATGATGATACATCAGAGAAGTTAGTTCTAAATGAAACTAAGATTGAAACAAATAAAGCCTTGCATAAAGAAGAAAATGAAGTAATTCAAGAAAATGATAATAATGCAATGGTGAATACAAAAGAAATTGAGAAACAAACAAGTGAATATCGATTTAAAGATCCAAAATTCAAAAATGACTTGGAACTATTGTATGGTGATCTTGACAACATTATGCCCTTTAGTGATAGAATTTCAAGTGAAAAACAAGATTCCCCTCAAAGAATGATTGAGAATGGGACTTCTAAATCTAGAAAAGATGGGGAGGAAAGAAGGAAATTCAAGGGAAAGGGCATTGCAACAGAAGATGATCAAGTGTTACCCAAATATTCTTTAATAAACAATGAAGTAATGTTGTACATTAATGAATTTGACCTGAAGGCTAAAATGGACTTTGAGCAAAGAATGACATAAATTCAAGACACAGTATTCCTAAATAAAATGTTGTCTGAAAAAGAGATTGAGGAGAAAAGAACAATAATGAAACAAATTGAGTTTGAAAAGAAATCAAGGGATGAAACTAACAATGAAAAGGTAAGGAGATCCCACAAGAAGTGATTGAAAAGTTACTAAATCATGAAGAGATTCCACACGGAGTGCTTGTGTCACTACTGAAGTTGATTTAAAATGAATAAATTGAAAAGGATGCAAAAGACATTCTGAACAATATGCTTGAAAAGCTCATAAAGGCTTTGGATGATAAGAATTAATAAAAGACTGTCAAAAATATTGATTTAGCAAGTGAAAGACTAAGAAAACAAGATGAATAGAAAGAGAAGGTAATCAATGAATTTTTTCTATGAAAATATGGTGGTAAACTAAAATATCTTGTGAAAAATGGAGTTCCCTTTGACATTGTGAAAACCATGACAAAGAAAGAAATCATGTGTAAATTCAAGGTCATCAAAAGAAAACTCTTTAAAGAAGAAAAGGCAGTTGCTCAATCCAGTGATGTAAAGATCAAGAGGGTGTTTCGGAAGAAGAATAATCAATTAAAGCATGAGATATCTGAAAAGAAAATATCTCTAGAAAAGTCAAATTCCTCATACTCTAAACTAATTGATGAAAAGAAAAGAAAAAGGTCAGGATACACCCCAAGAAAACCAAAGCCATCTCTTAAAAGACAAACAACTTCTAAGGTGCATGAACCAACAACAAGAGCAAGAGTTACAGAAGAAGTCATTCAATCAATGATGAGAACTTACCAAACGGATTATTTATAATTCTGGAGCAGTGTATCTGAAAGTTCTAATGAAAAATGGAGAAATAAGGTCAATAACCCTTAAGGATGACTTCACTGACTTTACTCTAGAATAACTGACTGAAATGGAAGCATTGCACTTGTCTGATTATCAGAAAATACATAGGTCTACCATTGCACAGCAAAATGAATTGTTAAGATATCTAAGAGAACAAGCAAAGTTAGGATTTCCCTTTCTGAACAAAAAGAAAAGATTGGATGGCACTAAGGCCGAAAGAGAAAGACCCATAATTGCAGCTCCATCAAGCAAACCCTGTTCAGTTATCAAAGAATGTAACAACATTGGAAGGGTAATGAATGCACCAATCTCATAAGTCCAAAGAAATGAACAAATTTCAAACATTCTGTATGATGACAGAAATAAAATTTCTTGCTGAGAAACTTTGAGGGGAAGTTACTTAATGTTATTTCACATGACAATGAACTGAAATTTTTGCATTTAGAAGATCTTATTAACATAAAGAGATGCAACCTACCTTGTGACCATGCATTTTACTCTGAAATCTTCATGCTTCAACAAAAGGCAACTGAAGGAACAAGTCCCCTAATCAACCAACTGAGAAACAATAGAAAATGTTGAACAATAAGGAGTTCTTAAACTTCTCATGATGGTTGGTTTGGTTCATTGCTTTTGTTTTAATTTGTTTTGTAATGTCCTTGTGGCAGAATTCTGATTATGTAATATTTCTTTCTTTGAATTAATATAATTTACTGTTTTTAAGAATTTGATATGTATTTTGAACAAATGTATATCATCGGGAGGTGTTTTGGTGCATCTGAGTTTGTTACAATTTAGGGGGAGATTGTTGGGATCAAAAATGATCAAGGAAGATTTGAATCTTCTCAACCTCCTCAAGAAATATGCTAAGTATGGAATACGAGCAAACTAGGCACTTCGGGCAAGCCTAATACTTATTCAAGCAAGGTATCTTACATCAAGAAAGGTTATCTTCTAGAATTCTTGTAAGTGTTTAGTTCGAGCAAACTACACTTCATCAAGCAAGGTTGTTCTTCAATATAGCAAAGTTTATTTCAGAGCAAACTCTTGACCTAGCCATGCTTAAACCAAGTAATTTGGTGGATCGAGAAAGGTTTCAATAATATGATCTCAATCACACTTGTAGGAAGTTAAAGGAATTATACTAAGGACTTCTACAAGCAAGGTTCAACCTCGAGCATGCTACAATACCAAGCACACTTAAGTTTGCTAAAATAAGTCTTTGACAAAAGGTTGAAGAGATCAAAAAGAGCAAGTTTGCTTGTAGGATATTCTCGAGCAAAGTTTGATTATATCATGAAGATTGAAATCTGCTTGAAAAATATTTTCTCTTAAAAGTATTCATAAATTAGAGCTTGCTTGGAGAACTGTTCTAGCACACTTATGGATTACAAGGTTTTCTCGATAAAGACAAAAGCTTACTCGAATGCCTATCTAACACTTGTAATAATTTTGAATATGTTTTAGCAATGATTAAGGTTTCTAGAAAGTCTCAGGTGTGGCTATTTAAGGAAATATTATGTCACATTTATGACAACGGTGAAATACGGTATATTACACACTTTCCAAGAAGACATAATATTTTCGTACAGAAAGCCGCCGCACCTGACATTCTTTCTAGAAACCCTAAAGTTATTCCTTTGTATTATTGATTAATATCAATGGAAATATTTTGAGTCTCTTGTGTGTTTGTTCCTCTTGCGTAATAATTGCAACATCTTGATTACTATTAATTCCGCCTTTGGTAATCATTTGATCTTTACATTAGCTTATTCATAATCGTCTTGTCAACATTCATTTGTTGGTTGCGAGGTTGATCATGAGATAAAATTGATTTTGATTGTAATTGTATTGGGTTCGGGTTTGAAGACCGAGTTTGTTAGATTTATTGATCCTATGTGGCTATTCAACTTGTCTGAGTCCGACAATGATGTGTTATTCAAGAATTGTATCAGATTGGAACATGTGAAATATAATGAGCAAGCTATGCAATTCCAAAGAGTTGTACGTGTATGTCATACATTCGGGATACATAGATGTGCTTACTAGAAGACTAGCAGGTTCAAGAACTGAAGATATAAATAGCTCGAGATGATGGGGAGTTTGTTAGTGCAACGTTTTGCGTCTCGGTCTTTGTATTAACGTATTTTGGTACTAGGTAATGTATAGGGGCATTTTGGTAGTAATGTAAAGCTCATTCGTTAGAGTAGATAATAACGAATGAGCTCAGTATGCCTTACTTCTTCATTCGTTCGAGGATGTTAACAAATGAGGCTAACGTATGAAGACATTCGTTAAGATAACGAATGAACTTAAGTTTTTGTTAGCAAATGAGTGTTCATTTGTTAGGTCTGTCTAACGAATGAACCCTTTGTCTATATATACTCTGTAACACTATCAAGTAATTAGTAGTTGTTATTTTATCAAGTTTCCTCTAGTTACTCTGCCCAAATTTCCTCTCAACACACACAGTAATGTAATTCAACCTAAGCGTATCATATCAGTAGGCTAGATCGATAACGTAATGAATCGTAATCAATCAGATAACGCATTCTCAACATTTTAATTTGGTTTCCTAACACATTTTCAATTTGTTCATACACATCATTAATTTCGTCCTACACATCTTCAAATTTTTTCTACACCTTTTCAAATTCATCCAACATATCTTCGATTTCTTTCCATACATATTCAATTTCTTCCTACACATCTTCAAATTTTTCATACACGTCTTTAATTTTCATACAAATTTTAATTTTGTTTCCTACGCAATTTTAGTTTCTTCGTACGCATCTTCAATTTCATCCTGCACATCTTCAAATTATTCATATGCATAAACAAAATAAAATATTTATTTACAAAAGAACAGTCGATGATGAAGATGTTATATATTAGCCCAAAAATACCATAAATTAAAACATGTTTTTTGGATTTTTTTTTTCAAAAGAGCAATCGAAGATGAAGATCCTATATTTTAGCTTAAATACTATAAATTTACGAATTATTTTTGGTGAAAAAATAAATAAATCTCAATCTAACAAAAGAACATTTTATGGAATAAACAAATTGTAACATACATGTCAAAAATTCTAGATATTAATTATTTTCATATACCTAAACTACCTTTTTTGATTTATTTTAATGGCTCTCAGATTTCATTAATTACAATAAATGCAATATTGTTTTAACCATTGATATTGAATCTAATAACCTGATGGTTAAAATCACTTCTCTCTATATGAATCACTTTTGAAATAAACATAATCATATATGTATATATATATATGTGTGTGTGTGTGTGTTTGTGTGTGTGTCAACAAGATTTTAATATGTATAATAACAAATGCAATTCAATGTGAATGTGGTAATTACAACAATTAATTGAAATCAATAATTCAAGTTACTAAGACATATGTATGATCATTCTAATGTAGATGAGGTTAAGGCCACCAAATTATAAACAAACAACTTAACAAATAAGCATAAAAAATTAACGAGCAATTAAACGCAAACGCATATATATAAATTATGGTTGAGGACTTGTTAATTATAATAAATAAGGTTTGTGGTGCGCATGTTACCACCAAAATAAAAGGGGAAAGAGGTGTAAATTACTCACCTTAGAAAAGTAGGTGAGTGAGAGATAATAAGAAAACAAAAGAACTTTTTTTAAGCGAGCTGACCAAACCAAACTTGGAAAATAACCCTGAAATAAGACAATAACACTAAATTCATTAAAATAATAAAACTTGACTAAATAAACAAAAACTTGGGGTTTTCGAAAAAAATTTATGAAAAAGTATGTTTAAACGAGTGTTCGGTTCGTAGACGGTCCGAATATCGATATATGATCGGATTCGGTTCCGACATGTCCATAAAATGAGATGAAGAAAAGTTGCTTCTCATTGCGATCAACAACCTCTATCGGTTGCTCAACGTAGTTCAGTTGTTCATCAACCTCAATGTCCATCAATGGCATGTGAGACGTGTCCATCAACCTCTATCGGTTGCTCACTTAAATGAGAAACATGGAAGGTTGAGTGAATTCGTTCTAATTCTTCGGGCAAATCCAGTTTATAAGCCACTTCACCCACACGATCTAAGATCTTAAACGGCCCAATGTATCTCGGACTCAACTTTTCCCTCTTTCTAAAACAAATGATCCCTTTCCAAGGTGAGACCTTAAGCATCACGTTGTCACCAACGTTAAACTCAATCGGTCGTTGTCGCTTATCAACATAAGACCTTTGTCTGTCTTGAGGAGCTTTCATCCTAGCCTTAATCTGATCGAACCTTGAAAGTTTCCTGAACCACTTCTAGGCTTCTCATTAAGGAAGGTTCTTGTAACATCCTAAATATTCTAATACTTTAAGTAATAGTTAGGTTTCGAGGACGAAACCTCTTTAAGGAGGGAAGACTTGTAACATCCTAAATATTCTAATATTAAATAGAGAGAGTTGCGTTAAATTGTCGGTTGTTAATTATTAATTAGTATTAAATAAAGAAAAGGTCATGGACTTGGATTAATTAAAGTGGATTAAGGGGTAATGGGCCTTACGTCCATGGGCTTTAAGGGATATAAATACCCCCTTAAATCATCCCACAACCCTAATCCTCATTCTATCTTTCCATTTTTGCCTACACACACATATCACCATATATATACGGCCGAGAGAGAGAGAGGTGAGATCCGAGCCAAACAAACGTCGATTCTTGATAGATCCTTGTAGTACAAGATAGATACAAGACCGAAAGTTCATAACCAAGCTAAGCCATAACCTTAAAACACGTAAAGACATGTATTTTATCTTTAAAGTTTACGTTTTTATGAACGGTTAGCCTTGAAACTTGAACATAGAGTAGATCGGGTATAAACGAATATTAAAGTAGCAAACTTGATGTTAGAAACGAACTTAACAAACTCACGGCTGCTTATGACTCGTTTAAAATAAACCCTAGACCTAGTATTGAACGTTTTAATCTTAAAGGTCCAAACTTTATGCTTTTACGAGCCAAGTGTTACCCGAAAATGATCAGGGGAATTCTCACGGGTTGGGTTAATATCACATCGAAGGGTTACACGTTAAAACGGAGATAATTATAGGGGTTATGAATGAACCGTAGCTACTACTGGGTAACTTCGCCCGAAGTAAGTTTGCTGCAGCATGTTCGCCAAGCATGTTCGAGAACATGTTCGCCAAGCATTTTCGCCCAGCATGTTCGCCTGCATGTTCGCCAAGCATGTTCGCCAAACAAGTTCGCTGAGCAAGTTCGCTCACGTATAAGTTCGCATGTATTCAAGTTCTCCTACTGTGAACTTCGCCTCATACAAGTTCGCCTGATGATAAGTTCGCTTAACGCTAAGTTTGCTTAAGTTAAGTTCGCTTGAGTTATGTTCGCGTAAGTGAAGTTCGCTTAACATATATGTTCGCTTACATTTATGTCCGCTCATAAATATAAGGTAACGAACCAGAGAACGAATCAAGGCATGACAAGATAACGAATCAGATAGCGAATCAGACTTAATTCGTTATGAAGAATGAGTTAATGAATTAGAAAAATAATTTAAAATTCTAATGAAAAATGTGTTAAGACAGTTAATGGAAATAAAATTTTTCCAGCTTAACCCCAGCCAGGGGCTCTGCCCCTTAGACCCCGCTAGGGGCTGCCGCCCCTAGAACCCCGCTGCCAGGGGCACTGCCCCCGGACCCCCGTTCGTTGTGGGTTATAATTGAACTAGAGACACAATATAGATAGCGATAGTTGATTGATACGTGTAATTGTTATACAGTTAGCCGTGCACAGCTCAAGAAAGGAATAACAATTAACTGCGAATGTAACCGTGTTCAGGTGAGTTTCTAGCCCCATTTCTTTGCTATGTTTTCGGGTTTGTGTGCATACTCGATGTGAATGTTAACACACTTACCTTAAATGGTAAGTATATGTCTTAATGACGATTGTGATAGTTATGTATGTATGCTTGACAGTACGTGAACGACCTTCGGGTATTGCACGTATTGTTAAGGCAAGTATAGTGTAGTATGTATGATATGTGTATGTGAATAAGGGAGTATGTACGATTATGTTGTGTATGGTATTAAATGTATGGATAAGATGATCAAAGGTAAGGTAAGGTTAAAGGGTTTCATACCCTAATAATATATGCGAAGGTTAAAGGGTTGCATACCCTAATAATATATGCAAAGGTTAAAGGGTTGCATACCCTAATAATATATGCGAAAGTTAAAGGGTTGCATACCCTAATAATATATGTGAAGGTTAAAGGGTTGCATACCCTAATAATATATGCGAAGATTAAAGGGTTGCATACCCTAATAATATATGCGAAAGTAAAAGGGTTGCATACCCTAATAATATATGCGAAGGTTATAGGGCGTAATGCTCTTTAAAACGTAAGGTATGGTTATGTAAATATGAACGGATTAATTATGTACGAAAGTATGTAGTTATGAATGTGTTGCATGTGGTATGATTAACTAAAACTCACTCAGCGTAGCTGACTTTTAGTATGCACGCAGTTGAGTAGAATGAGGCAGCTCGCTTGAGGGGAACACATGGCATGAAATTGAAGATACTGGCATCTCAAGGAAGTGTTATGTTATTATAAAGACAATATTTTATGTTTAAACTATTTTGAATATTTGTTATGGTAAGATTTGAAAGCTATGTAAAATATTGTGGTTGAAGTTTTAATGTTCCACGAAAGTTTTAATTAACTCTGATGTTTAGAATGCCGTTTATGAGTAAATCCAACACCCAAATGTGAGGCACCAATAACGGGGCCTTGCAAATATGAACATAAACGCCTTTGTTTTTGAGTTCCCTATTTTGAAAAAACAAATTTAACATTAATAAGTAATAAATTAATAAAAAAATATATCAAGATCAATAATAAATTATAAGAAAAGTACCTACCGTTGGACCTTCGAAAACATTTAGCCAAGCGCGAGCTAAGGCATAATTTTCATCACTCGACACCATTTATAACTAGTCCCCTCGACCGAGTGCTACTTTTTATATTTAAGTTTCCATTTGAATGTGGTTGGTTGAGTTTGTTTCGATGAAGTTTGAGGTTTGGTCTCGGTATGGGTTGGCTTCGAAGAATGTTTTGGACGAATGTTGAGTTTTAGTATTTTGGTAATCCGAATTTGTTTCGATAAAGGTTGAGGTTGGGCCCTGGGTATGGGTTGGCTTCGAATAATGTTTCGTGCGGATGTTGAGTTTGTGTATTATGGTAATCTGAGATATTTTGTGAAAAAAACTGGTTGCTTGGGTCAAAGGCGTTTATGTTGGAGTTTTTTGGGTTCATGTTTGTACTAAAAGTATGAGACTAGAGAATGAATAATACATACACGGTTGGTAGAAAGTTTGTGTGACGAAAATAGTAGAAATAATTGTGATTTTATATAAATTAAATTATATTTTTGTTAAATGTAGCAACATCTATGTTTTGGGAAGCCACACATTAGAGCGTCAAAAAATGGAGCTAAAACAGTTTAACAAAAACATATTGTTAAAATGTTTAGTATCCATCCATAATGTGTGGCCCCTCATAACAACATAACAATATTTACACACAGCACATCCTAACGCACAAAACTAATAATTATTTATGATAATGTATACTAATAATGTTCAAGTAAATAGGCTCTTGATATGATTTTATAAGGGATAATTACCGATATTGATTATGCTTGCACTATGGACTATGGTCACACCTACCATCACACTATTTAGTCAAATTAGCCCTTTGCCTTATATTTCCGACATGCCACCTATAACAACATTCGCCTCTTCAGATTCGCTTGCTATCCTAATCAATAGGGATGAGATCGGTACCGTACCGGTACCAACCGATCCCGGTCCTGAAAATTGCAAATTTTTGATGCCGGTACCAAAATCTTCGGTTCGGCACCGGTACCTGTATTTTAGGTAAAAAAATCGGGAAATGCTGGTACCGATACCGAAACTCAAAACTTTGGTACCGATTCGGTACCGGTGGCACCAAATTGATACTGGTACCAATCGGTACTTGTACCGAATTTGCTCGAAGCTTTGGCTAAGTCATAGGGATGACTGAAGTTACTGAGGGGTGACCAGACTCAATACCTATAAAAATTTCCAGACGAAATCACAAAAAATTTTCTTACAAAACGAAAAAACATAGGTGACATGGGACACCACGCCCTTAATAAGTTGGTCCCCTGAACCTAATACCGCTGCTTCACAACCCCATAAATTAACCAATTGCTATGTATGATGTTTTTCCATGGCTATCCGGAAAATTTTCACGTTTATGGGTGTTACGAATTGATCACAAGATGTGATATGATCAAATACCAAAGGGTTTGGTCTAAAACAGAGACCCGTAAGCCGGCCCATTATGAAGATTAAAAAAAATTGTATTGATCTTCTTCAAATATTATCAACTAGGATAGTACACGTGTTACACACGGGTTGACATTAGATATGTAACAAAATGTATATAAACTACCATACAATATAATAATATATAACGATATATAAACATTCAAAAATATCCAAAAAAAAAAAAGCAAACCATTGTCTACATAATAACCTAATAGATACAAATACTTCATTGTCTTATCAAACACATTAAACCATTAGATATTAACATGACTTGAACAGGATGACCTTGAAAATTTTCGTCCAAAAGAAAATTATCCACCTTAACCCACTGAAAAATATAAACAAACCATGGAACGTAATTAAGTATTAAACTAAAAAGTTAATGTATATCATAATGAATTGGTGATATCTAAATATGTAGCTACTTATGTTGAGGTAAAAAGAAAATAAATCAATTTTATAACCTACGTTTATAAAATGTATCAATTAGCAATTAAGTATAGAAAATCATAACCTTTAAAAACAAAACCTATCTAAAATAATACTTCGTAAAACACAACCTACGTTTATAAACAGAAACAAAAAAAATGAATCAATTTGGTAATCACAAATCAAAGTATATTGAAACTATAATATTAGAGAGACAGACATATTAAAAGTAGTTACTCATACCAAATAATTAAAATTCTATTATCGTTAATACAATCTTAATGCTAACACAAACTAAATATAAACATAAAAGGTATACTTTAAAAGAAAATATAAACATGTGGAAGTTAAGTTTAACAAAAATGACCTTCCATCACAATCCACCAAAAACCGCAAACTGTCATAACAACCTGACAAAACAAAAACAAACGATTATAAGTGTGTATTCTAATTTTTTAGAAGCCTATGTATATGAAGTAAACTACTAACATAAACGTAAAAAGCAAAGTCAACAATAAAGTCAAAAATTATATTTATCAAAAATATAACTAACATATTTCATCTTATTTACCTTAAACTTCTGAATCATAACCAAAATAGCTTTGAAAATCATCAAAATCGGATTCATAATTTTGACAATCTAACAGCCATTTAACCTTCTCAGCCACCTCATTCTCCAAATCCAAATGTGCTCTTGCTTTAAAAATGTTAGAAAGCATAAAAAAAACTAAATCTCTTAAAATGTAAAGGACATTGGATTGCAATATGGACATAAGATTAACACTCTTTTGTTGCACATTGACATATTTAATAACCACATTATTTTGCAAAGGATAAAAAAATCACTCCCTAACAGTGACCAAAGGAAGTAGTTCTTGTTCATGTTGTAAAATCTCTTCATTTAGAACATTCAATAGTTCTTTCTCTTCCTCGGTTATAACTTGTTTGCGATTTCCGAATCCTTTTATTTGGTACTTAAACAGAATGTTAAAAGACATAACCGATTCGATAGAAGGCTTATGGATTGTAGACAGATCGCTAAGAAGAAAATGATAATTATTTGTTTCGGATGAAAATTTCCAAGAAACAATTGTCTCCATTGTTGAAGATGATGAAAGAGATGATGGAAGAGATGAAAATTTCCAAGAAACTAATAATTATTTTGTAGAAGTTATGATTATTGTATTTATCTTTCAAAGAGTTTTTTTTAATTATTATTAAAAATGACAGTTTATTCATTCAATAAAACTCATGATTAACCCTATATTTATTAAACTATTTATGAGAATTTAACTTATTCTTCTATTTTTTTAATGTAGTAAGTTGATAAGATATAAATGTATATAAAATATATTTCGAATATATATATATATATATATAAACCAGTATAATATTAGGCTATAAATAAAAGTCTATAAAATTAAATTTCAAAAACATAAAAGATATACTACAAAAAACATAAAAAACTAAACATAATTGAACATACAAGCATATACCTATAGTTAGACAAAATAAAATTATACAATCCTTTTATTAAAAAACCTTAAACATAATTAAAAACATACAAACGTAAACAAAAAAGTATTGTAAAAACAGTCATAGAAGGTTTCCAAATATTTCTTTATACACAACATTTTTTGTTTCACAAATCAATTTGGATTCCTTATCTAATAAAACAATCTTAATACCTTCGCGAGTCTTCATTCTAGACAAAGCAACATAAAGCTGGCCATGTGTAAAAACCGGGTCTTTTAAATATAATCCAACGCACGCTAAAGATTGTCCTTGACTTTTATTTATAGTCATTGCAAAACAAACCGATATAGGAAACTGTCTCCTCTTTAACTTGAATGGAAGCTTCTTATCAGACGGTGTAAGACTTATTCTTCTAATTAAAGTACGAAATCCAATATTAGTACCAGAAAGAACCTTAGCTTCAATGACGCGTTTACCCAAACTAACAACTTGTAGTCGAGTTCCATTGCACAACCCTTTTTTCTGACTAATATTCCGTAGTAACATAATAGGAACTCCAACCTTAAGTAACAAACGATGGTTTGGCATTCCAGACATCTTTATACCATTAAGAAAATCAGGAGAGTACAACGTGGGATCAAAATCCTCAGATACACTTTCAACCTCGTCGGTGCTATCTAAACTTAAGTACTCAATTTCTTGACCAGGAAAATATGCTAACATACGATCATTAATCTCTTGAACCACATCATTTAAGGGAGCAAGTAACGCCCATTCTTCTAACATAGAAGGATAAACAAAGTCTATTAAATCAGACATAGGATCAAGGGAATCTTTTATTAGAACAACTATCTTACCTCCAAACAATGATCCAGAAGTGTTGCCCAAATCAACGTTCATAACATCTTTTAGGGTTATGTCCAACGCTTCAAATGCATGTTTATGAATCATGGTAGCTTCATCCCAAATTATTAATGATATTTTCTTCACTAATTCAGAAACATCAGTATTTCCCTTAACCTGAAAATGTTGAATATGTAAACATTATATTCAATAATATAATTATAAAACATAAATTTAAATGTGAAATAATAAATAATTAATGAACTTTATAATAGTTACCTGACATTGGGAGTCCTCGGTCAGATTGATTGGAATAAGGAATCTTGAATGAGCCGTTCTACCCCCTTCTAATAATAAAGATGTTACTCCACTTGAAGCAACATTAAGAACAATTTCTCCCTTAGACCGAATTGAGGCCAATAAATTTTTCCATAACTATGTTTTGCCAGTACCGCCGTAACCATACACGAAAAAAACACCACCTTTTTTACGTTTCAAGGAGTTGAATATTTCGTTGTAAACGCTTTTTTGTTCATCAGTTAGAGATGTGTACAAAAGCTTAAAATCATTTGACAAAGAATCCTTATCATAAGATAATTCTTCCATCATAAGAGGATTCATTGACGTAGACACAAATTCCTGATCTGGAAACGACATGTGTGAAAACCTACGTAGAGATGAACTGTTTGATACCAAAAACTCTTCAATCTCAAGTAATGCCAAGTTCTTTAGTTGCTCGTCACTAAGAGACAAACCTGAAAAATAAATAATAAATCTACCTTAAACTAAACTACAAAAACACAAGTTCACACATATAACAAAACTAACATGGATTCTTGTGTTTCTTTTGTTGATGATAAATAATCCCATCGACTAAGAAATGCCATGTATTATCCCAAACGTAATCAGGTCTTGATAAGGAGGATGTTATATGCATTGTTGCAAACAAATTTCTTAGATAATATCTGTTTGCGGTATGGCTTGCTTCCTCAATTTCTTCTATGTACTCCTTATCATCATCTATAAGCCCTCTTCTATAACATGCATCTCTAAAAGAATCACAAACAAAACCATCTACTGTTCGAATATCTTCAAAACATTTCGGTCCTATAACCTTGTTTAAAAGTATTCTTAAGTAGTAGGCCTCGTCAAATGATGCAGGAAGGGCATGAATTCTACCAATAGCAAATCCACTTTACATTTCTACCCATTTCAGTGGTTATGTTTTTTTCCATACAAACTGTGTTGGAAACTCAGCATATGATAGCTTCCTTCCATGCTCGTAGTTTCTATTTGCTTCCATCCAACCAGTAAACATTGAAACTGAATTGGAAGTCTTGGTAATAACATCTTCAATATCTTCCTCAGGACCATAAATTACTTGTTGACCAGGTAAATGAAAAGGAAGTCTCGTAACAGCCAGGACCCTGTAATGAACATCAAAAGCAAATATTCTCCAAGCAGCCTCACATGTAGAAAGATATCTACAATCGTAAAAAGCTTTAATCTCATCTACTTTAGGATCTTCATTGTCGGCGGTGTTATTTTGGACAAGGGAAATTGTAGCTCGATCTAGAACCTTATTTATATATTTAAACAAATACTTGATTGATCCTTCTTGATTGCACCACTCAACATTTATATGTGCTTGATACTTTTGTAACAGAATTTTGTTGTAAGGCACAACACTTCTATTATCTAGATTTATACCTTTCTTAATAACGTAACCTCCATTGTGTCTTCTTTTATAAATTGGAAAACCTTGGGAATCTATACTTGTCTCACTTTGAAATCTTTTTGGGAAATTCTTTGAACATTCTCTATCAATCATGCAGCTACAGCTCGGATTCGCCTCACCACAAGGACTATGAAGCATATGATCTAACACAAGCTGGTATAGGTCTGGTTCAATGACCTTTTTAGGAATTTCACTTGAAATAAAATTATCTATATGTGATGGATTGTGAATTTTATTCTCTGGATCAATGAATAGGCAAATATGGGCATGAGGCAGACCGTGTTTCTGAAACTCAATTGTGTAAACGGCTGCATTTGGAATCAAACAAATAAATTAGGAAAAATTAAATGAAATAAATATATTGAAAAAAAAGTAAACAAAATATGAAAAAAAAATATTAAATAGGGAACCGAACCTGCTTTAATTTTTCCAAACAAAGCCTTATCCTTCAACAACTTAATCATTAAATCAAGCTTCATTTTAAAAATCCGACATAGTATATCTGGCCTGTCTTCAGAATTTAAATTGGTATCCTTTAAAAAACGTTTGACTTCTGGTCAACCGGGATTGCACGTAATGGTTAAGAAAACATCTGGATAATCATACCATCTACAAAGACACATAGCGTCCAAGTAATTTTGCATCATATATCTACTTCCACCAGTAAAAGATGACGGAAGAATTACACGCTGCCCAAATGTTGAAACATCCGAATTTCCTGCCGTCTTAAGGTTTCGAAGGCTTTCGTAGGTGTCAGACCGAAGTTCACTCTGTTTTCCACGTATAAAATGCAACCTTTGACTCTCAACCATGGTATATTTGTCAACCAAAAGCTGCTGAAAAAGCCTTCTTCCATTTAAGGGTAGTGAGAATTGGCTCGGCCTATCTTGTAACCTATATGCAAAGAACTCTCGCATCGTGCACTTCTTACGGGCCGCCGTAGATGAAGGATTGGCATTCCTATGAGGAATGTCTATCTTATAACCATCCTCACCAAAAGGATAAAGCAAAGGAAATTGTAGAGGAGTATAAGAAGGATGAAGTTCACTAATTCGTCAAAGACCACTAGACCTGGAGTTAACTATTATATCTCTCTTGTCCATGGCATCACCAATATCTCCAACAATAAGAGCGGCAACCTCGGAGACCGTTGGTAAGTTATAAGTCCTAGCATCGTATTTCCTTGTTACATCAATGCGGAGCTTAAAATCAATCTGAGGATTTTCTTTGAAAGTATCACGTACCATACGATATGCCTGAACCAATGGATTTTGTGAGTCTAACATTTCTTTGAGATAATTAATAATATAATTTTTGCAAGTGTCGGCATCTGAAGATGATTGACTGTAATACAAACAAATAAATTTTAACATTAATATAAAGGAAATATATGATAAAACAGTAATTGTTTTAAAAATGAAAAACATATAATGTTTAAAAGTAAGCCTTACCCAAAAACTCGTTGTCGGTTTGATATTTCGTTCTCCGTATCATAAATGTATAGTTGAGCAAACTGAGGTTTGTTACCATCTAATGGAAGAAGACTTCCTATAGAATGGTAGTTTTCTCCGCCAAGTCTAAACGTGTAAGGAGCGTTTTCTCTATTAATGGAATTGTCAATTTTTCCAGCCATTGATGTAAAGGAGAACATAGAATTCAATCGTCTAATATTTTTCAAAATATACTTGCTTATAGGATCTTCACCACGAAATAACTTTACATAGGTTTCATGATGTTTCTTTAAAACAGGAAGTTTAACATTTCCATTGCGACAACATAAAGAGAACGTTGTATCGACACTACTTTTTTTTTCCTCTCCTAGATTCAAGTTCCCACAGAACGTGTTGCAAGACTCACATTTGAAACTTTGATCACCATGATCAACGTAATCCATACAATAAATGAGACATATAAGTTTATGACCAAGATTTATAATATTTAATGTAAAATTATATAATGTATTAACTAATAACTTGTTGATATGCCTTTAAAAACATCAACAACAAACTCAAAATCCTTTAACTGCTGCATAGGTATAGGAGTAGTATTGGTTGTTTTCCTTGGTCTTCCAACACGCCTTTTTGATGACGTACTTCCAGAATTTATGTAGTTAGAAACAGAACCGCTAAAATTTGATGTTGGATTAGGGATGATGTTAGAGGAAATAACACAACCTGTTAAAAACAATATTATATAACTAATAAAACAACAAACAGATTAAATATTACAAATGTATGACTCAAAGGAAAAAGGTTGTACTTGAAGAAGACAACATTGTTTGAAAAGCTTTGTTTAAGGAGTGTTTTAATTTCTCACGTTTACCATCTACAATTTGTTTTCTTTGTTTTCGATTTGAAGAATAACAACTACCAAGTTGCGTAGAAGTATCATCTGGAAATATATTAATAATATAAATATAATGAAAAATGAATAATAAAAATAACAGTAGCTAGCGAATTAGAATACTTATGAATGACAAAAAGAGAAACGAACGTTGGTTATATAGGGAATTATTGTTTACGCTTGGTTGTGTTGACGGAGATAAGTTTTCCTTCCCTTTGTGAATTGTAGAAACACAACTCCTTTGAACTTCATAGGGAGTACGGGTTCTAATGCTAGAATCTGCGTTTATAATTTTAACTAAGTCCAATAAAGTATTAAAAATAAATTTACAAATATATTATAAATATAATACATATAAAACTTACTTGAACCATTTTTTAATGAATAATTATTTGATGTGTAATTTTGAGATATAATAACTGGTGTATTGCTTAAAACGTTACCTAACTGCCCGATTTGAGGTTGACCTTTATTTCAACAAACATAGGATACGAAAATAGATTAATTCAAAGTAAATGAAAACGTTAATATTACAAAAAAACCAAATCAAACATTGTTAAAATTAATATTAAAATGTTGACGCCTCGAGAATTTATCGTATTGATTGGAATGATAGACTGGATATGAGTATCCGTTAAAGAAACATGTGGTAGGTGGATTCGAATGAACATTTTGAACATTATTTGATTGTGTTGTGTTGGAAACATCAGACAATGGGTCTCTTGGAAGGTTACCTACATAAAACATAAAAAGTTCTGTTTAAATGAAAAAACAATACATGGAAACAATCGATTGAGTTTATATAAATATGAACAAAGACTGAAATACCAGTTGAATCGTAGTTCTTGCTCTTTGAAGTGGAGAGAACAGTTTTACGTTTCTTAGAAGATGAAGACATGATTATACGAATAATGGAAAAAAATGGTGGAAGATATCTTGACAAATCATAAAAAATGGTAAATAGAGGAAAAAATTATGAAACAGTATTTAAGGAATTTATAATATTAAAACTAAATTAAAATGTCATTAATGTAACAAAATGGAAAGAATCTTAAATTAGGGAATACGATTTAAATTTCAATTATGAATATCTTTAGGAAATCGTAATTAAGTATAATTTAAGTCAATCGTTTAATATTAATATATTTTAACCAGGTTTTAAAAAAAAGTATGAATAACATAAATTTTACATTTAGATATGTTATGGTTATACAAAGATTTTGGTTATCATAATTATCATTATGTTGACAAATATTTGGTATAAGCATAAATGAATGAAAAAAATAACAATACATAAACACATTATTTCTAAAGCAAACAAAATAAATAAAGATAGATGGTTCTTACATTAAAGTTTTAAAAAGACGAAATTAATAAAAATAAAAACAAAAACAAAACATCATCACTAAATAACTTTAAGAACAACCAAAGCAACATCATTCTTATAATAACGAATAACTAAACTCTTGCCGATTGTTGATTACGTAATCCTTCCATCCATTTAACATAAAGCGACCCTTATCGATTTCTCCTCTGTTTTTAACTTTAAAGATTGTTTCATTGCCTGCCAATCTCCTGAACTTAATTAAGCGCCTTCTTTTCAGATTTGCCAGTCTACCAACTTTAGCAGGTAGTCGATTATATTAAAAGCAAAATAAATTAGAAACTTTATATGGTTAATTTAAAAATTAAAGTAACAAACCTATAACAAAAGAGTTTCCAAACATATAATATTTATTACCATATGATATTCAATCTTCTTATGGAACTCTAAATAACAATTAGAGTTTTCAGCTTTATTTTTATCACCATAATCTATAACGGGATTGTGAGAATAACCAACTACTGATTGATAATATGGAGACTCCACGGTATGTTCACCATGTGTATTGAAATTTGATAATTGATGAAAAATAATTGGTGGTAAATGTGGAAACAATAAAGGCATACCGTTCTTGTTATACACTTTTAAATCAACAATAGACGTGTTGACATACTTTAACCAAAGAACGTCACCATCTCTGAAAGACAAATCTTGAACCAACTGTTTCCAACCGTCACCAAATAAATAGTGTTTTTTATAAAATTTAAAATTCATCTCCCATGAATGGTTATGATCAAAAAT
This sequence comes from Bidens hawaiensis, assembly GCF_021521415.1. NCBI lineage: Eukaryota > Viridiplantae > Streptophyta > Magnoliopsida > Asterales > Asteraceae > Bidens > Bidens hawaiensis. The sequence goes on from NW_027491488.1 coordinate 973,199, forward strand.
GAACTTAATTACTCCGATTTGAAGCGCGTCTTGAAACTGGGATTCAATATTTTTCTTTGAAACAAACTCTCAAGAAAATAGGAAAACATACTATATGTTAATTAAAACCATTTTAATATACATATTTCTAACACTGACTATTAATTAAAAACAAAGAAAGTGAATTTTACCAATTTATCATTCATTCTATTATGATCGTATAAAACAAATGCATGTCGATGCCCAGTAGAAATTGCCTTCTTGGAAGGAGTTCTAACTAACCATTTACTTACATCTTCAAATAAAATAAAAATAATCCTCTGATAAGGACGAATCTTCAAACAAAACATTAGATCAGTAACTCCATCACCCAAACAAACTGTTTTTTCATGCTTTTTTAACTCCACTATCGATGATCCTTTGTAATGATCAATTTCAACTGTTTTAGGCAACAGGTTAAACATCAAAGAATTTTGCAAGATAAATTCTTTTGGAATTTCCTAATAACAAAATTAAGATTTACAACAATTAGATATTGAACGTTTAGAGAAAAATATTATCATAGAATTTTAAGAATACCTGAATAGGAAATTTCGGATCTTCGATAAGCATAACAAAAGAAGTTGTCATTACAAAAATAATCTTTCTACATGAAACAAAATAATATAAATTTAAAATATTAGTTATTAACGTATTAATCTAAGATATACAAGTTCTATAAGAATAGTTAAAAGTAAATTATACATTATAAGTAGTAAATTAGAAATTAAGGGATGGATAAATACAGTGTTGTAAAACTCGGCGGCGCCTAGGCGCTCCTCGGCACTTCACTACATCACTTTTCTTCTCCAAGGTCAAAAAACTCGGAATCGGACCTAGGCGGTCCAACTCGGTCCTAGGCGGCTCTACTCGGCCTAGGCGGTCCAACTCGGTCTTAACAAAATTTTGACTTTTATTAAAAAACTCAATTTCTCCAAGAGCCCACCACTACTTTTTTTCTTTTTCACGCTAAAACGCAACCTAATTTCTGTTCTGAACTCGCAACCACCATTATTATCATCCGATTCGTAGTTCTAAACTCGCAAACCTCTTATTTAAGTTCAATTGAGGTACATCTTTCATCAATTGAGACATGTTTTTGAACTAATATTTATGTGCTATTGATTGTTTGTGTATTTTTCATGTGTATTTTGTAGAATATTTCTTAAACTTTTGATATTTGACATATATAATCTCTGAAAAATGAATTTCTTTATAAAATACCATTTCCAAGTACACCCCGCCTAGACCAAGTACTCGCAACTACCTAGTTGACCGCCCTGGGAGCGCCTAGCGACTTTTGAAACCTTGGATACATACATGAATGACGGAATGGAAAATGATAAAGAAGATGTTAAACCTAAAAGATGATTAGGGATTTATAACACTTTTTAAAATAATAGTCTAACTTAGGTAATAGGCGGCAATTTTGTTAGAATACAAATTAACATAAAATGAAAATAAGAGGGGTGGTTATTGAAATTAAAAACTACATTCTAGAAGAATCATAACAAATTAACAAATAAAACACATTTATTTGTTAGTTATAATAAAGCATTTAAACATAAACTATGAATATGTAAAACATCTAGTAAAAAGTAAATTTAATATAAAACTAATATATACTACTAAACATAAGATATTATAACATTTATGATACGTATTCAACCACATCAACATGTATGACGAATCTAAACATATGATAAACATAGATTTTATAAAATCTATTAAATTTATACCAAAACATAATAATTAACAAAAGATATTAACAGAAAAAAGTTAAAGTGTTAATTGTAGCAGAACTTAAACAACCAAAACATAATAATCTTGAACCCAAACATGGATACCACAAAAGCTTGTTTTAAACCTATTCAAATACTACTGACTGGATCAGAGAATGAGTGGGACGGTTGTACTCGAGTAGACATTTCTTCCTCAACTCGAGTGAATTAAGACGAACAAATTCTGGCCAGTCATGAACTCTTAACTTGTAATTACCATGATTGTATTCAATGTGGATTCTAGTCATCACATCTTCACCATTTGGGTTTATCAACACCAACCTAGTCTCTTTATCTAATCCATTGTCACGTGCAAATTGAACAGGTAAACGCTATAAAATATATAAACAAAAGTATTTAGTGTTTATAATAATACATACTTGAATACAAAAAACGTATGTATACCATAACCAATTTATGACATGGGAAAATAACTTACCAAACGATCCCTACTAATAACTTCAACAAAACTGTTACTGAAATGCTCATCTTGAATCCAAACACGCTCACCTTCTATATCAACAACACCAAAGCTATCATCATCTAATTTTAAAAACATTGAACAAAAGTTAACAAATAATTATATTTTGATACACAAATTATGTGAATATTGGGAAATTAACCTGAAACAGTAACTATATCAACATTGTCCAACCCACCAACAATATTATTTTGTTGAACAAACTGTGTACGTTCAACACCACGACTATCAAAGACATATAACCAGAGAGTATTGCGATCAACCGGTAAAAACACAAGATAATCATTAACTTGTAAGTTAACATGTCTTGCTAAACTGGGCAATTCACCAACAAAAGCGTATCCAGGAATACTGCTTTTGAAACTTGTAAACACAAGAGTTCATCTACTTCCATCAACTGCAGAAACATCCCAGTTGGCAGATGGCCTTCCACGATTCAGATATGGAAGATAACGTACAAGCTGATCGTGTCTTAATTGCTGACATACAAGTTTATAAAACCTTGCTAAAAATACTGTAAAAGACAGATTTTACGAAATAAACAAATAAATATAAAAAAATTTAAAACTTATATATAAGTACGAATAATAATATGCTTTAACATACCAACTTATTCATTGTTGGATAAGAGACATAGACATCAAAAACCTTATGCTCCCAATCCGGATGTTCTGGAACATATAACAATCTCCACTTATATGGCTGAGTGGCAAAGAAAACAAAAACATTACCAAATCCGAAACCGTTGTCTTTTACAAATGGGAACCATCCATTGCCAAATACATACTTATCAATGCTTAGATCAATATCAACACTCCACTCTTGATTTAGATGTGTAATGCTAACGGTCTCATGGACAGACTCATGTTGAAAAAGAAGCTTAAAATAATCTTTGGGAATTTTCTATAAAATACAACAAAAACTCTATTAGCATACATTAACCTAAAAATTTGAAGTACATGATAATAACGACCACTTTTAACTGGTAAATACTGACCATATGTTCAACGAATGGTTGATTAAACACAGCTAATGCAGGATAATTCATCTGATTAGGAAATATCACTGGTAATTAGCTTTACGGTAAGAAAAACAAATATATGAAATTGAAGTAAATGATGAAGAGAAGAAAAATCTAATAATAGAGATTGTTTGGGAACAAAATCAAACACTAATTAGGGTTGAAGTAACCAACTTACCTTCAAAACATGGAAGAAGAAACAAAGATTGATGTTGATATTGATCGAATTGTTGAAATAGAGTAAAAACAATTTAAAATTGGTTATAAATGATACCAAAAGTCGGTTTGACCCGGGTCATTAATTGGTAAACGGGTTTCTTGAGAATATAAACATCACATTTTATTATTGGAAAATATTAGTATAACCTAGATAGTATATATATGATATTTATATTCATCTTAAACTTTAATATTCGTAGAAGGTAATTACATTTTTTATAGTCAATATTGAATTATGTAATCCCAAATTTATAGAATTAAAATGTTAATAAACATAACATAAAACAATAAAACTAAAATTTATGAGTTGCAATAAACAATAGAAACAAAATAAGGTTAAGGATAATATAAAGAAATTAAAAATCACCATAAAAATAAGAAATGTATGTAAATAAAATAAAAACCCAACAATCAAGTCTTCAAAAACACCATCAAAATGAAGTCTTAAAATATAAATAACACCAAACACACTCAGGTGTATTTATTATTAAAATGTAAATAAAATAAAAACCCAACAATCAAGTCTTCAAGTCACTTCTCGACCTTCGGAGTAAGAAATTTAACACCATCCTTGTTTGATCCAACAACGCTAACCAACTCAGAATCACCTTGAACATCACTTGTCTTCGACTTAGTAGAAGAAAATCCTGATGGTTGATCACCATCAAAAACATCCACAAGCTTACGCTTCAGTTTTTCATCTGAATCACTACTTGGCAACTTGATCTCATTCACTTCATCATCAACCAAATGATAAGAAACTGGAGTCTTGTTATCCCATTCTCAGAAATCTGTAAAAAAAGGTGTAAAAACAAATATAAAAACAAACCAAAAAAACAAAATAATGTAAAATAGATAGAAGTGGAAAAAACCTTTAAAGAAGCATAGCTTGCAGATTGAAGATCAGTCAAAGAATTTCCAAATGTTAGACATCTGGAATCAGAAGGCTACAAATCTAATACAAAAAAATAAAATATAAGGCTATAATGTAGTTGATACAAGTTAAAGGCAGATGAATTTACCACTATAAACTCAGGGATTAGTCTTTTCTCAATAGTAGAAATTATTTGTTGATCATCTATTAGCTTTGATATACCGTATACCTCAACATTATTCCTAAAATTGAAATCGGCAATCTCAACTTTAAAAGCAAACATCTTTTCCAACAAACAGTTCAACTCAGTGGGAACCCCACAATGCCCAACATCATCCTAAAATATTTATAATAAAAACATGTGTTACATAAACAGTGTTTTATATAAATTAAAAAAAAGCAATAGAATATGTATACATAATAACATAACCTCATCTTTAGTAGCAAGCAATTTAGATGTTGTTTTGTTGATAATAAGTTTGGCATCCCGATCAAAAAGTGTCAACGAAACAACACCACTGCCATCTTGAACTCTTAGCTTAATCTTAAACCTGAAATAATTTTTTTAATCAACAACATAGCAACATTTATTATCTAAAATATTTACTTATACAATATACAATATAACTAGGAGTAGGTATAACACCCAAAGTGTTACATCTCTGATTCTTGCATTCATAAACATCTTCGCCTTCCACAACAGTCACGCTCACCTTACGACTACAACTATTGCAACCGACATAGTACCATTTTGAATCCGGACAAACCGCCTTTATGGTTATGGTCCCGAGTACTATAATACTCTTTGGCTGAAATAAATCAATTAAAAAAGATAACATAACCTTCTGGTAAATGTTATAAATTATAATTAGATGTTATTATTAAAAAGTACCTGCAATATAGTGCAAATTTCACAAATGTTGAAAAATGATGTAGCCATCAGAAACTCTTCATCAAGAGTAGACATCAATTTTACAGGAATCGGCCTACGAACAACACCATCAACATTGAAGTCCAAAAAATCAAACAAACTGCAAAACAAATTTATAAGCAGTTAGAAATGCAAAAAAAAATAATTATTGAAGAAACATTCAGGACATCTATTAATAATATTACCGTGTCTTATAATCTCAATCTCAGAAATACTATCATTGATGAACACACGAGTAACATCAGAACCGTAGGAATTAGACACATTACGGTTTCTCTAAAAATTTAAACACAAGACAGTCACTATGATATTAAAATAAGAAAGTCTTAGAAAAAAGAAATTACATATTAAAAATAAAAAACAAACCTTTACGGTATTTAGCTCTACCAAATTACATGAGAATAATCATATGTGATTAATCAAAATGGTCAACAGCATACTTAGAGAACTGTGATACATAATCCCCCCAAAGAGTGACGTAAACACTATCACCACAGTAAACAAAACTTATATTAGAACTAAAATTTTATAGTGTTCAAATATTAAGAAATATTAATACAAACGGACATATAAATTAATGAAAAACATGTATCTGATATCAGAAACCTCCATAGTTAATCTTGAATTTCTTTTTACATCTCTCAGATTATAATTGTTATCTTTAAAAACATGAACAACATGTCCAATTATATCTGGAAGACATCCGATTAAAGAATTAGAAATACAAAAAATGTTCATAAATAATAAAAAGGGTAAACTATTTAAATAATGCCTATAGTAGCTTTCAACTGACTTGAATGAGTAAAACTTAAAACCGAATGTAGGACCATCAAACTGGCTACAAGGATTAACATGGGTACTAGAGTTTAAAACTAACTTATTAGGGCAGTTGATAACCTTATAATTAGACGCATTAGATCCAAGGCTATGGTTGACTATAGTTAATGTAGCATTCTCGTTTAAGTAACGTTTGAAACGGAATATATCTTGTTTAAAAACTGTAGACTGTATTCGGTTACCCTGAATTTTTAAAAAAACAAAAAAATTTATGAACCATAACAAAAGGGACAAATAATCATAAACATAAATGGTAAAACTAAAGATTCCCGATTCATCCATAAAAACCATTTCAATCAAGAAATCCTCATTAGATCTATTGTTATCCTTGACACTCCAAACCTTCAACACTTTTACCTTAATGGTAGATGGAGTAGATCTAAGCACATCAAACTCGTGTAACATAGTAAACTTCTGGGCCTCCATTGACCTTAAGAAATAATAACAAAATTAATTAGTAACGTGTACTGAATGTAAAATGTGATAGATAAAACAAAAAATATTAAAAGTAAAATTGACATTAACTTGGATGAAGAAAAACAATGGATAAATAATGGCTATGGTTGACTATAGTTAATGTAGCATTCTCGTTTAAGTAACGTTTGAAACGGAATATATCTTGTTTAAAAACTGTAGACTGTATTCGGTTACCCTATGGTTGACTATAGTTAATGTAGCATTCTCGTTTAAGTAACGTTTGAAACGGAATATATCTTGTTTAAAAACTGTAGACTGTATTCGGTTACCCTGAATTTTTAAAAAAACAAAAAATTTATGAACCAAAACAAAAGGGACAAATAATCATAAACATAAATGGTAAAACTAAAGATTCCCGATTCATCCATAAAAACCATTTCAATTAAGAAATCCTCATTAGATTTATTGTTATCCTTGACACTCCAAACCTTCAACACTTTTACCTTAATGGTAGATGGAGTAGATCTAAGCACATCAAACTCGTGTAATATAGTAAACTTTTGGGCCTCCATTGACCTTAAGAAATAATAACAAAATTAATTAGTAACGTGTACTGAATGTAAAATGTGATAGATAAAACAAAAAATATTAAAAGTAAAATTGACATTAACTTGGATGAAGGAAAACAACGGATAAATAATGGCTCAAAGTGATGAGAAAGATTAAGAAACGAACGAATATATAGTGTAAATTATTTAGTTATTTATATAAAATTTAATATAAATAGAAATGATTTGGACTAGTTGGGAATTATAATTCTGGACATCATATAATATACTTGTAAAGTATATAATTTCAATAACGTCTAAACTTAAAATATTCTGAGTTATACGGAGTAATTATTATTATAGTAAATATGATAATTATATAACTATTAGTTATAGTAAATATAGTAAATATAAAACTATATGTTATAATAGTTGTCTATTAAAAAATGTAAGAATGAATAAAAACTATACTCATAACTATTAATTATTATTATAGTTAAAACAGTTGTCTATTCAGCAAATTTAATAAAAAATTGCAGTTGTCTATTCAAATTCCAAAATACTATCCTATTAAAAAATGTAAGAACGAATAAAAATTAATTAGAAATTCAAATGCTAGTCAAACAATGAAAGGAAACATGTTAAATAGAAAACGGGAGACTTTTTGACCGTATATTAAACAAATACAAAGGAAACCTGTTAGTCAAACACTTAATATGGACATTTATTATAAATTATAATTACAATTAAAATCATATACCAAAATGTATAGAGATACCGTATATAAATTCTATAACTTGATTTACTTATTTATGTAAATGTAAATTAGTAAAGTTGTTACTCCGTATTATGTATTATTATTTATAGATTATGAACATTTAATTTTAGATAAATTATTATTATGTAAATTATGGATAATTAATTTTAAGATAAGTTTTTATGATATATGAAAACTATATACAATTACGGTAAACTATTATTAACTTTGAGTTGGAAGAAATAATTTTAAATTAAATTTTATTTCGTTAACATTAAAAATTTTATATAAAAGGGAATAAAATAATTTTATTATAGATGGTAGTGAGAAAGTTCTATATATGTCTAAATGTTATTTTATAATTAGAATTGAAATGGTCAAATAGTAAATGAGGGAAAAATGAAGTTAAATTGTAAAATCGATTTTCTTTATAAATTAAGGAAAGTCATTGTGTATAAATATAAATGAAATTAATTGTATTAACCAAACAAAAATTAGAAAATACTTAATTGAGGAAAGTCAATGTATAACACCGAATTCGGTTATGTCCACAAATTAGGAAAGTCAAACTAGATAATTAGAATTAATGAAATAGTTAATGGTGTAATTTAGAAACAAAAAGGAAAAAAAAATACTATTAACTTTTAACTATAACTAAAATATATGAAATTGAAATACATGAATATTGAAAAAATTAAATATATACATGAATATATAATAAAAATACATACACTAAAGTCTTCATCAATAGTGATATTAGTATAGATGAGTCGGACAATAACATGAAATAATAAAATCGAGAATTTAATATTGATATTATGGACTTTTAAACAATAATTAAAAGACGGAAAATTTAAAAGGTGTTACCGGAAAAACGATATTGTCCGAATGACCATGGTATACCGGAAAAGTGAAATGAGCATCTATTAGTCTTGGCATTAACCTGAAATTATTAAGTAGAATATTAATGTTGAATATCTTGCCGGTAAATAACAAATATCGTTGTTAACCATGAAATCTCATATTTTGATTAACAAAGTTAAATGAAGTATTCCAACAAATATAAAAAAATCATTGTTATAAACATGACAGGAAAAAATAACCGGCAACAGTTACCGGAAAAAGGTAAAAACGTCCAAAAATCAGTTAATGAAAATAAACATAAAAAGCTTAGAAGAAAGAATAACCGGAAAAAATAATAAGGTTGCCGGAAATTAATTTATATAAGTTTACCTTGCATCGGAAAGAATAACCGGAATGAGAGGCTTAGAGCGGCAATTAGGGATTCTGAATAGTGGCAGCAGCCGAAATTAAACTAAAATATAGTATTTGAATTTACGTGTTAATGGGTTAAATGGATATCCAAGACCCGCGATAAAATAAGCTTAAATGGGTTAATGGGTTAGATATAGGTTAGTTGCTGAGTTGGCATGCTTAAGAAAGGTAATGGGTGACATGGCAATGAGGTGACATCCTATGTGGACACCATAGAATGGTGACATGTGAAAATTGTTCCTTGCTTTAATAGTATGTATAGATAATCTTATATATTGATCTAAAAGTTATTTTATTTTAATAAAAATGTATTTCCTAGTTTAATTGAGTTTCTTACTCTTCTTGTTTTTTTTTAAATATCGTTGAACTTTTTAATAATAATCAGAGAATAGTTATTTGGTTTTCTTTCTTCTTTATCTTGTGTTTTTGAGAAATTTATGGTTGTCTCAAAACCGTATCAGGACGGGCAGTCCTCTCCCGTCATGTTACGTTTGATGAAGTCTTTCTCGTTTCAAAACCAATCGTCACCACCTTCTTCGTATGACTTCCTTGACGCCAACACAAACCCATTCACCTACAACACAATACCACCTCCCGTCTCTATCCCACACCCTCAATCTACCAATCTCGGCCTTGTTAGCCAGAACTCCACAACTCAACCAAACTCAACAGCTACCACACATCTCAAAAACACCTGATTCCGACTCAGCTACCATTCCCGGCCACTAAATACTACCTAACATTAAAATTGTATAAGTATCTTTTATTTCAAAGTTGTTTATTCATGTTTGAACTTCAAATCTGGTAAGTACTTAAAAAAAGTGTGAAAAAGATTTCTAATGCTACATCACAATTCCTAATTTAAAGGTTCTAATTACGTAATAAATAACTATATATTAAGACTCACTTTCCTTCATGTCCATTGAAAGAGTGGGAAAACATTGAGAGCCAATAATTAAAGTTTAAGCAATCAAAGATCTCCTTTGTAGAGGGATTCAATTGCTTGTATATGATTAATAAAAGATTGCTGGTCAATGCAGGACAGTTGTAGACTTGTAGGGTTTATACTTACCCAATTAAGCGGAGGCAGTCAACAAAATTTCTCACTAATAATTTTCAACCGTTGGAATTGCAACTTTGTGTCTTGAAGTCTAAAGTCTAAACAACTAAAATATTTGCACAAAGCAAAAGTTAAGTACATTAACTTGGTAAATATATTAATTTAATAACTTTAATGTTGATTTTTTTATTTATTATCATTTGATATAAGTTACTTTCTGTAGTCTAGTAACACTTGACTTCTTGTGAGTTGATGATATGTTGTGTAAGCATGAATACCATGAATTTCCTTGTTAAAAATGAATTTAATATCGAAATTATTTTATTTTATATATATTTAAATTAAACTATAAATGAGTCTGCCAGCTACCACCATGATCACCACCTAAAAAGAAAGAAAAAAATCAGTTAACATCACCGTCTCTCTTTCTTCCTATAGACAACATGTCATGGCTGTCTCTCTTCCCTTTTTTTGGCACCATTGTCAACGAGAACCAGCGTCATTCTATGCTATCTTCCTTATAAACGAAAAAGACACGCTAACTATCTATAATCTATATAAAAATGATTACAATTTACATATTAATTAAAAGAACATAAATAATTTAAAAGCTACCTATTACAACTTATATCTGTTGCATTATTAAATGTATAGATGGAATTCAATTTTAAAGCTAATGAAATGAGTCCAAATTTAGATAATCCCGTGAAAATTCCTTTTTAATTATTTGGGCTAATGTGTTCTAAGTTCTTCAATTGGTGTTTAGACCCATTGGGCTTGTTTAAATATACATGAAGCATATGTCACCTTCATGTATGAAAGTTATACGGAAAATAAATACGATGTTGTTAGCAGTGTAATTTTACTACGTAGTTTCGATCACCCCCACCCTCAATATGTTTTGATGAATGTTCTTTATAGTAAAATCGTTCAAAGTTTAAGAGAGAAGTTTGGCATATCCACTCGCCAGAGAGCGATGTTAATATCCTTTCAGGCTCCCCATGCTTAAGATTTCTTGACCATCGAAGGGTTATGCCAGCACATGTCAGCAGTGGAGTATTGGGTCATTCTTAAATATCGTTTAATGATCCTCCATGTTCCCAGTTGATGAGTCATGCCCGGTTTGCCATAAAATTTGTTTAGATACCTTTGGTGAACATGCAGTTCACTGCAAGGAGTTGTCGGAGTTTAAATATAGACATGACTTTGTTAAGGATGTCCTTTGTGATATGTTAAAACGAGCGGGGATCTCGGAAAAAAAAAGAAGCTCCCGTGCATTTCTTGTCGGATCCACGTGAAGGTGGATCTACTATTCGACCAACAGACATTCTTGTGTTTGGATTGGGGGGGGATGCTTGTGTGGACCTTACTAGAGTCTCTACTTGTCGGGCTTAGGAACACCAGGTTTGTTGCTAGGTAAGTTGTTTTAAATGTAGAACCCCGAAAAATTGCTAAACACGAGAAGGCATGTGCCCAGAACCAACATGCCTTCATTCATGTTGCTTTTGATGCATTTGGGTCACTTGCCTCAGATACGGTTTCGTTTCTAAAAAGAGTTTAGCGGGTCGCGCAAAGTAACATATCGACGTCAAAAATCTGTAAATAGTAGGATCAAATTTGTTATTTAAAAGGGATTGTGACGCAGCATTTTCCTCATTTACCCGCCTCTCAATTTTTATTGAATCCTTATGATAACTTATTTATAATAAATATATTAGAAACCTAATTAATTTTTTTCAATATATATATTTTTTCAAAAAACAGTTGTATGCCGTCTTAATTGAATCCCTCTCATGCATTTGGATCTAGAATATTTAAATCTATATCTATCTATTTTAAATATATATAAATGAAAGCTCAAGCCATCAGATTGCTTTATTCTTAAATGAAGGTTTCTCATGTATTTGAACCGAATCTTAAATATAACGAAAGCTCCCTAAATTCTCTCAAACCACTAGATTTTTTTATTCTTAAATGGAAGTTTCTCATGCATTTAACCTAAATTCATGGGATGGGTCTCACCAAACCCATATAGCCTTTAAATGGGTTATAAGGTCTCATCATATTAAAAATTAATCTTATTAAATATTTGATATGAAGATCCTATAATATAGGGATAAACTAAAAATTAATATCCATTTTTTACAAGATATTATTTATAATTAATAAACAATTTTATAGTAAAAGAAAAATAAGCGGGTCAATGGTCTCACTAAACCCATATAGCTTTTAAACCGGTATAACATCTCATTTATTTATGAAACTCTTTTATCAACAAATCCTAAGTATATTATTAACTTCCTTACAATAAATAAAATTAAAATTCAAAAAAATATACAAATATTATAAACAAATAATGAAAACAACATATGAGTATGTAAACAAATTACAATACATGTTGAATGCAAAAAAAAAAATTGAAAGAAAAAAAAGGAAAAGAAAAGAAAAACAATAGAACTAAAAATCTTAATATTAAATAAACGAGCCTATCGTTTACGCGTTCTATACACGAGACTTGTTAGATCTATATAAATACTTGGGGTTCTCCTCTTATAAAAAGAAAGCGTATCATGCAATATGTCTTATTGCCATGTGGTGGATTTGGAAGTCAAGAAATGAGGTGGTTTTTAATGGGAGGTCGATTCACCTGGCAAGCGTAGTTTGGGAAATTAAATCTCTTAGTTATCTTTAGGTGAAGAATCGTTCAAGAAAGCTTATCGTTTCGTGGGAAAATTGGAGGAGTTTCTCGTTTTAAATTCGTATACAAATGTATGGTGTCTTGGTTATTTGGTGTTTGTAACTGTGAGCCTTCGGGCATGTGTTTATAAATACGAATTTTAGTTGGTCGTTCAAAATAAAATATAAACAAAACCTTTAAAAGCTCTCTTTATATTCTCTCAAGCCACCAGATTGGTTTATTCGTAAATAAAGACTTCTCATGCATTTGACCCGAATTCACGGGTATAGGTCTCACCAAAACCATATAACCTTCAACAAGTTATAACATCTCATTATATTAAAAATTAATCTCACCAGATATTTTATATGAAAATCTTATAAAATAAAGATATACTAAAAATTAATATATATTATTTATATTAAGAAACAATTTTATAGTAAAAAAATAATAAGCGAGTCATGGGTCTCACCAAACCTATAGCTTTTAAACTAGTTATAACATCTCATTTATTTGTGAAACTCTTTAATCATCAAACTCTAAGTAAATTATTAAATTTCTTACAATAAATAAAACTAAAATCTAAAAAAATATAAATATTAGACACGGGAAAGAAACACAACCCCCGTAATACGGGGGATAAAACCTATTATAATATTTATAAACAAAATCTTTAAAAGCTCTCTGATTGCTCCCTGCATTCTCTCAAGCCACCAGATTGCATTATTTATAAATGGAGATTTCTCATGCATTTGACCCGAATTCACGGGTATGGGTCTCACCAAACCCAGATATATATAAAATCCAAAAAATATATAAAATATATAAATATTATAAATAAATTATGAAAAACAACCCCTATACTACAGAGGACAAAAACTAGTAGTAAATAAATGAAAAAGAAAATTTAGAAAACAAAAACACGAAAACCTCATCAATTTGAAAACCTACAAACTTTTCACAATACCTCACTAAGTTCAGATTCCTTGGATTATTTGAGTTTTTTTTTTCTTTTCAATTCTAAGTTTCGGTATTATTCTAAATTATGTCACACACAATGCTTCAGTTATAAAAGTGAAAAACAAATTCATCCAAAAAAACAAAAAACTCCTAATTTTGAAAACTGCAAAAGTGTTGTTTCTAAACCATTATAGCCAAATTAATTCCTCTAAAAACCTTGATACAATGGGTAGTTAGGATAGAAATCCTTGAAAACAGACATTATAATCGAAAGAGCTGGCATTTTGTCACCTTCTCATTAGTGGAGCTATTGAATTATTATAAATATTGAAGGGAGTTTAAAATTTGGTTTTTTAAATCAAAACTACATACTTTTAATTGATTTTCTCCTTTTCTATAATATAATTATACAACTTAAAAAGACTAAATTTTTTTGCTGTGAATTCATAATATTAACGAATAAAAAAAATAAAGAGATCTCAATCTATTCGCTTTTCTATATCAAAGACTGTGTGTTGTCATTGAAGGTTAGCTACAAATTCGTCCAATAATATTGTGTCATGAAGTTCTGACTGGACACTCGCTAAAGCCACTGCTGAAGCCGCTTGAGCCTATTGTGGTCCAAACGAGCGGTGGCTTCAACCAATTATTTGATTTTTTTGTTTTTTTAAATACAACATAATAATATATCTAGAAAACTAATTTATATAATAAAAAAACATTAAACACTCTTTACTAATTTTTTTGGAACGACTTCCTCGGCCGCTTGGCTAGAGTCTCCCGCCCCTCCTTGGTTCTTCTTTATTTGGGCTCGTTTGCCCTTGGCGGCTTGGGTACAAACCTCTTGTGGCTTCAAACAAAAAAGTCGGGAGTCGGTGGTTGCATTTGACTCAACTATTGTTCAATCTCGGTAACGCCAAACACATTATTGTCGTCTTGATCATAAGACATTTTCGGGTGATAACAACCACCCATTGTTCCATACTTTTCAAAAAATGTAGATGAGAATATGAAATATATAACTTTTGAAGCAGTGTAGAGAATGTTGGTAATTTTTTTAAGTTAGTGGTGGGGTTTATATAGGTAAAAGCAAAAACAAAAAAAAGTTGTTTTTTTGTTTTTTGATTTTCACCATGCCAACGGTCCACAATCCCATGCCAACTGACACTTTATCCCCCGCTACCGGCTCGCGGCCGCTTGCTTGCTAGACCGGTGGCGGCGAGACGTTGTGGTGTTCGTGACTGAGTTGGTCGCGGCAGCTATGAAGAGACCGCAACAGACAGTCTAACAAATAAAATTAGTAAAGAGCCCATATTATAATTGTAGGTGTTCTTATTCCGTCTCTCTGTGACCATCTACTATTATAATAAATAAAAATAAAGTTGTGCCACATGACACATATTTGAACAATCTAGGCCACTTGGCAATTTTATGTTAATTAATCATTAAAATCAATTTTGTGCACTCAGAAAAAAAAAACCGAAATTACTATAATTAATTTTGTTTCCATATTTATTGGCCTTCCACTACAATCATATGCATCCATGGATCTAAGTATCTATCCAGTTTTCACTAAATGTACCAAAATTCAGTTTTCATACCGATCGATGTAAAAAAATCTATTTCCGTGCCTCCTTGATTACATCGCTTGTTAGCGAATTATCGAAATTGGGTCCCGATCGACGCTGAAATATCTTCATACTCGACCCTAATTAATCGTATTGTCTGCTTCTTCAAATTATTACAATACCTAGGTATCTGTATTATAATACTTCCTTTTGTATGTTTACAGATTTCATTAATACATTAAATGTAACATTCCAAAATTTCGAATAATAACATTTAATATATTATTTATTACGATGGGAAAGTTTAATTGAGTTAGTAAATAAATAATATAATAATAAAGATGGAAAGATAAGAAGGGCTAATTAGATGGAATTAATTATGGACCAAAAAGGAAAGATGGGCTTTAGGTCCATGGTCAGAAGGGAGTATAAATACCCCTTAAACCCTAATTCTTTCCATTTGCGTCCATTCTACACCATAGCCTACACCTTAAAACACACACTTAAGCCAAATACACCTCCCTAGCTGTCAGCCATCATCCGAACCCAAAACCAAGCATAATAAATATAGGATCTTCGATCATACAAGCAAGCTAACAAGTCCAAGATCGCGCATCAAACTAACCGTAGTTCAGAGTGAACCATAAAGGTATGTTCTTGATATTAAAGGTTACTTTTTTATGAACGAATGATCATGAAACTCAAACCTAGAGTAGATCGGGTCTAGACAAATCATAAAGTTGCAAACTTGGTGCTAAAAATGAACTCAATCAGCTCATAGCTAAAGATCTAAGCTAAAACGGGTTTGAAACGGGTAAAGGCCTAAACTTTATACCTAACACAGGTTAGATCTTATTAATGTTATGATATGGGGTGTAAAATGATTAAGGAGAATGGATAAGGGTGGTTAAAAGTTATAATATGGACAGTTAGCCGTTACCTGAGCCTAGAAAGGAATAAAAGATAAGAAAGATATGGACAGATTGCTTCAGACCTGAGTTCTCGGTCAACATTCTCGGTCAAACACGGGTTCTCAGTCAATACGAGTTCTCGGTTACCTGAGATCTCGGTCAAACAGGAGATCTAGGTCAAACAGAGGATCTCGGTCAAACATGGGTTCTCGGTCATCATGGTTCTCTACTTTGAGTTCTCGGCAACACAGTTTCTGTTGGGCTTTGGACCTGAACCCAGTTGGGCCAGATACTTTAGTGGACAGTTGGGCCAGATACCTTAATGGGCAGTTGGGCCTGACCTAATTAAGTCCACAAGCTGCTAAGCCCATATCCTATTTAAAACAAACTAGTTCATCTTAAGTTAAACAAACAAGCCCAACCTAGAAAAATACGTTGGTTAACTAAAATACCGATTTATTTAATTATACGGTTAATTAACAATATATATCTAACAGTTAGCCAGGCTCAGTTAAAGAAGGAAATAACGATTAACGGAGAGCATAACAGGATCCATGTGAGTTTCTAGCCCCATTCCTTTTTATGTTTTCGGGGCTGTGTGCATACTCGATGTGATTAGTTAATACACTTACCATAAGTGGTAAGTGTATGCCTATTATGATATATGTGAAGGTTGTGAATGAATGCTTGACGGTACATGAACGATCTTTGGATATTGCATGTACCGTTAGGAGATAGTTTAATGATGTGATTGTTTATATATATGTTGTATGTATGATGAGTACGTAAGAAAGTATATAAATTTATAAAAAGGAAAAGAAAGTATGATATGAAGGAATTGACGGTAAAGGGTGGTAGGCCCTAATAATATATGTGAAGGAGGGTAGCAGACCCTAATAATATTTGTGAAAGAGGGTGGCAGACCATAATAATATCTGTGAGGTTATAGGGCGAGAGACTCTTTAAGGGTGGCAGACCCTTATAATATCTGTGAGGTTATAGGGCGAAAGGCTCTTTAAAACGTATAAGTATGTATGTAAAGAAAGATAAAATATGAAGTATGAAAGAAGGAAAGTATGAAAGTAAGATTGAAAGTATATGTATGAAAGAAAGTAAAGAAGTCAAGTATGTAATATAAGAACGTATTGTATGTTGATTGACTTAACTAGAACTCACTCAGCGTAGCTGACTTTTAGTATGCACGCAGTTGAATAGATTGAAACAGTTAGCTTGAGGAGGACACATGGCAGGATTAGACGAGGATGGCATCTGAAGACTTGTCGTGTTTATTTGATACTATAATTTAAGTTATGATTTAAAAGACAAAATATGATTTAAGTTTTACTTTCCACGAAAGATTTTAATTAACTCTGATATTTAGAACTGCGTTTATGAGTAAATCCAACAACAAAGTAGGGCACCGGTGATGGGGCCTTACAAGTTGGTATTAGAGAATAGTTCGAGAGATTTAAGAAACCTACATGCTTAGACTCGAACAGAGAATGAGATTTAAGTAAGAAAAGAAAGGAGATGTCAGTTCAAGAATGCCACGTGTCACTCAATCAAGCTCAGTAAAGATAAAGTGTATGGTTGAATAATGAATGTTAATGCTAGCTAAATTGATAAAGAAAGGATATATGAATGTTCGGGATAGGATTAATTGATTGATTTGATTGAATGTTTGAAAGTAGAACCAACATAAATAGACTCATAAAGGGAAGTGTATAGGACACGGAAAGTAACGTGATCAGCTAATCAGAGCTGGCCACTGTTATTACCTGTTAGCCTTACTATCCTTGTACTAAATATTTCCTTAAGTGATGACGTTTGTGTTTTCTTTTGAGAATACGATGGCTGGAGCTAGAGAAGTCGTGAGAGCTGCAGGTCGCACTGGACGTCGTGGCAGGCCTCGTCTTGTCCGTCAACCTTTGGTAGAAACAACTTCCAACGTAGGGGACGTGTGAAATGCAGCTGGACGAAACCCGAGCAACAATGAAGGGCATCAGCTTGGCCCTGCAGTTCAAGCAGTCATTGTTCAAGCTGTAGCAGCTGCTGTGAAGAATTTGACTCCTGAAGGGTCGGCTAAAAGCCAGGAAAGAGTTGAGAAGTCTGGGGAGAAGAGTAAAAAGGATGATGAGAGAGAGAAGGAGGAATCAAGTGTAGTTAAGTCTGTGAATGTTGATGATAGGAAGAGAGGCCGAGGTGGGTGCAACTTTAAGTCCTTCAAGGGATGTGACCCGCCAAACCTGACTGGCTTGGGAGACGCAATCTCTACTCTCCAATGGATAACCACTACGGACAAGGTTATCCGCATTTGCGAGTGTCGTCCCAATCAAGCTATGAGATATGCTATCCAATCGTTTGGTGATGAGGCAATGTGCTGGTGGGAGTCGGTTGAGCAGAGGAAGAGTCGGGAAGAGATAAGTGCAATGAGGTGGGATGATCTGAAGGAGTTGGTGATGAAGAGATGTTGTGCTGATGTAGAAGTTGAAAAAGTTGAGATGAAGTTTCTGAATTTTAAAGTGGGTAAGATGACACATCGCGAGTACACTACTTAATTCAACCGCCTGTCTACGCTCGTGCCAGAAATAGTGAACACTGAGGCCAAGCGAATCAAGTGTTATGTGAAGGGGCTACCGCATAATGTCCGCACATTAGTTAAAACTAGTAAACCTGCTACTTTTGACTCTGCTGTCGAACTCGCAGAGATGGTTTACGATGATCTGGCCGTGGACGATGTGGTGGTAGAAGAGAAGAAGGAAAAAGAAATGGGTTGTTCCTGCTAAACGACCTGGTACTCAGTTGTGGAACTCCAAGGATAAGAAATAGAAGGTGTGGGAAAGGAAGTCATGTAAGACTTGTGGTAAGATGCACGATGGTGAGTGCAAGTGGGGTACTGGTTCCGATGTGTGCCATAAGTGCGGGAAGACTCATGGTGGAGAGTGCAGGTTAGGGTCAAATGCCTGTTACAAATGTGGGAAGGTGGGGGCATTATGCGCATTAATGCAAAGCTGAGCCCACATGTTATAAGTGTGGTAAGAAGGGTCACATGGCCAGGGAGTTTACAGAAGTTGTAGGAAGCGGAAAGAAAGATGCTGAACCATCAAGGCCAAAGACCAGAGCCTACATGCTAACTCAGGAGCAAGCCAAGCAGATTCCTGATGTTGTGACAGGTATGTTTCTAGTAAACGGTATTTCTGCTTCAGTATTATTTGATTCGGGTGCTAATAGAAGTTTCGTAGCTACTCCATTTAGTAAATTAGCAAAAATTAAATGTTGCCGAGTGTCCGAAACCTTCATAGTAGAAACCGCTAGTGACACTTCAGTTAAAATAATGAAAATGGTTAAGGACTGTAAGATAGAGTTAGAGGGACATGAGTTCCCTGTTACCTTGTATGTGATGACCTTAGGAGGGTTCGATGTGGTTTTGGGAATGGATGGGTTGTCTGATTATGAAGCTCAGATAGTGTGTAAGAGTAGGATAATAAGGTTAAAGTCCTAGGATGGTAAAGCGGGTTTATGATGATAAGGAAAGTTCTGGGCTTAATGTCATTTCTATGATAAAAGCCGAGGGTTTGTTAAGGCGAGGGTGCGGTGCCTACCTGGCGTATGTTGTCAACGCTACGGCCGAGACGAAAGAAATGAAAGATGTTCCTATCGTGCGCGACTGCCCAGTAGTATTCCCTGAGGATCTTCCGGGGTTGCCACCGGAGCGAGAGATAGAATTCCAGATAGATTTAGTACCAGGAGCCCGACTCGTCGCTAAAGCGCCTTACCGTATAGCGTCGTCCGAGATGAAAGAACTAATGTCCCAACTGCAAGAACTCCTCGACAAGGGTTTCATAAGACCAAGTGTTTCCCCGTGAGTCGCACCAGTGTTGTTTGTGAAGAAGAAAGATGGGAGTATGAGAATGTGCATAGACTATCGCGAGCTGAATAATCTTACAGTAAAGATTAGATATCCTTTGCCAAGGATTGACAATCTGTTTGATCAACTGCAAGGTTCAAGTTGGTTTTCACGAAAAGATCTCCGATCAGGATATCATCAGTTGAAAGTGAAAGAGGCAGACATCCCTAAAACAGCATTTCGGACGCGGTATGGATACTACGAGTTCCTCGTGATGTCATTCGGTCTAACGAATGCTCCCGCAACATTTATGGACATGATGAATAGGGTGTAACGGCCGATGCTGGATAAGTCAGTTATCGTCATCATTGATGATAGATTGAATTATTCAAAGAATGAATCTTATCATGCTGAGCATCTGAGGGAGGTATTGGAGACTCTGAAGTAGGAGAAATTGTATGCTAAGTTTTCAAAATACGCGTTTTGGTTACGAGAAGTGCAATTCCTAGGTCATGTGATAAATCCTGAAGGGATTACCGGGGACGCAGCTAAGATTGAGGCGATAACGAATTGGAAGACTCTATAGAATCCAACTGATATACGAAGCTTCTTAGGGTTAGCAGGCTACTATAGGAGATTCATCGAAGGTTTCTCCAAGATAGCCGCACCGTTGACCGGTATGACCCGAAAGTCGGTAGTATTCAGTTGTGGTAAGTTCCAAGAAGAAGATTTTGAAGAATTAAAGAAAAGACTCACGAAAGCTCCAATCCTTGCTTTACCCGATGGTGATGAGGATCTGGTTGTTTGTACTGATGCTTTGCATCGTGGGTTAGATTGCGTGTTGATGCAACGAGAAAAAGTAATAGCTTACGCGTCTAGATAATTGAAGGTTCATGAGAGTACTTATCCGACGAATGATTTAGAGCTAGCAGCAGTAGTGCATGCTCTCAAAATATGGAGGCATTATCTGTATCGTACTAAGTGTACCATTTACACAAATCATAAAAGTTTAAAGTACTTCTTCGAGCAGAAAGAGCTGAACATGAGACAGAGAAGGTGGTTGGATTTGATTAAAGATTATGACTGTGACATTAAGTACTATCCTGGTAAAGCTAATGTGGTCGCCGACGCGCTAAGTCGTAACATGACCTAGGAATTGCACTTCTCGTTGCAACAGTGAAGTCGTACCAGTTGATTATGAATTCAAGACTTTTTGAAGAAATCACCGAGGTGCAGAAATAGGTGTTAGTAGATGAAGGGTTGGTGAAGAAAGAAAGGATTTTCGGTCAGCAAGACGAGTTGATAGAAAACACGCATGGTGTTAAGACTAGGTTTGGCCGCATTTGGATTCCACGCCATGGAGATCTTAGAGGTCGAATCTTTGACGAAGCTCATAAGTCGAGATAATCAATCCATCCAGGATCCAACAAAATGTACCAGGATTTTAAAAGAGACTACTGGTGGCCAGGAATGAAAAATGATATGGTGGATTATGTTAGTAAGTGCTTAACTTGTTTACAAGTCTAAGCCGAGCATCAGAAGCCTTATGGGAAAATGCAACCACTTGAGATACCTGAATGGAAATGGGAACACAACACCATGGATTTCATAACTAAGTTACCTCGTACAGCTACGAATCACGATACCATCTGGGTGATTGTGGACCGTTTGACCAAAAGTGCTCATTTTCTACCTATACGAGAGGCTATCTAGTCAGAAACGTTTGCAAGTTTGTTCATCAAAGAGGTTGTGACTAAGCATGGAGTGCCGCTGTCGATCGTGTCTGACAGAGATACTCGGTTTACTTCAAGATTCTGGAGGAAATTCCATGAAGCTATGGGAACAAGATTGAACATCAGTACTGCGTATCATCCTCAAACAGATGGATAGTCTGAAAGGACGATCCATGTGACATTCGACAATGTCGGGTCTCGTTTGTATTCGTTTATCATGTAAACCGACCCATTTTATAAACCAAAGCTTATGATATAATCAAAATAATGGATTTTATGTTACAATATTGTTTTACACTTGTTGGGTCTTGAAAACATTCTTTTCGGTCTTTAAAACTCCTTAAAATGACTTAAACCAAACTTTGGGGACTATTATTGCCATTTACCAAAAACTTGTTTGACCATTTCAACCATCACATGCATCTTTACCCTATTTGTATGAACCACACTCTTACCATTATAAAAGCAAGGCTCCATACACCATTTTGGTTGTTCATCTTCTCCAAAATCTCTCTCAAATCCAATTATTCATCTTCAACATTTTGATATTTTGATTTCTTAAGGTCAACTAATTATAGTCTTTCCTTTTAACTTGTTCATCTAGTATTACTAACACCTGAATATGGTGGTACAACATATATATAATACACACCCCTTGTTTCCTTTATTTGTTACTTCACCGACTCCGGTTGGTTAAGTTTCGAATGTCATAAGGTAAGGCTTCATGGAGGACTTCGTGTTCTTGATATATATATACACACACATAACTTATTATACATATCACTTATGACTAACTTCTAACCCTTTTAGTTTGTTCATCTTATTTACAAGTTCCATGGTGTGAATTTGTATAAGACTAACCTCGGTTTAACCGAAACTAGTCCAAACCGGAAACCGAACTTTTGTTTACTAATTTTGTTAAAATAGTTGTTTAAACATGTTTATTGCTAGATTTGAGCTTCAAAAATCATTTTTACAAGTTCTTTCAAACTCACCAACCTCTATCTCATCTCTGTTTACCACACTACGAACCACCCCTGATCCATCAACAAATATCACTGTGTTAGCTGCAATCATTTCAATTGGCTTGGCAGCTGTTGGATCTTGATAAATAATTATCTGCTTGCTCGAATCATCACCGCCACTAACACCTGCACCAGAGGATGAACCATGCGATTGTTTAGGCTCACCTCCTGCATCAGACTCGTCAGGATCATCATCGTCATTTTTGAGTTTCTTGAGGGCATCTTCGTTACAGAGTGCGGAAGCAAATTAGGTTAGCGAACCAGAGGCTAGTTCGCTAAAGAACCACCTAGTTCGTTATCCATAAATAACGAATTAGATTCTAATTAAAAAATCTTTATTTAATTTTAAATTAAATAATTGAATGAATTAAATAATTAAATAAAATTAGGTTATCGAGAAATCTTTTATCCCGACAACCAAATACCTTAAAAAAATGTTTCAGTTTTCCGAAACATAACTTAAAATTATTTAAGTATTTTTTACAAAGAAGACGAAAATATTTTTGGTATTTTATAAAAAATTTAAAGAATGAAGAATGTATTTACAAAAGAATATCCGAATCATAAAAATAGACAATATTTTTGTGTTTCTCAACGATTTATCAAACGAAATATATATATATATATATATATATATATATATATATATATATATATATTGTTGAGTTTGAGCAGAGAATCATATTGACTAAATTGCCCTTCCATCACAGTTTTATATTTCAGCGATATTATGACTGGCGATAAGTCGGTCATTGGTATTGTTATCCACATAAATCTAATAACACACATTCAAGTATTATTGTGATATGATTAATTTGTTCAATTAAAGCATAGAATATCAGAAACTATCAGCCTCTAATCTCGGTTCAAGCTTAATTTGATTTTTGCCAAATCACCCAACTTGACTTAAACCATTATAATGTTGATCAAAATTTTGATACCGATTTCGAAATTTTAAGCAATGCATCAAGTTTCCTTTACTGTGAGTAAGTATGCACGATTCCATCTGTCGGCTTACATACATTGTATCCCCTGGGGTCCGTTTCTTATTGGTATTAAGACGCACGCAAGAACAATTGTATGACTAACAGCAGATTTTGATCAAGTCAGTAATTTAAATTGTACGAAGTACAGCGGTGATCAAGTTTAATGACTTTGGGTTTGCTCTAGAAAGCGAGTGAAATATTCATGCTTATGAATACCCAGACGGTTAAGCCGCATAAAGACTCACAATGTCCAGAATCTTAACGCTTGTTATTTGCTTTATTTTATTTTTGGGTGATCAACAAATATAAGGCTTGAGTATGACTGGTTATTACATTTCTGCCATCCTCACCAAGACTTTTGCTAGAGACTAACACCCCATTCAATTTGGCTTTTCTTTATGTTTATATCACATACTTTACTCTACTGTTTTGTTTTAAGATCTACCAATGCACCAATGCAATTAAGCACACAGTCTTTTAAGCTTACTTTTTGCTGAATTTGGGGTCAAGATAATCAATGAACTATCATGTTCTCTTTTTGCTTCAAAAACTCAAAATTTTGAGGAGCATAAAATAAAGAAAAGATAAATTTAATCGCCCCGGTTAACTTAAATTTATAAATAAATGGCTAACCATCAATTAACAAGTGAATAATAGGACCAATACATGCAAGCATGCTTCACAAACTTAAATAACCGACATAATTTTCAGCGAGAAAATAATCTAAAAATCTTTTTAGTTTTTCTCTATACAAACTTTAAAAACACAATATTTTTGTCTTTTTCAAATTTCTTATAAACAAAATAACTTTCACAATCTTTTTGGATTTTCGGATTTTTCTGTACAAAACATAAATCACATTCTTTTTGGATTTTCAAAAAATTTTAAAATGTTTTTGGTTTTTCTAAATATTTAAACGAAAAACGTTAAAGAACAGAAATCACAATATTTTTGAATTTTGAAAATTTTTTTTTAATATTTTTGAATTTTATCTATACAAACGAAAAATACACTCTTTTTGTATTTTCTAGATTTTCACCCCTAAAACCAAAATAAATTTTAAAATAAAAATATGACAAAAAATAAAGATAGTCATCCTTGTTTAAGGAAATCAGCGAGGGTCTTCAATCCGTTTAAATCAAGTAAACATTTAAAACGCGTTTTGTCAAACGCTTTAGTAAACAGATCGGCTTTCTGAAAATCAGTATGTACTTTCTCAAGAACGATTAATTTCTTTTCATAGCAATCCCGTATAAAATGATATCGAATGTCGATATGTTTCGTTTTAGAATGTTGTACGGGATTCTTGGTGATACTAATAGCAGCAGAATTATCAATCAAAATAGGAGCAGTAAGAAACTTCAAACCGTAGTCGCGAAGATGTTGTTGTATCCACAAAACCTGGGAACAGCAACTCGAGGCTGCAACATACTCAGCTTCGGCGGTTGAAGTGGAGACCATTGTCTGCTTCTTACACTGCCAGGAAACAAGCCGATTTCCTAAAAATTGACATCCTGCAGTCGTTGATTTGAAGTTGATGTTGCATCCTCCATAATCTGTGTCTGAGTAGGCAGTAAGATCAAAAGTATCATCCTTGGGGTACCACAACCCGATGTCTGGATTTCCCCTCAAATACTGAAGAATTCTCTTGACTGCAGCTAGGTGAGTCACTCGTGGACTTGCTTGATACCTAGCACAAATACAAACAGCAAACATAATATCAGGGCGAGAAGCCGTTAAATACATTAAAGAATCAATCATGGCACGATAAAGGGTAGGATCAACGAAATCCTCCAATTCATCTGGTGATAAATTTTGTCCTACTGGAAGAGGAGTAGAAGGGATTTTTCCGGCAGATATCTTGAATCGGCTCAAGACGTCATTCCCATACTTAGTCTGGTGAATAAAAATTCTGTGAGCAGACTGGTGAACCTGCAATCCTAAAAAGAAATTCATCTCTCCCATCGAGCTAATCTCGAACTTTGTTTGCATGGACTTCTCGAACTACTTACACAATGTGTCGTTTGTAGATCCAAAAATAATATCGTTGACATAAATCTGGACTAGAAGAAGATCGTCACCAACAGTTTTATGAAATAAAGTGCAGTCAACAGTTCCTCTTTTGAAGAAATTATCTGTCAGATGGTCGGCGAGCGTGCCATACCAAGCTCTCGGGGCTTGATGTAGACCATACAGGGCCTTGTTTAATCGGTAAACACGGTCCGGATAATCAGGATCTTCAAAACCAGGTGGTTGTTGGACAAAAACTTCCTCGTGTAATTCACCATTGAGAAAAGCACTTTTAACATCCATTTGATAGACCTTGATATTCTTATAAGCTGCATAGGCCAGGAAGATTCGAATCGACTCTAATCTTGCAACTGGAGCATATACCTCTGTGTAATCAATACCCTCTTGCTGATGAAAACCTTGCACCACTAGACGTGCTTTGTTTCTGACAATCACCCCGCGATCGTCCTTCTTACACTTAAATACCCACTTAGTTGGAATGGCTTTTTTTGACTCTAGCAGGTTTGTCTATTAAATCCCAAACACCTAAACGTGCAAATTGCTGTAATTCTTCTTGCATAGCTTCTACCCAAGAAGGATCTTCAAGTGCCTTATGAGATTTCGTTGGCTCAACTTGAGATAGAAAGCAAAAAAATTTAGCAAGATTCACAATTCCCGAAGAATGTAAGTTAGTGTAAGCACACAATATGTTATTATCACTTGATGAAGCATCTTGATGACGTGTACGAAAAACCACATCAAGTTCTCCAATGATATTTTCCTGTGGATGATAACCATGAATCCGAAGAGTGGGATTCTCAGGAACAACAACATTATCAAATAAGTTAGTGTAATGTTCACCTAACTCGGGAGATGAAACATTATCACTGTCAAGATCAATAACTTGATCTACATCTTGATCATCATCAAAAGAAGTAGAAACATTATCAATAGCAACTGGAGAAACAACTTGAGGTTCTACAGTTGGAGCAACTGGTTGAGCTTCAACATCATTAGAACTTGAAAATCTTGGAATTGTCAAATGATATTCAAAGTATGCACGAACCAGATCTTCGTCAATGTGTTCAGTCGAAGGAGTAAATGAATTAAATAAACTATCATAGTCAAACATCCAGTCTGGACCTTTCCCTTGAGGAGGAGTTGTGTACTTTTGACAGTCCACATGGTACCATTCTTCAACACAACCAAATGTGAAATTAAAAACCCTTTTCTTTGGAGATGCATACCCCAAAAAATACCATTCGATAGCTTTTTCTTCAAATTTACCCGAATCCTTCTTCAACATTGTACACTGACACCCAAATGGTTCCAGGTACTTTAAATTAGGTTTTCTATTATTTAAGAGCTCGTAGCTTGTTTTCTTAAGTCGTTTCACAGTTAGAACTCGATTAAGCGTATAACAAGTTGTATTCACTGCCTCATTCCAGAATTGGACAGGAAGCTTAGAATCAGCAAGCGTTGTGCGTGCAGCTTCAATCAGAGTTCTATTTTTCCGTTCAGCAACACCATTTTGTTGAGGTACGTAAGGTGCACTATATTCTTGGTGAATTCCCTTCAGAATACAAAAGAAATCCAATATAGTGTTTTTGAATTCAGTACCATTATCACTTCGGATTCTCCTCACCTTTTGTTTATACAATGATTCGATCTTTGTAATAAAGTTCTGTACCAAAACCGGTGTTTCATCTTTCGAACTCATAAATAACACCCAAGAGTATCTTGAATAATCATCAGTCACTACAAGACAATACCAGTCTCCAGAAATACTCGCACTATTCACTGGACCAAACAAATCCATATGAAGTCGTTCAAGAGGAGTATCAATGGAATTCAATAACTTAGAGGAATGTGTCTTCTTCTTCTGCTTGCCCTTTTCGCATGCAACGCAGTGATCGGATAACTTAAAATTCTTTAAAGAGACACCCTCAACTAAGTCATTTTCTATTAAATAATTCATCTTTCTGACATGTATGTGACCCATTCTACGATGCCATAGAATCGAGTCTTTCTCGGTTGCTTTCGAGACAAAACATGTTTCGATCGATGTGGATACTTTAGAACTCATATTTAAGACATAAATATCATTTGATCGTGGTGATCGCATGACAACCATGTCCTCGGGAATAACATAACCCGGTTTCAAGATAAGACATTCTTTATCAGTAAATATCGTAGTGTACTTTTTATCACAAATCTGCGATACACTCAATAAGTTATGATCAACTTTGTCGCAATAATTCACTTTCTCAAACGTAATGTGACCATTTGAAACTTCACCCTCTTGTGTGATCATGCCCCCAGAATTCCCAGCAAACACTACATAACCCCCTTTGAATATTTCTAACATTTGATAAGAGGTTGAGATTTCCAGTGATATGACGAGAACATCCGCTATCCATGATCTAGTTTTCACCAGAAATGGTCTTGGATGAACCCTACACACAAACAAAAGTGATTAGTTCAAAAAGGCAGCCCAGGCCTCAGTCTTGGGCACCTTTTGGTTTTCTCTTTGATCATTAACTTTAACAGATTTCAATTGTTGTTCAGCCACTTGTGAATAAGTTACCGGCTTCCTAGACTTTCGTCTTAAGCTGCCTGAACAACGTTTGAATTCTTGTTTTGACATATGGGTTCAGTTGGAACGAATTTTGGTTTCACTTGACCGTGTGTCTCATTGACATGAAGAACCTTCCGAGGATTGACATTAGAGAACAAAATATGAGTATCATCAGCATACGACACAAGTCGTTTCAAAATCTCCTTGACCAATGGAATTGGCTTAGATTTGTCCTTGATAAAAGGATGAAGATTCTGATAGTTCTGCTGACTACAATTCCTCACAACATGACCTTGTTGACCACAAAGAAAACAACTTCGCATGTCTACATGATGATGTTGAGAAGTAATTGGAATAAATGATCCAGACGGTTGATGATGACTCACATTTTTAGTCATGCTCTTAGCAAACTCATCAGATAATTCAGATTTCTTCTTTAAATAAAAATCTAAATTAGAACAGTTCGAAAAGCTTTTTAGTGTATCTGTCCCAGTTGACTTCACAAAGTTAATTTTCTTAGCTTGTTTTAAAAGTTGTTTTGCCTTAGTCAATGGGTCAGATTGAACTGATGTTTTTGTTTGAGCATACACACGTTCAAGTTCTTGAATTTTAGAAGTTTCATTGACAAAAACACTCTCAATAAGTTCAGGTTTGATAATACTTATTGGAATATCATTTCAGTGAACATCGTATCCCTTCCCTTTAACTTAAAAACTCTAGCCGATGAAGACTTAGAACTCGGAGGATTAATGAAACGCATTAAGTCCTCGTCAGAAATCTTTGGTTTAACTGACTTCTTTGCCCTCACTGGTTTGGTTTTCACAGTTTCTTCCTGGTTCATTTGAGACTTGAATGAACCATACACAGCTTCCTCAAACTCTTGAGGTTCGCAAAGAATATGATTAGAACTAGGAATATTCTTATTCTTGTGTATAATCTCAGGTTCAAACACATCTTCAATAATCACTTTGTCAGCATTTTCAACAAAGACCTTTTTACTTTCCACAGGAGGTTTTTGAGGAGCAACTTGGGGTTTGACAATTTCAGGTTTAACCAATTTAGGTTTTTCAGAAATCACAGATTCCTTTTGAATCAAATCCTCTTCATTTCTTGCAAAAGGGTTAATTTTATAATCATTATGAAAAGGTGGTGGAATTTCAACAAAACCAATACCTTTCTTGGAATCCTTTTGTTTTCCAGATACCTCAATGATTTCATTCAACAGAAAAGATGAATTTCTAAATTTCCCCAATTTGTTCTTCAACTCAAGAACCTCATTCTCAAGCTCAGTTATCTTAGAACGATGTTTCAAAATTTCCTGAAACTTTTGATCATTAATGGTCATTTTCACAGATAACTCGGCTTTGAGATCGTGGTTACTTGTCGACAATGCTTCAATCTTTTCTAGAGATCTCCTTTGAGATTCAAGAGATAGTCGATAAGTATCCTTAAGAGAAGCAATTTCTCTTATAAGATTATCATTTTGATTTTTCAATGCTTCTAACTTAGATTTGTTAGATTCACAGTTAACACATGATACTTTAACAAATGAAGTAGCAGAAATAGAGTTACTAACCTCATTGATCTTGGCCATGCAAGCACATTGATTCAGAAGACTTGTCGCAAGAGTCGTCAGAATCAGATCCAGAATCATTATCGGAAGACATCTCACTACCAGTAGCATCTTGACAATATTTATGTAACCCAAACATAGCCAAATTTTCTTGAACATCATTGCATAGTAACCGTTGTGACCAATCAGTTCCATCTGCTAACATTGCATGTGTTGTAGAAGAAGATGGTTTCTTTTCAGCATCACTTCCTCGTGGTGTAGAAGCATTTTGACTTTGACCACGAGGTCCAGTGTATTCTTTCCTTGGTTTGTCACATTCCTTGGCGAAATGCCCAAATTCTTGACAATTATAACACTTTACTTTTAATTGTCAAAACCCAACTTCTTGTTTAAAGCTGGAAGATCTTTTCCAGTTCTCTGCACGAATCTTTTAACTTTACGAACGATCATCGCCATGTTCCATTTTAAATCCATGATTTCTAGATCATCTGGATCTATCTGCTCATAGTCCTCATCTGTTAAATTACTAGTGGCAATCTTACTACTCACTAAGTTTTCATATGAAGACATAAAAGCCGTCAGAAAAGCAAAATTTTGCTCAGCTTCCTTCATATTAACACTAGGTGGTGTAGCAAATGGATTGGTATTAGTTGAACTTCCAGAACCACCCGAGTTACCAGCAGAGTAGAAATAAACTTTTGGATCATTAAACATAGTTGATTCTTTTTCACTTGTAGCATGAGTGAGAAAAGCAGTGACTGGAGAGATCGTTTAACTAAGAGGCATACTTCCACCATAGAAAGCTGGATCTTGATTTTCTTTGGAGGATTTTTGACACTTAAGATCATATTCTCTAGCTTCGATCTTTTGTAGAAATTCAAGTGCCGTCAAGTCTTCATTCACAAAATAGTCATTCTCTTTCAAAACCATTAGAAATGTTGAGTAGGAACTTGGAAGCACACTTTTAATAGTGTCAATTTTATCCCTTTCAAAAATTTCCATTTTCATCTTGTCCATTTCAGCAATTAAATGACTAAATCTTGTAGTCATCTCTTCAACTGTTTCTCCCTTCAATAGATTAAAGTTTAGAAACTGAAACTTGAGCATCACTTTCTTACTCTCAGCTGTGTTTCCCATGCTTCTCATACGCAGATGTTGAAATAAAGACACACATCTCTTGATACTACCAACTTGATGAAAGATATTTTCTGGTAATGCCATAGTCAAAGTAGAATAGGCTTTTATCTCGATTTCTAAAGATTTCTTCTCTTCTTGTGAGTATTGAGAAACGGCATTAGGAGTATACCTAATAGTATCATCACCAATCATTGGTGCCACATAAACTTCATCAAGACAATATGAGCAGTCATGATGAACAGAACCCAAATGTGCACGAAACCGAGGTTCCCACTTGGCAAAGTCACTGAACTTCATCAAACGTTGACATTTAGAATGTGAACCTATTGTTGGTACATGTGTGTCAGTAGTTCATAGTCTAACGTTTGTAATCGAGTCTGTAATGTAATTATGTTTTTGATTATGTTTATGTTTTTGTAACAAGCGAAGTTGTCAACAAGTTCGCTCAGGCGAACTTGTTGAACAAGCGAAGTTAAAGACAACTTCGCCTGAGGCGAAGTTGTCGTGTCTATTTAAACAGATCGCTGTAACAGTTTAAGGAGTTGGTTAGGGTTTCGTTTCAGCGGTTGAGTTCGAGTGTTACGTGTTTACAAGTCAGTCTGTAATAGTGACCTAGTGTCACGTGTTCGAGTTATCAATATAACGTGTTCGTTCATTGCTCGTGTGTTTGATTTATAAGTATTCTGCACTCGTATCTAACTACGCAGGGATTCCGCACCTGCGCAGATAGCGACATCCCGTGTACGATCTGTCCAGGAACCTACAATTGGTATCAGAGCCATCGGCTCGATTGTGAGGTTCGGGATTTCACGCGGGTGTAGAAAACGTCTCGTTTGACCTATTCGCGGGACGTGTTTTTATTGAGATTGTGTTTTATTCGTGTTTGACAGTCATTTTCAAGCCATTACATCGATCGGAAACTGCTAGATTGACGAAATCAGATCTGAACAGTTTCCTTGTTCATCGGGCGAAGTTACCGTTCTTCAGGCGAAGTTGCCGTCACTGGAAGTAGGGTTTCGGCGAAGATATAAGGATTAAGCGAAGTTAACCACAACTTCGCCTGCCTCATAAGTTCGCCTCAGCGAAGTTATCCTCAACTTCGCTTACCTCCCAAGTTCGCTTACCTCCTAAGTTCGCTCATTCTAAGCGAAGTTATTTTTAACTTCGCCCAGTCAAGCGAATTTAAGACCCAGCGAAGTTACACTTTCCAGCGAAGTTAACTTTCAGCGAAGTTATTCTTAACTTCGCCTACTGTGCTGTTTGGAAGATTTTTTTTTAATTTTCGGGTTTTCGGGTTTTCGCAAAGATGTCGTCAATTAACATCTCCGATTTGGTCAATATGGAAGTAGAAGCGGGGTCAGCCACTAAGGCCCCGAGGTTGATGAAAGGAACTGACTTTGTGGCATGGAAGGACAGATTCATCCAATACATTAAATATCAGGATGCAAAAATGTGGGTGTGCATCCAGGATGGATATATCCCTCCAACTATGCAATACGAAGGTCGTGATGTGGTTAAGAAGTATAGCAAAATGGAGGACGAAGAAAAGAAAATGTATGAGGCCGAGAGCAAGGCCCATGCTGCTATAACAATGGCACTTCCTCAAGAGGTTCTCCATACGTTCCGAAAGTACACTTCTGCGAGAGAGCTTTGGGATGCTCTTGAAAATAGATTCGAGGGGAACGTGGGTATCCGTGCATCAAAGATTAAACTTTTGAAGACTCAGTTCTCCGTCTTCAAATTTTTGAAGAACGAATCACTGGATGATATTATCACCAGAACTATCATCTAATGACAGAACTTAGCAATTATTCGATTGCTTACCGTGAAGAAGAGATCGTTGAAAAGCTTCTCGATGCTCTCCCACCGAAGTGGGAAATGTACACCGTTCTTATGAGGGAAGACAGAGACTTTCCTAATTATGATCTGGAAACGGCAGTAAACAAGCTCAGAACTTATGAGCTTAATATGGTTCGAAAAGAAACACCAACAGATCAGATACAAGACCCTAGTATGTATGGTGCAAAGGTTAACTCAGGCTCAAGTTCGAGGCCTGAATCAGCTGCTTATTACTCAAAAGGGGAGTCAGGTTCTGACTCTTCTCATGAAGGAAACGTTTCTGTAAACTCGAACGGTGATGTCTGTTTCGTTGCTGGAGGATCAAGTACTTCAAAGCCTCAAGCATCCACAAGTGGTTTCTCTGCAAATGCCTCAAGCAATAATTATTCCAAGATGCCTATGAGTGTAAAATCTGCTGAAGAGCAGTTTGCAGTCTATGCATCATTTATTGCTTCCTACGAAAACTACATCCAGGGGAAGATTGTGGACCCTGCTGCTCTAGATGAGGATTACGACCAGATCGATGCTGATGATCTGGAGGAGATGAATTTGCAATGGCAAATGGCAATGATTGTGAGGCGAGTTAAACGGTTTATGAATAAAACTGGGAGAAAGTTTGTTGGTGGTAGGCCTGGATTCGACAAATCTAAGGTAAGGTGCTATAATTGTCAGCAATACGGGCACTTTGCCAAAGAATGCAGAAATGAAAGAGTTGAACGTGGACAAGGTCGGCCTACACAACACTCTGGATTTAACAGAGAGATTAATGCCATGTTGACCAGAGAAGCAGGTGAGTACAACTGGAACCTGCATTCAAATGAATCTGGTGAGCAAGCAAACATGGCTGAGGATGAGGTTGAAGAATGTGAGAAGGTTGATGGAAATGAGAAAGCTACTGAAGAAGAAACCGCTTTCATGGCAGATGACAAGGATAATCGCTCCGAGGTACGTAATAAGAATATTTGTACTAATTGTGAGAATTTGTCTGAGCAACTAACAACAATAACTGATCAATACGTTCGTTTAGATGCTGAATTTAAAAATCTTAAAGAAGATCATCATTTTACTAAGGCAAGAGAAAACAGTTTTAAAGTTAAAATAAAAGCATGTGAAAAAGATGTCAAAAGCTTAAAAACTAAACTTGCTGAGAAAATTGAAATAATTGATCTTAGTTATGAAGTTTAGAAGAAAAAACTAAATTGATTGCTGATCGGGATAAACAGATTGCTGACCACCAGGTGAAGGTGGTGGAACTGAACCGCAAACTTGAGCAGTTCAGGAATTCCTCGGCCATCCTTGATCACCTCGTGAGTGATCAAGGTACCTCTGCAAAGAGGGGAGGAATCGGTTATCATGAGGTTCCACCACCCTTTAACCACAACTATACTTATAATCCGAGTGTTCAGAAATCTGTTGATTTCGAGGTTACTCAGACAACTCCCATCAAGGTTACAAATATAGAACCAAGTGTTAGCTGTGGCGAAACGAGTTCGCCTGTTTCAAATGTGAAAGTTTCTGTCTCGAGTCCAGTCTCATCGGAATCGGATAAGCTGTCTGAATCTGGTCAGACAAAAGAGAAGGTAGGGTTACCCACCAGTGGAGATAAACATAAAATTTCTAAAAAGAGTTCTCCACTCAATCCGTACGTCCCACCTTATGTGAGACGAACGGCTGGTAACACTGCCTCTACATCCAAACCAACATTTGACAAGAAAAAGGAGAGTCGGTGTTGCTTTAGATGTAACAAATTAGGACATCTAGTTGCAGATTGCCCTCTGAAGCCGAGATTCAGAGGTGTGAGGCCAAATAAAACTGAGGATAAGCGTCATTTTGTTACTGCTAAAAATGAAAACTCTACAAAATGCCAAAAGGTAACTAATTCAAGTTTTCATAAAAACAAACCTCAGTTTTTCAACCAAACCACAAGATATAACACTTTTAATTCACATAGGTTTGGGAGGCATTACACTCAATCTGCAAGGAGATTTCCTAACAGGACTTACAGAAATTATCCTGATGCTAACTTGAGAAAGCCAGGGTACGGGACGTATCGATCCAAGACCAATTTGGCAGCCCTGTTCAACTGTTCCTGCACAATAAAACAAAGAGTTAGAATCTTGGGACCCAAGACCAATTGGTCTTGGGTCCCAAGATTCTAACTCTTTGTTTTATTGTGCAGGAACAGTTGAACAGGGCTGCCAACAATCTTTGGATTGTAGATAGCGGCTGTTCCCGGCACATGACGGGCAACAAACACTTGTTGCAAGATTTAAAACCTGTTCAGGGAGCAAGAGTGAGTTTTGCTGGTGAAAGCGGAGGAAGGATTGCTGGTAGAGGAACAGTATCAAATGGGAGAATGACTCTGGAGAATGTGAATTTTGTGGAGGAATTAAAGCACAATCTGCTGAGTGTGTCGCAGATTTGTGATAAAGATTACACTGTCCATTTCACGAAGAACGAAGCGACAGTATTGAAGCCTGGTTTTCAGATACCAGACGAATGGATAGTAATGAAAGCTCCACGTGAAACGAATACATATGTGATGGACATGAGGTCTACTGAAATGGCCACCGGAGAATCTTGTTTAATGACAAAAGCAAGCGAATCAGAATCAGAATTGTGGCACAGGAGAGTGGGACATATTCATCTTCGGAAGATGAACTTCATTGTCAAGAATGGGCTTGTGATGGGCGTTCCCTTAAAAAGTTTTAACTTTGAAGACAAGTGTATAGCATGCAAGAAGGGAAAGCAACACAAGAAATCCCATCTCACCAAGAAGATTAACTCTATTGCCGGTACTCTAGAACTACTTCATATGGATCTCTTCGGTCCAGTGAATGTAAAAAGTCTAGGTGGTACTTCTTACTGCTTGGTGATAACTGATGACTACTCGCGATATTCGTGGGTATATTTTCTGAAAACGAAAGATGAGACGGCTCAGATGGTGAAGAATCTAATTACAAAAGTTGAGAACGTAATGAGTAAATCAGTTAAGTACATCAGAAGTGACAATGGGACAGAGTTCAAGAACTTTGAAATGGAAATCTTCTGTCTTCAGAAAGGAATTGAACATCAATACAGCGCTCCGTATACTCCGCAACAGAATGGAGTGGCTGAAAGGAAGAACCGAACGTTAATTGAAGGAGCCAGAACTATGCTGGCAGACTCGAAGCTTCCTGTGATGTTCTGGGCTGAAGCAGTTACTACAGCCTGCTATGTTCTGAATAGGGTGTTAACCGTTAAGAGACTTGGAAAAACTTGTTACGAGCTTATGCATGGAAGGAAGCCCAACTTGTGCGGTCTTGAACCATTTGGGTCTCCTTGTTCGATTTTGAAGACTAATTCGAAATTTGGTGAAGTAGCCGATGAAGGAATCTTAGTCGGTTATGTAGTTGGGACTCCCAACAGACGGGTCTTCAATACTTCGACCTGCAAGGTGGAGGTGGTTTGTAACACCGACATTACTAGTTACCAATCGCCAAAACCAAGCAATGGACCTGCTGAGCTTTTCGACTATGTTAAGCTTTTTAAGTCGTTTAACGTACCTGATTTGGAAATTTCTGAAGAAGACGAAAGAGCTGTGACGAAGATGATACTTGATGAGGAAGAGAATCTATTGCAACGACAGCTTATTGAGAAAAGTCAACCTTCCACATCAAACACTTTTGATACCCCTGCTGCCTTACCTGAAGATGAGTTTATCAATCATTTTCACTCTCAGCCAGAGACAACCATTGATGAGATCTCTTCAAATTTGGAAGATAATCTGCATGTCGGTGCTGTTCCGACCACGAGAATTCACAAAGATCACCCATTGGAGAATATTATAGGTGATGTGTCCTCCAGTGTACAAACCAGAAGTAGCTTGAATGAGCACACCTGTGTTTATACAAGCATAAAAGAAACGGGTATAATGAACGAATGTTTGTACTCCTGCTTTATTAGCCAGATTGAACCGAAAAATTATCAAATGGCTCTTAAGGACAGCTCGTGGGTCGAGGCCATGCAAGAAGAGTTGGCTCAATTCGAGAAGATGGAAGTCTGGACTTTGGTTGAAAAACCAAGGAATGTGCATGCTATAGGCACAAAATGGGTGTTTAAGTGCAAGAGAGATGATAAGGGGATTATCATAAGAAATAAGGCGAGGCTGGTTGTTAAAGGTTTTAATCAGCAAGAGGGTATTGATTACAATGAGGTGTTCGCTCCTGTCGCCCGGTTAGAAGCGATTCGATTGTTTTTGGCGTTTGCTGCATTTAAAAAGATGAAGGTATTTCAGTTGGATGTGAAGAGCGCGTTCCTAAATGGGAAAGTTGATGAGGTTGTGTATGTTGAGCAACCTCCGGGTTTTCCTGACCCAGACTTTCCTGATCACGTATACATGTTGAGCAAGGCGCTGTATGGATTACATCAGGCACCTCGTGCCTGGTATTCAACGTTATCAGACTACTTGCTGGAAAATGGTTTTGAAAGAGGGTTGATCGACAGTACGTTGTTTGTGAAGAGAGAAGGATGTGACTTCCTGCTGGTTCAAGTCTACGTGGATGACATCATATTTGCTGCATCAAGAATATCCATGTGTCAGGATTTTGAGGCTGTCATGAAGAAGAGGTTCGAGATGAGTGCTATGGGTGAACTAACTTTCTTTCTAGGATTGCAGGTTGATCAGAAGAAGGACGGGATGTTCATTCATCAGAGGAAGTACGTTCATGATGTGCTCAAGAGATTCAAGATGGAGGACAGTTCTCCATATGACACTCCAATCTGCGTCAATCACAAATTGGGCGCTGAATCAGATGGTGACGCAGATGTGGACCCAACTCTGTATCGGGCGATAATAGGTTCATTAATGTATTTAACTGCTTCTAGGCCTGATATAATGTTTCCTGTTTGTCTTTGTGCACGTTTTCAGGCAAATCCGAAAGAATCTCATTTGAAAGGTGCAAAGAGGATACTACGGTATCTCAAGGGCAAGCCGAAGCTGGGGTTGTGGTACCCGAAGGGAGGAGACGTTGAACTGGTGGCATATACAGATTCTGATTATGGAGGATGCAATCAGAGTCGGAAGTCAACCACAGGAGGCTGTCAGTTTCTTGGAGGAAGATTAGTTTCCTGGCAGTGCAAGAAACAGACATCAGTTGCAATTTCAACATGCGAAGCTGAATACATGGCAGCATCCAACTGCTGCTCTCAGGTTTTGTGGATTCAGCAACAATTACGCGACTATGGTCTGAATTTCTTACTCACTCCTATTTTAATTGATAACACTGCCGCCATCTCAGTAATTAACAATCCCGTGAAACACAGTAAAACTAAACATATTGACATTCGTCATCACTTCATACGGGATTGTGCTGAGAAGAAACTGATCAAGATCGAAAAGGTTGATACACTGGAAAATTTTGCTGATTTGTTTACAAAAGCGTTTGATAAATCCAGATTCAAAACCTAATTGAGCTGAACGGGATGATCAATCCCGAGTAACCATATTTTTTGTGTTTATTTAAAAAAAAAAAAAAAACGTCACTATTGCTTAAAATTAGTCGGTTACCTCCGTTTGATGGACATATCCACGGATATGTTTTGGTCCTCGTTTCTACTTAGAAAATGAGGATCGCCATTAACCAGATGACTGAAAGTGACCGGGGCAGTTATGATGTGTTTTCTTTCTGTCGCTGAAAATTAGTCGGTCATACATAGTTAGAAGGACACATACTTGTATGTGGTCGGTCCAGTTGATCCATTGGATCTTCAGGATTGCCGTTTACCTGAAGACTTTGACTTGATCGGGGTGACTGAAGTCAAAAGTTTTGTTAGAGGGAATTGAAATTACTTTTCAAGTCTATTACTTCGCATGAAGTAAATGTGCTATGTTTAACAGAAAATTGATCTAACCTTGGAAAATGATATATATACTAATTGTGTGTGCTTAGCTGGTGAAGTTATTAGGCTTAAAAGGCTTTAGGACAATCATTGTATGTCATGGTAACTTTTTATGATGCGTAAAAGTAGATGTGATACAAACTAATTTTACTTGATTTTACGTGGAAACTCCTTAAGAGTTTTGTGTGTCTTCATATATATCTTTTCGAATGATAGGCAGAAAAGCGATTACCCAGTCATACACGAGCCCATGTGTGTTCTGATTCCCGTGAAGAAAGCATTTCAAGACACTGCAGTGATCCAGATTCGGGACTTGCAGTAAAATTCTACCTTGAAGTATATGTTTAAAAAAAAAATAAATAAAAATAATAATAATAATAATTTTTTTTTGAGTTATTGTAACATAGTAGTGATCATAAATTCAAGACTTCTCTATCTTAGAGCAAGATGAAGAACGGGAAACAGAAGAAGAATACATACAAGATAATCAGACACTATGGGTCGAAGTCAATTCGGGGTGACTTGGGGAAAGCCAAATACGCTTTGAGGAAAGATAGAAGGCATCATTATCTCTGAGTTGTTGCCCACTTAAATTTTAAGGATTAATTGAACCTAACTCGTATCACAGAAACAATGAAAACCATCTTAAGTATATTACCTGCTTACAACCTGTCTCTATATGTCATAATACAGCTAAACACGGATCTATGCGACAGTCACGTAGTTAGTATGATTCCTGTTAGATCTTTTCTAAAACGTAGTGGTCCCTGACTAGACTGAAATTTGATCCCTTATTTCGTTAAATTTTTATAAGTTTTTCTTTTTTTGTAGTTGTATTATTTTATAACTGGTTACTTGGACATGATCATTTTTGTTTAACTCTTTTTGGAAGCTTCTAATGTTAAGTGCAAGATTCTTCAAACTTAAAGGGTTGATTTTGAAATTATAGGCGAAGTTAAGCGTAACTTCGCCTGAACAAACTCTGCCCTATATAAGGACTTTTTAACAGTAAACATATTCATTATCTTCAACTTATTTCCGGCGAACTTACAAAAATTCCGGCGAACTAGAGTTATTTCCGTTTTCGATCTTTGATTCCAGTTTCTGTTATTCATTGACGGTATGTGGTGTCGATATCTTTCACAAACATACTCGTTCATTATCGTTTTACCCGGTTCGAGACCTCGGGTCGTCGGACCTTCAAAACCTAGTTTTTCAACCTTGTGATACGTGTTCATGGACGAACTTTACGTCCCAAAACCATTAATATGTTGTGTTATTCTCTCCTGGATCGTCAAAACGTTGCGAAATCATCGGATCTTGGCCGATTGAATCTGAACAGTCGCCGTTTCAGATTCAGGCGAAGTTAGGGTTTAGGCGAAGTTATCCGCAACTTCGCCTGTGGCTTAATTTCGCCTAAGGCGAAGTTATCCACAACTTCGCCTGAAGCTTAATTTCGCCTGAGGCGGAGTTATCTTTAACTTCGCCTTGAACTCAAATTCGCCTGAGGCGATGTTGTGATAAGGGTAAGTTATCATCAACTTCGCCTATACCAATTCACTTAACAGGTTTTAGACGAACTTACAGACGACGCGAAGTTGTTCCCAACTTTGCCTCACCTTTAAGTTCGCCTGTACAGGTTTAATCACAACTTCGCTCGTGGTACAAAGCGAACTTGTGAGTTGCTTAACCGTTCTCTAACTTGTTTTGTTTTGTGCAGATATGGCTGCTGTTGGCGGTGCTGGTGGTGACGACGGTGATGATCAACGACAGTTCTTTCCGGCCCATAACCAGTACATCACGTTAGATCCAGACGCAAGAGGTATGGAAGACTACAGGGAGATAATCACGTTTCTCCAGCGCTCAAGGATCTTTCATGCGATCACAAATACCCTGCCCATTTCACTGCCTAACATAGAAGACTTTTGGCATACTGTATATTATGATTGCAGGCCTGAGCCCCCAGTGATGCGAGCAACCGTAAATGGTCATGCTATAAAGTTTTCTTCTGAAGATATACGGTTGGCTTTGCAGTTTGGAGAAGAGACAAGGGATGACCCAACGGAGTTCGTAGCTCCTTTTCGTGATGGAGCGTACCTGAGGATGGGTTATTCAGGTCCGTTGGGGGATACACAGAGGAGGAAAGGTTTTTTACTGGATCAGTGGCGCTTCCTAATGCATGTATTGATTGTATGCATGTCTGGGAGGAAGGCAGGAACGGATGGGATGGGCGCGACAATGCAGTCAGCCATGATTGCCCTGACCTACAACCGACGATATTCATTTAGTCAGCTGATATTTTACGAGATTGATCGTCAGAGGAGGGCTGTGGCGCGAGAGCGATTTATTATGTATCCTCGGTTCTTACAGATGATCCTCAATCATGTCGCTCCGTCGCTACCGCAGAGACGCCCTATAAGATACGTCGAATGTGTGACGAAACGTATCTTCGCTCAGTGTCGGACCTCGAGCACACGTAGCAAGCCTGAGCTGCGTCCCAGGCATACTCCACTGTTCGGGTATCTTATCAACCCGGGGTATGTTCCTGCAGGAGGGGACGAGTTCAGAGACCCACAGCCACATCAGGCGGCAGCACCCCATGCTGTACCAGCTGTTCCTGTTGTATCTACGTTTGTTTCTGCTGCTGTGCCAGCTGCTGTGTCTACTACTAAAGAAGTAGATCTTGATGCTGCTTTTAGCGGCCATGGATTGTTTGATATGGATGTCTCAGGTTCTCAGGTCATGGAGGTTACTAGAGCAGTTACTTCGGTAGCTGACTCCGATCTTGACGAAACATTTGCTGAAGCGAGACGACTAATGGTGTCTCGGGAGAGAACGACTGGAAAGAGGCCGAGAACTGTTGACGAGGATGATGAGGAAGTTGATGAAGAATAAGCAGTTCAACTTGTGCTCAGACGTTCACGAAGAGAACGGACAGGTATGGGTTCGGGAGCTGGAGAATCTTCAAGGCTGGTACGTTTTGCTCCACCTGCCTTGTCTGGTATGTCTCTTATTCCTTCTACAGCACAGGTTACTGCCGTCGAGACGTCGGCCCCAGCAGTTGTGTCTCTACCACCCCAATCGCTTACTCCACCGGTGGTAGTTGCACGATTTGTTGAGTCGACCGTCACTACTACTACAGGGTTACCAAGTGTACCACCTGCGGTCACTTCTGCTGCTGATGTCCCGCCAACTCCAACACCTACTTCAGATTCCGAAAGGATTACATCGCTAGAGAGGATTGTTGATGTACAGTCAAAGACCATTGAACGCCTAGTGGAATCCAATCGACTACAAGCAGCCCTCCTGGTTGAACACGGGAAAGTAATAGATGCCTTCAAGGCATTCTTGGCATCTCAGGGGGAGAAGACTTGTAGAGGAGATGAGTTGAGGACAAAACGGAGAGAAGATCAAGACGATGTTCCCAATGCACCGGAAGGTGCAGGTGGTGAGCTGCCAAGAACCTCTCAGGCTCTTGGGGCTTCCACAACTGAGGGGGAGTCTGCAAGCGCAGCCGGTGACGACGTGGTAGATGTTAATGATGATGCTGATGTTGAAGATGTTATAGACGCGTTGAAAGAGCTGGATGAGGATGATGATGAGTTTATGATTGAAGAAGATGTGCTGCCAGTTGATGAGATTGAGAAGATCGGTGAGCAAATTACTGTTGAAAACGTGATAGAGGAAGGAGAGATTGTAGATGACTCCGTGGAACACGAGATTCCGGAGGTTGAGAGACCAGAGTTGGGTGATGAGAGCGTGGTGGAAGATACTGAATGGGAGGAACAACCGAATTGGAAGGAGGGTTGTGCTCACTGGTTCATAAAGACGAAGAAGCCGGCGATCCCTAAAATGTTCAAAAAGAGTTACAATATTAAGGGATACGCAGAAGCAAAGAAAGGTATTATCTGCTGGATATATGATGAGCAGCTGCGGCTCTTCGTGATCAAAAGATACGATGGAATTCAGTACTTCAGGAGAACGTTGAGATCTTTAAACACACTGCCTGAATGTGAGGTAAAAGATTTAGCCAGATTGGGATTGATAAACCGAAGTGAAGACAACATGGCTAGAATCATCGGGAAGATCGTGTGGAAGGAGTGTATTAAGGAGAAGAAGTTTGAGCTGATGAGACCACAAAAAGGGAAACTTGTGGAAGACAAGGATAGGGGTCTGAGAGTTGATGGAAAACCTTGGATGGTTATGAAATATAAACCGATCCGGTGCCTTAAAGAAGTACCGATGAAGCTCATGCCCAAGGACGTGCTCAAAGACCTAAAATGGTGGTTTGTGGGCTGTGAGACAGCTGAAGCGGTAATGGAAGATGAGGATGAACAAGAAGTGCTTAGGGTTTACGACCCGATGCATCTTGTTAATCTATCGCAGGCTGATCTGAAGGTGCTCAACGAGAAGAAGATCTTCTACATTCCTGCTTGGAAGGATCAAGCTAGGAAATATCAACGGGTGGTGTCGGTGTGTGTTAGAGAGGGAGCGCACGCGTAGAGATGCAAGATTACAAGACTCAAGATTTGAAGATCAAGATATGAAGCTACTGCCAAGGGGGAGTCTGTTGGTACATGTGTGTCAGTAGTTCATAGTCTAACGTTTGTAATCGAGTCTGTAATGTAATTATGTTTTTGATTATGTTTATGTTTTTGTAACAAGCGAAGTTGTCAACAAGTTCGCTCAGGCGAACTTGTTGAACAAGCGAAGTTAAAGACAACTTCGCCTGAGGCGAAGTTGTCGTGTCTATTTAAACAGATCGCTGTAACAGTTTAAGGAGTTGGTTAGGGTTTCGTTTCAGCGGTTGAGTTCGAGTGTTACGTGTTTACAAGTCAGTCTGTAATAGTGACCTAGTGTCACGTGTTCGAGTTATCAATATAACGTGTTCGTTCATTGCTCGTGTGTTTGATTTATAAGTATTCTGCACTCGTATCTAACTACGCAGGGATTCCGCACCTGCGCAGATAGCGACATCCCGTGTACGATCTGTCCAGGAACCTACACCTATCTCGGTATCAAGTTGCAACATCTGTTGCATCAACATGTTTTGAGACGCTAATGCATACATACCGGCCATTTTTGAAAAATTTAAGTGTTTAACGAATCAAATAGTGAAATAGCTTAACGAATAAGTGAACAGTTATAGCGAACTGTGAACAGTTATAGCGAATCAATCCTTAACGAAGTTAAGACTGATCAGCAACGAAGTACCTTAACGAATGAGGTGAGTGTTTTAGCGAATCAAAAGTCAACTTAACGAGTCAACTTAACGAATCACAAATAAGGTTAACGAATCACACAAATGGCGAAACAGATAAGGAATGAGATGAAGGTTTAGCG
Organism: Bidens hawaiensis; assembly: GCF_021521415.1. Taxonomy (NCBI): domain Eukaryota; kingdom Viridiplantae; phylum Streptophyta; class Magnoliopsida; order Asterales; family Asteraceae; genus Bidens; species Bidens hawaiensis. The sequence continues at coordinate 1,017,485 of NW_027491488.1, forward strand.
AATCACAAGTCAACTTAGCGAATCACAAGTCAACTTAACGAATCTCAAGTCAACTTAACGAATCACAATTCAACTTAACGAATTGACCAAACGAATCACAAATGATTAGTTTAGCGAATCAGATGATAATCAATAACGAATCACTAAGAATTGCTTAGCGAATTAATATAACGAATTAGCTACAGTAGACTAGCGAATCACACTATAGCGAATCAGGTTGTTACAAACGTTTGTAACAAACTCTGACACCTTATGCCACGTGGCAAAGGTTGTTATAACACAAATCCCAAGAAGAACACGTGTCACACGAATCGGTTAATCTAGTTAACGAACTAGATAACACGAACCAATAACTCACACGAATTGATTAACGAACTAGGTAGCGAAGTAACAAAATTGATAACGAATCACAGATAAACATATAACGAATCACCAGGAAGATGATAACGAATCAAGTTCATCTTCAAATCTTCAAATCTTCAAACAATTTTTCCAGAAATTTTGAAGATCAAACCCAGAAATACCAAATTTGTAATACTACTTCGTTACTCAACCAAATCGCACAAATTACCTATCAAACCTCTCGTAATCTAATTCCGAATCTAGTACACACAACCTTGTAACCGATTAACACTAATTACCTTAACAATTTGATCAAAACAAACACCCCTGTTTCGGACTTAACCGAAATCACAATTAAACAACACAAATTCAAACCACACCTCAATTCCTCTAATCTGAACCTAACAATACCTTAACCAACACGAATTCCATCCAATCCGTCCATAATTCAACCAAAATAAACACAAATTGATTCAAAACCAAACAAAACAAAAAAAAACTAACAAAAACGAAACCAATAAAACACCAAATCAAGTGTAAATCGAGCACCAACAGCTCTGATACCACTTGTTGGATCCCGGATTAACAAACGATAACAATAACAGATCTCAGATCTGTGAATATCCGATTATAACACCTAAGGATCTAGCTCATAATTAACCTTGATTTAATGTTATGTATGTGTATATATTATCAATATATTAGATGTATAATGTTAAGGTGAAGCTTGAGAGAGAGCAATTACTCAAAACTCTTTCTATTATTCTCAAAACTTATAATTAAAGTGAAAAGTAGTTCACTATATATAGAAGGTGACCTGGTTCGCTAACATCCCCTAGCGAACCAGCTTCCCCTTCGTTACATAAATTAACATAACGAACCACCCCCTGATTCGTTAACATCCCCTAACAAATCAGGAGGGAATACATTATAATGTCTTAGTTCGCTAACATCCCTAGCGAACTAGACTTAACCTTAACGAACTAGTTAATAATAAACATTAAATATTACATTAATTAATAAATAAAACATTAACGATAAATACAAAGACTCTAGATGCAAAACCACATTGTGTACCAAGAGCAGGGTAATCATTATTCGTCCATAAAACAACTGCACGTAGTGTAAACATTTCTTGTTTATATGCATCATATGTTGGCTCCTCGACCTCAAATAAAGATGCTAGAGATCGTCAATTAAAGGCTGTAAAAACACATCAATATTGTTTACTGGCACTCTGGATATTAATAAGAAAAGCATGATGAACTTTCTTTTCATACACATCCTAGGTGGAAGGTTGCAAATGACTGCTAAAACAGGCCAGAAACTGGGGTTTCTGTTGCCTCTATGTACGTTGACCCCATCAATGCAAATCCCTAGACAAAGATTTCTTGGATCGCTTCCGATGGTATCGGAGTACCTGTCATCTATGGCTTTCCATGCTGGTGAATCTGATGGGTGTCGTAAAACACCGGGTTTATTGGTTATCGTGGCTTGCCATGTTAAATTCTCTGTTGTGGACTTTGATTGAAAGAGGCGCTTGAATCGTGGAATAATGGGAAAGTACCACAGTACCTTAGCGGGCGTGTTTATGTAAGTTTTGTTAGTCTTCTCATCCACCTTCCACCTTGACTTGTTACAAACTGGACATGCTTCCAAATCCTTGTAATTCCTATAGTAAATAATGCAGTCATTGATACACACATGCATCTTTTCGTATCCTGAGCCCATTGCCTTCATCATCCTTTTGCCCTCATACATATTATTTACCATTTCGTTATCTGCAGGTAGCATCTTTTTCAACAATTTCAGAAGTTCATCAACGAACTTATGAGATACCCCGTGCTTGCTATTCAAGTTGAGTATTTGTACTAATGCAGACAACTTGGTGAAGTCAATACATCATTTATACATAGGCTTCTCAGCGTCAACAAGTAGTTGTAGAAACTGTTGATACTTCTTGTCGCCTTTGAAATTGTCTTTTGTAGCATTTATCATTTATACAGATTCACAGGCATCTGTTGGAGTGTTGGTATCAACAAAACCAATATTATTATCATAATTAGTTGGAATGCATGTGCAGGCAAACCCATTATTATTAACATTAGTTGGAATGTTGGTGTCGTCTTCTCCATGTTTTATTCAAGTAGTATAATTCTTATCAATTACAAACCTGTACAAGTCATGTTCTACATCGTCTAAACTAAGAGATACGTGGTTCACACACCGAACACATGGACATGAAATAGAAATTGGTGGTTATGTCTCCTTGCCATTACGAACTGCAAAATCTAGAAATGTCTTAACACCATCTTTATATGCTTTACTGCACATGTCGCCTACTGACATCCAAGACTTATCCATCTTCTAAGAATTTTTTTATTAACTGTGTCATCAACGATATATATATATATATATATATATATATATATATATATATATATATATATATATATACTAATTAACGTCAATAAATGTAATTGACATTTTATTATGTATGACACTAAAAGCAAAAATATTTGGTAGTCACCTGAGATTAATGAAGTTGTTTGGTATGATTGAGATTGATGAGAGTTCAATAAATACACTAGCAGATCATTTATTAGGGTTTTGTGAGATTGTGAGATTTTATTTGGTCAATAGTTGACTTGGGAGTCTTCCATAAGAAGATAACTCGATTAATTGGCGGGTAAAAATGAAAATTTTAAACATCGAAATTTCGTTATATAAATATTAGAAGAGGTTCTATTATGTTCTCAGGGTGTAGCTCAAACGGTTGAGGCGCTTGTGATTAAACATAGATTGCAAATGTCGCAGGTTCGAAACTCAGGAGGAACATATTTTTATTAAATTTTTATAGTAACCTCTTTTTAATGAAATGAATACACTGTGTACGGTCAAATATCTCATTTTGAAAACACTCAAACTAAACTACTCATTAAAAGACCCTTAAATTCGTTCAGAAACATAAAAATACATCATAATAGCTGGTCTAAAGTCATAACAAAGTTTCTTAGCTTTTTACTCAGATTACAAAACTAATTAAAAGTCCTAAAAACAACATGAAGCAAATAAAATACAATATCTTCACTTTTTTTTCTGATTCAATCCGTGAAGCTACACTCCTTACAAGTTGATCCTCTAATGACTTATTTGCCCTTATCAAGATGGGAATTATGTCTATACATCTTGTGCGCACATCAGAGCTTGTGGACGAAACATAATCAGACCATGTAAAGAAATCACAGTTTTTTTGCCCTAAGTTAAAAAATATATAGTTTAGGATCAACAATCAACGTAAAGACGGGATGAATTCCAACTTTTTTTGTAATTTCACTAACTTGAGATGCAAAATTGTAGGACCTCCAACCTGGATTTTTGGTGGTCCTTGATGTTCTTAGAATGGCTTCTTGACCACAAAAACAGTAAACCTGAGATCGATTGCTTCTGTTACTGGATGTTGTGGTCCGCGATGATATTTCTTCCATGGATGTTGTGGTTTTTTTAAGTGTTTTATTTTAGTGTTTATGGGGGTGAAAAAGGAGTTTTTATTGAAAACAAAACTATATATGTGTGTGTGTATATGTATATATATATATATATAGAAGTGTTTAGAAAGGAGTTGTTGTACATAAGCGTGTTACAGGCGTAATAGACTTTGATTTTTGTTTCCAATTAATCAAAAAACATCAATTAATCAATAACTGATTTTGTACGTAAGCGTGTTGCAAGCGTAATAGACTTGTTTGAACAAAGATATAACATATTTTAACCTAATCGTTTACAAAGTGTTTTTTGTTTTATTTTTAGATTTAACAAAGTGTTATTTACGATTTAATAAGCGTATCACAAGCGTTTTTAACAAAGTGTTTTTTTGTTTTTACGATTTGTTTTAAGATACTCCATAATTACAATTCTTTAAAAGTTTTCATACAAAAGGCACCATTACAATACATCCCATGAAAATAACAAAAGTAAAGCATTTAAAAAGTAAAGCATTTAAAAACTAACCAACCAACATTCAAAACAATAAACTAAAATATGTATCAATACAACCATCTAAACATGAAAATAACAAATGTTCCAAAAATCACAAATGTCACCAAATCACAAATGTTTCCCAATGTCACCAAATCACAAATGTTCCAAAAATCACCAAACACAACGCGCATTATTGCACTAATCAACTTTTGAAACTAACAAAGTACCTTCATTGATGTCATATTCAAATCTGCACTTATCACCAATCTGTAATTCATTTTCCTCCTTGAAATTTTTCCATTTTGGTAAATAATATCTGAATTTCAGTTCCGACACTTCCTCATGAAGTTTCATTTTTTTACGACCTCCGGGATTGACCAAAGTGATTAGCATTTCATCATAGGCATCAAACTTGGTAGCAATGTGACACGAAAGACGTTGTGAAAAGCAAATTTCAAATATATTATAAAGTTAAGATTATATTGTTAAAATTTAAACGAACATACTTGTAAATAAAAAATAAATTTAAAAATTCAATTTACCAATTTCTTGGTGGCGTTCATGTAGAAGACGATTTTAGAGTCATCATTTTGCTCATCAAGATGAATTGGGTTTTGGGAGGAACTACCTTGATTGCTTAATTGATAGTTGAGAAACAGCTGATTTGGACCAGGAAGGATAAATTCTATGTCATCTTCATGAAAGACATTAATATAAAATGTAATATCTGATATGATTTCAAACACAACAAACGAACCACCTTTCAAGTTGGTTTGTTTAAAAACCTCAATCCATCCATCCTCTAGCCTACAACTCATTCCATCCCAAAGACATGAAACTCTAAACATATATCTATCTGGAGCAATAAGCTTGAAAAACAAATTCATGTATTTTTCACCAAATTCTTGAATCACGTGCTAGTCAGGGAAATCCTATTAAACATGTTAACTAATACACATTTGAATTTGGAAACAATCATTAAAAACATAAATTAAAACTTGCCAAACAATGGACGTGTCGGTTTCTAACTGGAATACATAACATAGTACCGGATTGATCATTTACGTTTCTTTTGAAAGTAAACATATTCAACATAGATGTTGACTTAAGCTCAAAAACAACATATGTTCCAGCTCCTATACAACATTCTCTGATTAATTCAGTCCAACCGGTTCCAAAATAAAAGTCATCAAGTACTTTGATTATAACTACAGAAAATGTTCTACCACTTTGATCATAAATCAAACAACAGCTGGTATTCGATTTCATGTCAGCAAACATTGGTTGAACAACTTTAGGAATGAGCTATAAGTAAAACAAAAAATGTTATTAGAATGTATATGTTGCAAAATTGTAAAATGTTTCATAAAAAAAATTTGTTGATAACATTAACATACCGTCCTACTCATGGAATCGCTGTCGATATCTACCAGGAACTTAACTCCATTATTGAGACGTGGCATTTTTATGTCAGACGAGTCTATATGTTCAGAACAAATTAGCCAGGATAAGCGATGTCTACGAATATCATTGAATACATAAATCACAGTAAATAAGAATTACATAAAATTTTACCAGAAAGCAAAGTTTGAAAGTTAGAACTCGATTTAGGGTTATGAAGTTAGGAAAGGGGTTTTATTAATGGTTAGAAATTGTAAGATTGAGATTGGTTTGAATATATATTGGGTTTTGTTTTATAACTTATTATATTTAACCTTTTAAAAAATATATAAAAACATAGTCTTAGTTTTTTTTATGAACATTCTGGTATAAATTTCGTTAAAAATTGAGTTCGTTTAAAAAATCGTATTTTTTAAATAAAATTAAAATTTTATCCATTATTGAACTATCTTATCTTAACCATTAGTAAGATTTTCTGGATAAGATTTACAACTTTGTAATAGAGAAGCTCATAACATTCTAGTGTTATCATTATCATAATGAATAAGTATGTAGTTTTGTATCATTATCATCTTCTGGGTATCAACATCACCATATGTGTTATGATGATGATCAACATCATAAAGTTAACATCATTATCATGTGTTATAGTGGTAATCATCATCATAATCATCGATCACCGTCACCATGAAACGGCATCATCATCATACGTGCAAGTAATCAACGTGGTCATTGTATAGGCTATCGTAGTCGGCGTCGATCATACGGGTAACATATATCTCGTTATCAGTGTCATTATCATCGTCAACATCATCATCAACACCAACATATATATGACCTATTGCCATGTACGGGATGTACTCAGCATCGTATGGTTTATCGTAAACAAGACGCCCATTATTAGCGATTACTGTCGGCACCATCTTATGAATTGTTGTCGTAATCAAACGACATCATCAGTCGTACAGGCTACCATCAGTATGACCATTGTATACGTTATCATGGTCGTCGTCGATCATACGGGTTACATGTCATTAAACATTGGTGTCACCATCATCATCAACATATATATATATATATATATATATATATATATATATATATATATATATATATATATATATATATATATATTTGTGTGTGTGCGCACGCGCGTCTGTGTGGCGTAGTGTCATATAGGTACCTATAATTGATCACCATCATATATATGTGTGATCATCATCATAGACGTCATGATCATCGTACAAGCTATAGTCGTCATCATATGGGTTAGCGTAAGCAAACCGTACCATATATGTTAGCATCATCATTATGATAATCACCACCAACCCAGGTTGTCATATCCATGCATTCATGTGGGTATCATTATATTAGCATCGTCGTCGTCATAATTGGGCCAACTCTCATGGTCATTAGACGGGATAGCACCGTCATAGTCTCATGGATTACATATCCTCAATCATACTTAGGGGTGTTCAAAATTTGATTCGAATTCGAAACATTCGAAATTAGACTCGATTCGAATTCGATTCGTATTCGAGTATAGTAATCGAATACGAATTCATGATTCGAATTCGAGTTTCAAATACGAATAGAATCGAATTTCGAATATGGGATGTAATACGAATATGAATTGAATAATCCAAATTTTAAACGAATAAGAATCGAATACGAATACCAGCAAAAAAATAAATTATTCGAATTATTCGATTCGATTAACTTGAAAATTAGTTATTCGATTCGATGGACACCCCAAATCATACTACACACCACCTACTGCCACCATCCACCACCCACATTCGCCACAACCACTAGAACCAACCACAACGACCTCCAGCACCAACCACTAACCACACACCACAAACCACCCACCACACCTCCGCCACCACCACCCACCACACCTCCGCCACCACCACCACCTACCTCCGCCACCACCACCCACTAACCACCACCACACATTCGCCACCACGAACCACCACACCTCCGCTACCGTCCACCACCATCATGACCACCTGAACCCACCACCACCCACTTATATTATATATTTTTTATACTGTACAATAATCCCTAACTGTACGATTAAAATTTAAAAGCACGCGCCTCAACTTCTTTTAAAAGGGTCAACTAATTACCCCCTAACAGCGATAATTATTCCCAAAATTCAACTGTGAAGCACGTCCTCGTAAGAAAATATTCCTTAAAACCGTCGACGATTCGTTTCTACTATGAAGCACAAGGTCGAAGCACAAGCATCACTAATTGTGAAGCACTAGCAGAAGCACAACCACAAGCATAAGGAGAAAATGAAGAACCCTAACTCATCTACGTCTGGAACGGAACCAAGGACGAAGCACAAGCACGATAGGTCTCAGAATAAAGATGGAACATGTGTTAATTTATGGTTTTTTTAGCGTTTTTGGTTTAATTATTCTAAAAATGTAGCCGCTGTGAATTTAAGCATCAGTAATTGAGTTTTGCAAAGCATTTGTTTAAATCATCTTATGTAAAGCTACCATCATGTATTAAAGCGTTTTATAAGCCTGTTGTTGTAATACATATCTTGGTTTTTTTAAAATCTATGTGTAATATTAAAGCATGTTATAACCGTATGCTAAGCGTGTTGTGGCTTTGGTATGAGAATTATCAATGTGATGTTTGATAAGCGCTTTCTGTTTACTTGTGATTCGTGTTGTTATCCCCTACCCCCATGTTTTATTGTATGTATGTTATTTAGTTGTCGAAAAAAACAAGACTGATGAAGCTAAGCATCTGAACGAGAAGAGAGATGAAAATACAGATAAAAGGAAGACTAAAAAAGTTGCTCCGGTGGTGAAAAGGGTGAAAACAAAACATGTTGTGGAAGCAGACTCTTAAGACATCAAGTAACCAAAACTCCAACAACTTTGGGATATTGGTTGCTCATGAACTATAATAACCGTTTAAATGAATTGAACATTGGGAGCGGTGTTATTAAGATAACACCACAAAAAGTACATGAAGTGTTGGGGATACCAATGGGTACTCCTGTTTTAGACAAGAGTAGACCAATATTGGGGGAAGATGTTACTACATATTTGTTCAAAAATCAATTATCGACTCCAAGAATAAGTATAAAGCATGTGAAAGACAAACTGGCCACGGATCAAGGAGTTGGTGAACTGTTTAAGATTAATTTCCTTGTGTTGTTCAACACCTGTATAGGATTTGTGACAAAATCAACAACAATCAATCAACGATTCATCGCCGCAATTGATAAAACCTAGGATATTCCAAATATGGACTAGTGCAAATATGTTATTGAAAACTTGAAAATGACAAAGGAAGACTGAAGAGATATCAACAGTCAATACAACGGTCCGATCACCTTCCTTGTGATGCTTTACACGCATGAATACCAGAAAAAATATGATCCATTTGGGACTTCCATCACAACGCCTGCAGTCGACTACATAACAACAACTACTCTTAATAAGATGGAAAAATACTTGGAGAATAATGGTCCTCCCTTAGAAGAAGATGATGTTGTTGCTGCTGTGACGTTTAGTGTTGACGGGAAGGGGATTGATGCTGCTGCTGCTGCTCCTGCTGCTGTGACCGTTAGTGCTGCCTGGAAGGGACTTGATGAGACTGCTGATGCGGCTGTTGCTGATACTGCTGCTGAGACAGTTATTGCTGCCGGGAAGGGACTTGATGAGACTGCTGCTGCGGCTGCTGCTACTGCTGCTGTGACATTTAGTGCTGCCGGGAAGGGACTTGATGAAGCTGCTGCTGCTACTGCACCTGTGACAGTTAGTGCTTCCGGGAAGGTGCTTGATGAGACAGCATGTGGTGGTACATATGGTGATGCATCTACCGGTAAGCCTGGAGTTGAAGAAAACACTGCAGCTGATGAGAAACAAGAACATGGTGAGAAACTTGTTATTATCTTCTAAAAAACTCTCATATCTCTTATTTCTATATGAATTTCATGTAATGCAATGTTTATATAACAACATTATATATAATCAAAAACAGATGGTCAAAGTGCATCTGAAACAGATAATGTCGATCAAACAGCTGAACAGGATTTGGATGATTATGTAAGCGTTTATTCACCTTTAAGTTTGCAAATGTCATTGGGAACACACACCCGGGAGCTGGTTGACTATTATTTAACTCTATTACAACTGGCTGGGATAAATTGAAAATGTTTTTGAATTAACAATAACTATATTTTCTTTGTAGAGCCTTGGAATAAGGCAATGGATAAAAAGTTGAAAAAATTTGATAAAATTTGCTCAGAGATCAACGAGTTGGTCCGTCAAAGAAAGGATAGACATCCATCAAATCACAATATCTTTGCTAGATGTTGTGAATGGGAAAACAGATTCACTAATAATGTGGTCCCTAAAACACAAGAAACTGACACCATAAAACCCTTATCACTCTTTAATTTAGGTGAGAAAAAATTATATTTTCTTCTTTCAAGTTTCTCTTTCCCATTTCAAAACTATTTTTGTTTAAGTTGAAAGATCTCAATACTTATACAGCTACAGCAATAGATTCAGATGTTGGTGTTGGTGGTCCACTGGCTACTCTAAAAGGTATTTGGGCTAAATTAATTATAAGCATAATTAAAACGCTCATAAAACGCTTATGTTGTTATTTTAAACTTATTACATTTGTGTGATGCAGTTGATTCAGATGTTGGTGTTGGTGGTCCAGTGGCTGCTCAAAAAGGTATATGTACCAGCTTAATTATGTACCAGCTTAATTATAATCATAGTTGAACATATTACATCTTTGGCTGTCGTAAAAAATGTGCAGGTCAAGAAAACAATGTCTCATGCGCAGATATTGATAAAGTTGTTAATACAATGGTTGAGTGGGCTAAAGAGGGTATTTAATTATAAATAAAAACAAAAGGGGGTTGAAGGTATTTAATTATAGTTACAATTATTTTCAGGCAAATTTAAAATGAGTTGTTTTATGTTTAACAGTTGACACCGGATTGTCAACAAGTGATAACCTCATTACACTGAAATCCCCATATCTTCTGAGAGAGGTTGACGTGTCCACTAGTGTCACAGAAGATGAAAAAATAATTTCATAGTATATCATTTTTTGTCTTGAAGACATTTGGGAGGAGGTCTACAAGTCCGCTCACACATAATCGTTCAAGGTGATCTTTGAAAGCTACTGTCATGGCATTTATATAACCACCAATTCAATGGATGCATTCATTGAACTAATGAACTATGAAGAAAAGAAAAAATCTACAGCATCACCGTTCAGATTCTTTGCTTCAAGCACTGTGCTGGTACAAATTAATCTACTTTCTTTGCAATATTATAAAACGCTCAATAAATGCTTTAATCATCTGCATTTTAATTATTATACAGACAAGTGACCAGTATGTTGAGTCAAGGGGTTACACAGACAAAGAAAGACTGGATGTGTTTTCAGACAACATGGAAAAACAAATGGCAATTTTTGGAATTCTATCACTCAAGGAAGTTGGTGCTTGTGCCAATTCTACGACACGATCATTTCTTTGTGGTTACCTTAAATCTTCAAACATGAGTGATCGAATTACTTGACAACAGTGCAAATCAAGAAATACCAGCTGATGCAAAGTTTAAAAGCTTAGAAGACAAATCAAAAGCAATTAGAGAGAATTTTGAAGAAAGATACGGAAAGACTCCTGATATACTGGTAAACATATATACCTTTAACCCAAAAAACATACATACCTGTTATAAAAATTGTCAAAATACTTAAATTGATTTCTATTTTGTTTAGAGAAACGTCTTTTGCATGTATCTTAAAACAATCAAACACCCCCTTACTCAGAAAATCCAAGTAGCAACAATCATTAGATTGAAGATGACATGGAGAACAATAAATAATGGAATAGATTGTGGTATTTTTGCTATGAGACACATGGAGAAATATGATGGGAAGAGACCATGGGGGTGTAATTTTTGCAAGGAAGGCCCTAAACAACAAAAACAGCTAAAAAGGTTGAGGTCAAAGTATTTGTGCAAAATCCTCCACTCGGATGTAAACCAACACAGAAATACTCTTATCAAGAAAGCACTAGTATTCCATGAAAATAACAACACTGTTTTAACCGGATAAGAGTTGATTGCTGAAGTTAACAAAATGCAACAAATTTGAATGATTTCAAAACTGACTGCTATGTACTTTAAGATACTTGTTAAATGCTATGATATGTACTTATGGAGATCTCTAGTCTTCTGTTACCACTTTGTAATGTTACATGTTGAATCAATGTTTTAACACAAACATAAAAATTTTATTATTACCAAAACACACATACAAACACACCATCACAAACATACAAATTTTATTATTACTAATCTCTGAGTGACATAAGAAACTTCAACTTCAATTCCATTGAGCAATTCAGTTCAAGAATTGCATTGCTCAAAAGTTTTAACTTGTCAAGCTCTCTCTATCCTACATCAACCATAAACAAAACAGCAAGATCTCGAATAGTACTAGCGGGCATTCGAGTAAGAACTTTTGCAATGACATCCCTGGCATCCAAGTTGTTGCTAGTCTTCAAAAATTCTTCAGTAAGACCTTCCCAACAAGCTTTATCTGTCTCGATTTGGTCCTCAATTTGCCTCCTGAGGACATCCTTGTAGGATGTGGATGATGCCGAGCAATCCATTATTAACTAAAAAATAATTTAAAATTATGTAGGTATATGAGTTTTACAAATGTGGTGTATGTATATATAACCAAAAGGCTCACGAACCAAACAGTTAATATGTAAGCAAATAGTAACACTGTAATAAAAAAACAAAAGGGTGTCCTACGCTTGGGAAATGCTCACACTTGTGTCATGTGTTTTTTTTTAAATTAGAGATTAATTACATTTATATCACCTGTCAAAATTGGGAAAAATATTTCTATATTATACACTTGTCAAAATTAATTTGGGAAATTAATTACATTTATACCTACTCACCTGTAAAAAATCTTGGAAAAATATTTATGTAATGATAGCCTATATTCAAGTTAATTAAAATTTTAAAAACCTATATCTTACACTTGTATTACGCTTTAAATAAACTATATCTTATTAGATAGGCTACAAATCAACTTAACTACATTAAATTACTGTCTCAACTACCAAAAATTAAATTTTAGGTCTATATATTGTAACATCTAATTTGATATTCAATCACACTAACATTTTCAAAAAGATAATAAAAATGTATTCTTCTAACAAAACCGTGAAGAACATTGGGAAAGCAATGATGAATCTTGAGAAAGAGAAAGACGACACTTTGTTGAAGACGGTCGAAGAGATTAGGGCTAGACTCACATTTGAAAAATCAAAGACCCTTGACTCATGTAAACTCATGTTGATGGAACCAGACACTGAGTTTAAGGCAAAGGTTGTTGATTATCTGAAACAACAGTCTGCATGCTACGACTCAGTGTGTGGGACTCTGGTTGACACCGTAACTAACCAACATGAGTTTTAAGGAGATGGGGTCAGAGACTGTGGACAAGGCAGAGTGATGGTGATGTTAGCTTCTCTCTTCTTGGTTTTTTTGTGATGTATTGTAATGGTACTTTTTGTATGGCATCTTTTGATGAATGGTAATTATGGATTATCATAAAATGCTTTCTTAACATGTTTTATGGATCATCTAATGGCTATCTCTTTCTTTGTTAAAACGCTTTTGATACGCTTATTAAATCGTAAACAACACTTTGTTAAATCTAAAAATAAAACAAAAAACACTTTGTAAACGATTAGGTTAAAATATGTTATATATTTGTTCAAACGAGTCTATTACGCTTGTAACACGCTAATGTACCAAAACATATATAAATATCCTAATGCGCTAGTAACACGCTTATCCCCTTTAATTATATATATATTGAAAACCATCTTCTGTCATACTCAGTATTTTCACAATTCATCAAAGTGTCTATTTTCAGCCACAGGTTCTCTGCCCTTTCTATAAATTAAAAACTATGCCAATAATATATTGGTTCTTAATTAAAAGGGAGGAATAACTCAAAAAGCTCCAAATTGGCTCCAAATATTTAAAAACTCCAAATTATTTAACACTCCAAAAATCAAATTACACTCCAAATTATTAAAAAAAATTTCCACTCCACAAATCAGACGATAGTGAAGGCTACTCCAGAAAAAACAATCGAAGATGAAGCTTATAGATCAAACAATCGAAGAAGAACATTTTTTATACTCCGATGAGGAAGCCGACGACGACGACGACGCTCAATCACACGACACTGAAGGCTACTCCAGCGAGGAAGCCAACTCGAACCCATCAACAGTTTGGCTACTACGAAAAAACCAACAAGGGGGTTGACGAGGTTACCTAAGCTACGTGCAAATTATGCAAACTCTGGTAGTGTCAGACTGGTAGTGAAGTTTGATAATCTGGGTAGGTTCACTGGCCAAACCAGATCAAAGTTTACAAGTTTTTTAGGGGATGTTGTAAGGGAAATAGTTGGCTTGAGACATTTAAGTTGGAGGGAGGTCACAAAGGAGCTTAGAGATAAACTGTGGGAACAAATAACGGTTATTCTTTATTTTTATTTGTGCATTTTATATTTTGAGAAGTAATTTACCTTTACTGTATTATATTATGCAAAAATATTTTGAGATTGAGGCGTGTCACAGGCCTTCTGTGATCAATCGACTCGGACACCTTCTTCGGAATTTCCGAAGAAAAATGTATGCCAAATACATTATGTCAAACATCGGTAAACCTCTGAAACTGAAGGCGATACCCAAGGGACACAGGACGATGATCAGGCAAGAAGACTGGGATCGCTTCGTTAAGTACACACTATCAGAGAAGTTTCAGGTATAAATCCTCTACACTATCAGAGAAGTTTATGTTTTTTTTAAATATAATTAAATGTGTGGTTGAAGAAACATTCGGCTTCAACAAAGGGAGCTCGAGAAAATAGTGTTTTTGATCATCACATGGGACGAGGGTGTTATACCTACCTTCAAGAGAAACTGGTAACCACCTCACTCTCTAGTTCAATGATTTGTTGGTTATGTGTCTAATGCATGACCGTCAGCTGCTTTCTCTTAATATCTTACAAGTTCAAAAACAAGGAACTTGCATCGGATGAGATCCCCGGTCATGCATTAATGTGGATGAAAGCAAGGGAGGACAAAGATGGTGCATACAAGAATGGTGTTGTCGAAGGCGTGGCTTCCAAATTAGTATGTTTTAGTATTAAACTTTTTAAATCATGTTAAAGTCAATTCAAACAAACTTGAGTCTCTCTAACTTGTCTCAACACTCGATTCTTGTACATAAGCATGTTACTAGCGTATTAGAATATTTATATATGTTTTTGTACATAAGCGTGTTACAAGCGTAATAGACTCGTTTATAAAGTGTTTATTTACTTACAGTAGTTCATGAAATCTGACGTTTTATGCTTGTAAGGAATCGGCAGTTTGACATTTGTTTTCTTGCAAGTTCAGCATCAGGAGCAGATCGCCTCCAGAGCCCTGACACTTGAACCGTGCACAGATGCCGTCACATTAGTGCTTGGCAAAGAGAAAGGTGGGTTTTTAAAAGGGATTGGGTACGGATTGACAGCAGGTAAATATTGGGGTGTGAGTCGGGTAAAAGGCTCGTTTAAGGAATGGATTGCCCAACTTGAGTATGAGGCGGTGCAGAGAGATGAAGTGTTGAACAATTTGACGTCTCTACTTGAATCCACGAATGCTCTGCTAGCAAGCCGTGAGAATGAACAGTTAGCATTTTAAGCCAGGTTTAGTTATCTCGAAGGAATGTTGCCGCAAATGTCGGCAAGTCAAGTAAGTGACGTATGTTACATATAAACATATTAATTAATGCATTCAACATACATAATTGGCACTGTTTTTGTCACAATTCGTAGGTAAATCTTGTTCCCAATCAGGTTGGTTCTAACCAAAGTACTAGTGCTGTGGGGCAAAATAAAATGCCTGCACCAGTAAGTATCTGGAAGTTTCTTTGTTTATTACAACTTTCCATGTGATTTTTCATTTTCCATAACCTAATAAATTGATTTGTAGGCCAGTTCTGTGGGAAACATCTTTACCTCAGGTGAGGCTGTGCAACAAGAATCCGCTCCTCAGGTAAGCATTTGACAGTTTGATTGATTTTTTTTAATAATTAACTTTCCATGTGAGTGTGCTGATTTTGCATAAGTTAATTGTTGGCCAAGTCTGTGGATAAAATAGTTGTCAAAACGGTAGCCACTCCCAGAGCACGACATCGGTAAGTAATTGACAATTTCGGTACTTTTTATAATTTGTTTCCAATGTGAGTGTGCTCATTTTCTATTACCGAATTGCAGGCCAAGTCCGTGGACAAAAATGTTGATCAAACGGTAGTCAATCCCCAGAGCGCGACATCAGTAAGTATTTGGCAATTTCAGTTTTTATATTTTATAACCTAATAAGTCTAACAATTCCAATTTCTTTTATATTACCAATGAAGCCTGTACAGAACAATGTTGACCAAACATCAACACAACTACACCACACTCCGGATAGTAACGGCTCGGAAAAACCATCAGTAAGTATTTGGCAATTTCAGTTTTCCCTTTAATTGTTGATTGATTTCCATCCATAAGCTGATTCATTGAATGGTTTTTAGGTAAAACGTAGAAGCCGTAAAAGAAAAGTTGATGTATCTACGGATGAAGCTTTCCGACCTCCTGAAATAAAGGTATGTATTGCGCGAAACATTGTTAATTTCCCACCAACATGGCATATCCATGGGTATGTACTTATATATTTACTTCAACTAAGCCATCTTAATTTCCCATGATTTTTATAGGTGTATGAGTCTCGTTTGTGTCTGAATGACAAGCGTAACATGGTGGCACATGGTAGAGTTCATTGGTCACCGGTTCCACAACAGTTGCATTGAAAAGCAATCCCGGAGGGTTGCTATAAAGTTAGTATTGATGAAGCCATAAAGGAACAAGCAATTATTCCTTGTGAGGCAGGTGAAATTATGATTGTTGGTAAGGCAACTGGTACTTTTGTTTCTTGGCCAGAACACCTAATCTTATGTGACCAGGAGGTTTGTTCCCTTTTAACTTTAAACCTATACGAAAACTTAACCGAAAAAATATCTATGTTAATTTTCATTTATTTTAAAAAATGAACACTTGTGTTCATTTATGTTCGTTTGTTTATAATCTAAACTAACATAATTGAACAAAGATAAACGAACATAAACGAACGTACGCTCATGAACATAAATGAACGAACAGAACATGTGTTCATGTATGTTCGTTTAATTAAACGAAAACAAATTATGTGTTCGTGTTCGTTCGTTTATTAAATAAACGAACTTCCCGCCAAAACGGTTCACGAACAGTTCAACGAACGTTCGGTTCGTTTGCAGGCATACTATTTTGTTATATTCAATTACAAAATATGACATTAATTATGCATATTTGTTTTTCATATTCTGTTGTTCCAGCTACTACCACTCTCATCCTCAAAAGAACCAGACAGAGCTAGCAAGAAGCCAAAGGCAAAGTACACAACGATAGACAGGGTGACCAAACAGAAGACGAGCAGTGCCAAGAAAACCGACGCCTTAGCTAGTATATAGCTAGTCGTTATTTTGTATTTTTTAAGATATTTTTCATATATCTTACAAAAAGATGTATACATTTGCTTAAGTGAATATTATTGTTAATATAATTTGTTTTAATTTTGTTTTGTCAGGCCTGCTTACAGCTATTTTATATTAATGCAAAAAAAATAAAAATAATTATATATTGCCTAATTACACACTATTTAGCACCATAGAACACTTAAATAGGTGTGGCCAAAAGTAAGACAATAGCCACACCTCAAATTACAAAATTAGAGTCTATAAATGACCATTAGCCACAACAAAAAGATTGTTGTGTGACGAACGGGTAGCAAAGTTGATGGAGATAACAAATTATGTGTGGCTAAAAGTGTGACATAGCCACACCGAAAACTCGTGATTTTATATATCACCATAACCCACACCATGCTAGCTTCGTTTTTTGTGTGTGTGACGGAATCATATAAATCGTCATATAAAAAATCACCAAGTGTGACCAAATGCTCTATACCCCAACCCAACTTGCTCTGGCCCCGGGTCCTTCCTTTCTATTACTCGGTAAGCGGACCGTAGGAGCATGGGGTATCCGCTTTTGACTGATAGAAAGCATCTCTCTTTTGTCCCTCCTGCCCGAACCCGCAAAAAAAATCTAAATAGATCAAGTTTTTCTTGCCGGGGGAGTTGCGTCGGAGACATCTTTTTCTTAGGAGGAGGCTTCGTCGTCCGGCTCCTCATAAATGATGTTAGGATGGGCCGTAACCACACTAGCCATTGGCCACACTTTCATCACTTGGTTTTTATTTGCGTGGCGAAACGAGATCAAACGTCATTGGAAAAATCACTATGTGTGATCAAAAGTATGATAATAGCCACACTTTCTATTACAAAAGCATTATGTGTGACAAACGGTAAGATAATGGCCACACCACAAACTACAAAAGAGTGTTTGAGTGGCAAGTTCACATTTTTAGCCACATTGACAATAACCTCCAGTGTCTATATGATATGATTGGCCACGCAAGACATCACTATGTGTGACGAAAAGTTTGACAATAGCCACACTTTAAATTAGGAAAAGCATTGTGTGTGACAAACCGTAAGACAATGGCCACACCACAAACTACAAACAAGTGTTTGAGTGGCAAGTTCACATTTTTAGCCACATTGACAATAACCTCCAGTGTCTAAATGATATGATTGGCCACACAAGACATCACTATGTGTGACGAAAAGTTTGACAATAGCCACACTTTAAATTAGGAAAAGCATTATGTGTGACAAACAGTAAGACAATGGCCACACCACAAACTACAAAAGAGTGTTTGAGTGGCAAGTTCATATTTTTAGCCACATTGACAATAACCACCAGTTTCTATATGATATGATTGGCCACACAAGACATCACTATGTGTGACGAAAAGTTTGACAATAGCCGCACTTTAAATTAGGAAAAGCATTGTGTGTGACAAACCGTAAGACAATGGCCACACCACAAACTACAAAAAGAGTGTTTGAGTGGCAAGTTCACATTTTTAGCCACATTGACAATAACCTCCAGTGTCTATATGATATGATTGGTCACACAAGACATCACTATGTGTGACGAAAAGTTTGACAATAGCCGCACTTTAAATTAGAAAAAGCATGTGTGTGACAAACCGTAAGACAATGGCCACACCACAACTACAAAAGAGTGTTTGAGTGGCAAGTTCACATTTTTAGCCACATTGACAATAACCTCCAGTTTCTAAATGATATGATTGGCCACACAAGACATCACTATGTGTGACGAAAAGTTTGACAATAGCCACACTTTACATTAGGAAAAGCATTATGTGTGACAAATGGTAAGACAATGGCCACACCACAAGCTACAAAAGAGTGTTTGACTGTCAAGTTCACATTTTTAGCCACATTGATAATAACCTCCATTGTCTATATGATATGATTAGCCACACAATACATCACTATGTGTGACGAAAAGTTTGACAATAGCCACACTTTAAATTACGAAAAGCATTATGTATGACAAACGGTAAGACAATAGCCACACTATAATTTACAAAGGAGTGTTTGAGTGGCAAGTAATAATATGTAGCCACTTTTAACGTAATATCCGGTGTCTATATGATATAATTAGCCACACTGTTATTAAATTTAAGTGGCCATTGTTTTGCTATATCCACATGGTATAGGTCACAATGCACGCTTAACACAACCCTATTGGCGACATTATTATAAAATTCATGTGGTTGAAACATGAATTCATGTGGCTCTATACGTGCAATGGTCACTCATAGTAAATAATAATAGTAGTAGTAGTAGTAGTAATAATAATAATAATAATAATAATAATACAAACAATAATAATAATAATAATAATGCTATATATATGGAAAGAAAATAACATTATTGTGTGCGACCATGGAGGTAGCAGAAATGAGAATGCGACGCTGAATGTGTGGGCACACAAGGCTAGACCGAATAAGAAACGTTGTGTTTCGGGAGAGATTAAGGGTAGCGAACATATCAGAGAAGATAAGAGAGTGGAGATTGAGATGGTTTGGACATGTGAAGATAAGACAGACGACAAACCCTGTTAGATCCGTAGAAAACTTTACTATAGAGGGGAGGAGAGGTAGAGGACGATCTAAATTGACTTGGAATGAGAGGATTAGGCATGATCTGATAGACCTAAACCTCTCAGAGGACATGGTTGAGGATAGGAATTCTTGGAGAAGTAGAATTAAAGTTAAGGATTTTTAAGGAGAAAGGAATACTTTAGGGCGTCTATTTACCTTATTCTGGTTGCACACAATAATGGTATTTTCTTTCCATATATATATATAGTATTATTATTGTTATTTGTATTATTATTATTATTACTACAACTATTATTATTTGCTGTTAAACTTTGATTTCCTTATATTGCCTCAAACATATGTATTCTAGAGCCGAGGGTCTCTCTAGAAGCCACCTCTTTATCCCTTTGGATAGAGGTACGATGTGCCTACATCCCACCCTCCCCAGACCCTACTTATAGCTTGCTGTTGGTGGGACTTCGCTAGGTATGATTGATTGATTGATTGATTGGTCACTCATAGTAAATAGTCATGTGACCATTTTTTACCGTTTAGCCACACTTATTGGAGAGGCTTCTTGATAGCCAGCAACTAATGCATGTACCCATTAGCCACACTTATAACCACATAAGGCCACTAAAAACTGTGTGTGGCCATATCATACCCACGGTGTCGCGACCTTTGGTCACATATGACCTGAACCAAATGTGTGTGGCTAAAGGCCTACAGCCACACTTTTTTCGTGTGACTAAAGGTCAATTTTCACGTAGTGTTAATTACATTACAAGGCCTAACAATTTATTTGGAAGCGCGATCTAATTCTTTTCATTAGGTTGTACAAATCTTGTTATACTCTCAAGCACTCTTCCATAACCCGTCCCCAGATATCTTGATAACCTGACGTATAAGAAGGAAAACACGAAAAGTACGTCTGAGCAAAACTTGTCTAGTGAGCGGATAAAGGGGAATAAAAATGGATAATTTTACTTGAATAAAAGGGCTAAGTATTTCAAAAATACTTTAAAGCAAATGCTTAAAAATTTCAGAAATCATAACATATAAGTAAACTAATATAATCGGGAACATAAAATGCAGATTTATCCGAAGTCCAGAGGGTTCATTTTAATTACAGAGATGATGCAGGGTAGCTAATCCATACATCCAGATTGTGAATGGAGTGTGGGCAAATCACACCGAACATTCACCAAATAACAGACATTATAACATATTCCTAGGATCGATCCATACGCCTCTGAACAGAACAAAACAGACAGTCCGAAGACCAAACAGAAACAGAGACGCCGTGAACTCAACCCACCATCACGGAAGGTGCCACATCATTCTATGCCACAATGATGGGTCTGTGGTCCCCACATAAAAGGGTTTCGACTTGGGTAACTTAATACATGTACAGGTATACACATAGTTGCAAACTTGTAATTATTCGAAACATATAACTTGTAAACATTTTTAAACTTGCAAACTTGTAACATAATATAAACAATCAGAACATGCAAACTTGTAAACATGTAAGCTCGTATACTTGTAGATTCGTAAACTTATAAACACGTAAACATGTAATCCTGTAAACCATGTTGACGTGTAAACTTGTAAACTCATAAACAGGTAACTCACAAACACATGAAACTCATTAACATGTAAATAACATATTTCATAAATCATTTTCTATTAATAACAGATGTGAAACGTTTTCTAAAAACATAATCAAAACGGAAGCTTGATGAGTAAATATATATATAAATACGGAATCAGATGCCCGATGGCCAAACGGCACGTATCAATGAAAGGGGTATAGACTATCCGTACCTTAACGATGATTACAACTCAGATGATAGATAACCGTATCCTACAATATTGTTACGTTTAAAAGTACACACATTAGAATTAGATTCGTATTGATGCATTATTTATATATGATAATTTCTAGTTATTCGAATAACTCATATATTAATATTAATTAGTTTATAAAGACACAATTTTACTGTTTTGTCTTCTTTTTCTATATTTCGTCTTCTTTTTCTAATATGTTAAAACAGATTGTTGGAGTTATTTATTTATTTATTCTTTATTTATTTTATTTTCTTAAAATTAAGAATCCTTACATGGTTAGCTAGGGTGCATGCAAACTTTTATTTATAAATAACAGTATAATGGGTTATGTGGTTACCTTAGGATTGATAAGAATAGTAAAGCGAAACAACGAAACGGTTTCCGGGAAACGTCGATGTAACATTCGTTATTTTTCAAGCCCAAATTTTGACCCGTTTGAATTTTTATTAACCAGGCGTTTATTTATTTATTAAAACCAATAAGTTATTAGTTTGGTTGGTGATTGATCATTTATTTAAATTACACCACTCGTATATGTGTCATTTATTTAATAAAATATTAGAACTATCCAACTTGTACAAAAGTCACTTTTTTGTCATATTCTATCCTAACTTGTGAACCATCCAAACCCGAAGGACCATTCTGAAAATTTTTAAAATATTATTTTTAAATTCATCTTCTTCTTCTCCCATCATCACCATCGAGCTATACCCCCCCCCCCCCCCCATTGCTTGTTCCTCAATCTTCGGCGTAATTGATCATTACCAAATCAATACTTGATCCTAAACGCGTTCCACCGACACCCTAGTTGTGGTAAACATCAACTAATTGACAGCTAATCACTTCCTTAACAAACCGCGGATCAAACCGACTCTAAAACACTATATATACTCAGCCGTAATGCAATTAAATTACACCACATACTCCTCACCATATAACGACTCTACGCCCTAAACTAATTTCAGCCAACGAAGCCACCAAGGTCAGTTTTGATAGGGAATTTAAGTCGCAAACACTAGCTCGTTGACCTATACCCATTCATCACCTATTACGTTAATTAAAACATGCATTTGATTCGTTTTTAGCTAAGGAACGTTAACCCTAAACAAATTTTAATCACCATCGCCGTATTGTTGATCAATTGGAGCGAAATGGATTTAGAGTTTATCCTTTGAGCTGGATTTTGTATTTGACCGCCTGTTCTTATTTGTTTTCTGTTAATATATTTCACAGGTGACACCCCAGTACAGCTGGTCTGGGGTGTGGGTGTTAAAACAGTTAGAACCAGTCCAGGTGCAAGTTCGAACCCCCTAGACCCGGTTTTGAGATTTTATTTTTTATTTTTTTTTTATTAATATTATTTGATAATATTATAATTAGATATCACTAAATAAAAACTATCTTGTTAAATCGAACCTCCAGCTTTGTGTTATTTTGTACTTTTGAACTTTTGATTTGTAATTAATCTATATATATATATATATATATATATATATATATATATATATATATATATACAAAATCTATTTTATTCATTTAAGTATCTAATGTAAATAATAATAATAATAGTAGTATTAATAACAATAACAATAATAATCATAAAAATGGCAAGAACATAAACTATAAAAGACTCCAAAATTCTTTTAAACGGATTTGTAACCGTTATGTCATGTCTTATTATTTCTTTTTAACTATTTCTACCCTCTAGTTATATTATTTACAAATTTGTGAAGATTGTGTTTAAACCCTATCAAAGCCCATAACCGTCTGTCTTGTTATTGTTTCTTTAATCTTAATTAATTATATTAGTATTAACTAGGAATTTTGTCAACGTATTCCGAGGACTCTATCTTATCTTCTTACCACCGTCTCATCATTTATTTCCGCTCATTAAGGTGAGTTTACATTCCCCTTTTTTTTCCATCTTTTATATTTGGGGGTAGCATATTTACCTTATTCAATCTTTTTATTGTTTTATTTCTACATCTATTTCAAACACAATTCGTTATATGTTTATGTGTGATGATTGCAATATCTATGACTATGCTCTATGTGTTTAAGTGTTTATTTTATGTTTGGTGGTTGGTATCTCATCCTCATCTATCCTCATCTAGTATGATCATAAATTTACCCAAGTACTTTGATTTCGTATCAATAAGAACGGGTCCACATCTATTTAGTTGTTTACATTTTCATAAGAATTGTAATACTCATTATTTACATATGAATTGTGGTTTTTATCTATATATGTATCTCAACTAAACTTATATATTCTCACCAACATTCGTGTTGACAAACTCTATTTTTATACATGCTACAGGTACAAGTAATTTACATTGATCAAGATTGAAGATATTAGTTTTTACCTTAGGATATATATTCAAACAATAAATAGGATGTATTTGTTTTGATTATTATATTTGTGTACGTGTTTAATGTTAATGAAGTTAAATAATTATTAACGTTTTAATTAGTGTCTTCTGAGCTACTGTCCAATCAATACGTTACGCCCCGATATGTTCCGCCTTTTGGTCATGGTGTGACAGATTGGTATCAGAGCCGAAGGCTATAAGATAGGTGGTTAGATATAACGGCCTAGTAGCATGCTTTGGGTCCCTATGCGTGATATGCCTTTACGTGTTTGCACCCTGAATTATATTATTGATTGCAGTAGCTTAAATACTATTTAATGATTTAATATTATTCTTGTACATAAAAGCACACACTTAATCTAAGCTATGTCTCACTCTTAAAATTGTTTTCAAAACTCTAGGACGATTTTTAAAAAATTGGAAATTCCTTAAGAAATCCCATGTTTTTACTCCCCTCTCCTTGAGAATGATTCGTGGAATGGATATGTAGTAATTGTAAGAGGGACACACTTGTTTACCAACCCTTGACACCAAGGCTTGCGAGCCTAAGGAAGTGCAATGCGCATAAATCTCAATCAACCGCGAGACCTGGTTGCCTTCCTGTAGTGTTCGGTAAGAGTGTGAAACTTATTAGGCCAAAGCATATCACACCAAACGTACCCGAATCTGCTACCCTCATTGTATCAAACGTGGTCATGTGACAATCACACTCTTAAATCAATGATGAGATTTTTCCCCAAATTTTTTTTATTTCATTAAGAATGAATACTTTATCAAATTATCAATTTCATTATTACTCTAAGTTAAGGTTAATAAAATTTTATTTTGTATTCTCATGAATTTTCACAAAACTCCAAAATTCACATAGTTATATAATTTTTTTTCCATAACATAATAATTTTTTCACGTGTCGTCATTGTAGCATGTCTTCTTCCCGCCTTATCAACCGTAACCGTCGCACCGGCAACTCAGGCCATAGCATGTCATCTCGCATTGCTAAGGGAATCGTGGAAGCCATCCAACAATCATCTCTCAACTCCAAACTGTGAATGCCCCTACATCATCCACAACACCGAACCCAATTGCTTACCCCCTCAAACAATTCAAGAGTGCCAACCAGCCCGAATACTTCGGTATCGACGGTGCTACCATTCTCCTCCAATGGTTCGAAGAACTGGAGAGCATATTCCTCCATTGTGAATGTCCCGATGACAAGAAAACCGCTTACACCTCAAGCATGCTCAAGAAGAATGCCCTGAATTGGTGGAACGGTGAGAAGCGCACGCTTGGCGTTGAGGTTGCCATGGCCTTACCATGGGATGAACTCAAGAAACTCATGCTCAAAAAGTTTTGCCCGAAACATGAGCTTCGGAAGTTAGAAGAGGAATTCTGGAATTTGAAACAAGAAAGGGGTAATGACACCATCTACAACGATCGTTTCCATGAACTGAGTCTTCTCGTCCCCCCACATGGTCACTCCCCTTGAACGTTCAATCGACAAGTACATCTCTGGTTTGCCTATGCAAATCCAAGATTCCGTCCTAAGTCATGACCCTCAAATCCTCCATGATGCCATCACCTTAGCCGGCACCCTCACCGAAAACCACGTTAAGGTCGGGACCTTGACTCGGAAAAATTCCAAAAAGCCCAATGATAAGCCTGCATCCGAGCCCACCAACGAACTCAAGCCCGAATCTCCCAAAACCGAGTCTTCTAAGCCCGAATCCTTCAAGCACAATAACAACAACTCTCCCCACTACCGCACCAATAAAAGAAAGTCCAGTTCCCAAAACTATGTTCTGGCCCAATCGCAAGCCCAACCCACCATGAAGCCCTATACAGGACCCCACCCATTATGTGATACGTGTAACTTTCACCATTCGCCTAACCTCAATTGTCGACAATGCACCCATTGCAATCGATTTGGTCACCTATTTACCACATGTCGTGAACGCAACCAACTTTTGATGCAACCATTTACCTCACCTCTTACCCAACCCCAAACTTCACCCTATGCTCAACCATTTACTCAATCACCCTCAACTATTAGAGCTTGCTACAATAGTGGAGACCAAAGCCGTTATCGCAATGCATGCCCAAGACTCGCACACATGAACCAAATTCAATCCTACCTGACCCAAACCGCTCAATATCAAGCTTACCAAGCCCAAGTAAATCAACTTCAACCAATCCAAGCTCAACCCATCCAAGCAATTCAAGCCCAACCCATTCAACCAATTCAAGCCAACCAAATCCCAACCAACCAACCTCAAGTGACCAAGCTACTCAAGGACAAGTGTGTTACATCAACGGTTCCCGATTCTAAGCCTAACCCTTCATGAAGACATTCTACGCAAAAGACGTTTCTTTCATTTAGTTCTTTTCATTTAAATCTAATGTATTGACTTCCTTAAATCCCCAGTTTTGTTATGAATGAGAATTATGGTTATTTATAATGGTATTCAATCCCTCATTTATTCCTATTTTGTCGTTTATTGCACTGTTTATTGTTACACAATTTATTATCATGATTTAAGTGGTCTATGACCGGTTATTTACCGGAACTATGTGCACGGTGATGTGCATAGTTATCTAATAGTACCGTATTTGTATCATAAACTACCTATGACTGATTTCCTACAAACGTTTTGGAAATTGGTATTATGAGCATGTGTTGTACATAGTTATCTAATAGGAGTCACATGTACAAATTTTATTTCGATATTTTAATACATGGCTACCTAAACTCCTCCAAACTCACCTCATCCTCATGGTACTTTTACCTCATCCCATCGATTTTATAATCTTGATTTCAACCCTCAACTATTATTATATTCAGAAGTCATGTGATTTACATCGTATGCGTAAGTTACTTATATAATTTTCCTCTATCTATTTATTTCATTTTGTTGTAATCACTTTCGACGGTTAACTTCAACAATTTCGTTAATTCTTATTTTATTTATTTATTATTATTATTCTTAAGATTATTTACTAGTTATTTATGATCATTAAATTTTTCATATTTATATATATGTTCATTGCTATCGATCAAATGATTCTATAAGAAAAGGGTTTTATTTTACCCGTGTTTTCAAACCCGCACAACAGGACGAACCATGTGCATCATGCGACGATCTAAATAATTATGAGTGCATGCATAATTATCGAAATCCTCGCATGGAATTTATAGTGAATACGGTTTTGCACTATAACTCGGAACCTAGGGTGATTTTGGGTAACGATACAAATATTGATGTGATAAGGGCATGGTGGATACGCCGCTGGTACATCCTATATATAAGTGTCCTTATCATATTTTCCGTTTGTAACGTTATTCGGGTCACTCGAAAGTCTGTGTTATTTTTATATATGTAAAAAAAGGGGTTTCTCTTGGTGGGGATAATGGCACGTGGTCAAATTGTTGTAACACGTTTAGTGGGGATAATGGCGGATTTATAGGACTTCTTGTTGTGTCACAAATAACTGAGTACTGAGGATATGTTATTCTTAAAGGCGTGTCTGGATCAATTATCCTTCCGAAGAGTTCTGGAGCTATGTCAGGATCATGGATCCTCGGTATCTGGTGTTGTTAACGGTTGTTTCTCATGTGTAGTCTTATATTTGATAAATATAATGGCTCAAGGACGTGGTCTAACCTAAGATTTAGCTACAAGGCTCCTTCAGCACGTGGTCAAAGAGTGGGAGTGGCTAGTGGAAGAATGGCAAGAAAATAGGAAAAGTTGTTATAGATATTTTTCTTATTTAATAGAGTTTATGATCAAATTAGGTCACTACACACTCATTAACTGCGGACATTTCACAAACACTCTCTGTAGAACTCTCTATAGCAGCTAGTTCACACACTTAGTTATTTTTGTAATCTTTGATCATAAACTCCACCAATTGTAACACCCTTTTTTGATTAATAAAGTGGTGATAGACGATTTGTCATCACCCGGGGTTTTTTTCTTTTGATCTGAACAAGATCAAGGGTTTTTCCTCGCAACAAATCGCTGTGTTCATACCTATTTCGTTCATACAATCACTGTTGATATCATAGCACTATACCTCACAATTACAGATTTGAATACATTATCCTTAGCAGATTTTTGTCCAAAACAGTTATTATTATTAATACTTTACGTATGAGTGTAAAGTTACAGAAATCAATTTCATCATTTTTTTTTCTTTTATTACATTTCTCGTCATTGTTCTTACTAATTTATTTGTTTAAATTAATATTTACATATGATTTTGGTACAATAGATCGAGCATATTACATATTATTATCATAGCATATATTAAATTATATTATTAAATTTTATGTTTTAAAATTCTTGGTTATCACATATGATATATTTTTTCTTATGTTATTCAACTTTATGATCAATTAGACTATCTCATATTTGTTTTGCCAGCTCTTTGTTTAGTCTTTTACAACTTCATGGTCCACTGCATAGTACGTGCACATCATATATTGCATAGGGTAAACCTATTTACACATAGATTGTTTACACTTAGAAAGTTATTTCAGGTTTGAAAACCTGTTGATTTGAGATCTAAATTAGTTGGTTTGTATTTGCTTGAGAAATCAACACAATTTATATACTTTTCTGTGATGAAGTTACACTGATTAGGTCATATTAAAAAATGGTATTGTAGTTTAGTTTTGCTAACTATTATACCGAAAACCAAACTCAACTTAAACTTACTGAATTTGGTTCGGTTTTTGTTTATCAACGAATCTATTTGGTTTGTAACTTGCCAATTCGGTTATTTGGTTTTAACGTTTGTTAAACTTTTTGTATACTTCTTATCTCATTTTAAGATGATTTGAAATGTTTCCTATATGGTTTGAATAAAATATAAAGAAAGAATCATTTAAATAGTTAGCTAACAAAACCATATAAATTAACTATAATTAGTTGACTGAAGAAAAAACTATTAAAAATATAATAAGTTGGTTGAATAAAAATAAAAGAAAAATGAGTTGCAATAGACTATAAAAAAACTCATTTTTATAAATAGTAAAATCACATATTTTAATAAATACTTTTTCCTCTCACTTCACTTTTAGAAAAAAAAACTCACTTTTAGTTCCATTTTGTTTATTTAAACATGTTTTTTTATAAGTTTGTTTGGTTTATGCCTTGTGGTGTACATTAAGTCTTTTAGTAATTTAACACTCGCAAATGATGTTGTTGGGCTGTTTGTGCTTTGTTTGTTTAAACGAGATGTTGTTGGAGTAAACATGAATATGGCATCTTACAACATTAAGAAAATGTGAGTGTTTATCAACATTGTTTCAATCATGTGATTATTGTTTCTCTAATTGTTTACATATAATATTAGAATTGATGATAAAGGCATTTTAGATTTTTTTTGTCCTATTTCTTTTTATCATGTTTCGTTAGCTTAATGTTTAAATGTTTCAGATTTCAAAGGTTTTAGACATGTTTCAGATATCGAAGCCTTGCTTTTGTCATTCACTCTGACTCAAAGCATTTATCAAGTTGAATAATGATTTTAAGGATATACAAGATCTTGTGAAAATTACTATTATATGTTTATTGAACACATGTGAAGTTTGTGATCTTAATTAGGGAGCTTACTGTGTTTTTTTGTTATATTGAAAAACAGTGGATGACAAGATGGACAAGAAGTATGATGTGAAACATTTAATGTACATGCTTATATGACTTTTGGTTATAGAGTTTGAGTAGTGGTGAAATATAGTTTTTTAAATGTTACTTTCTATTTAATGTCATTCTGTTTCAATATCTTTATTCATTTATTTTAAAAATGAAATACTATGAAATTATAATGCAGAAAAATACATATTTAAACAATTAATCAATTGTCTAATGTAAGTTGTTTTGTAATGACGGTTAAACAAGGTTGCAGCTTAGATAATTTAATTGGATTTAAAAATTTCTAGATTGTCAAATCGTAAGTTATTATTAAAAATTGGACTTTGAGTTATGCTTCTAAGAAATTTTAGTGGTCTATGCAAAGAAACAAGAGTACATGTAAAAATATTTTTAAGTCGAGTTATAGAAGCTAAAGTAATATCATAAACCAATATCGGAGACCGCATTTTTATTTCAAGAACAAGCTTTATACTATCATATAAAATAATTGTGTTTCAATTTTAAAGGAGGCAACTTCCGCTTGGTATTTGTTTTGTAATGACGGTTAACAATCACTTTCGAGTGTTGGTATATTTCTTAGATAACCAATTTTCTATCATGGTCAGTTGTGTGTTGCGCTGTCTAGAGTAAAAACCAGAGACAGACTAAAAGTACCATTTTTTTATGAAGATGGTAAACTTTCAAATAAGACTACAAATATTATACATAAAGAAATTTTTTTATGATAACTTCATCATGTAACTTTTTTTGTCTTGTGTAATTTGTAATTTATTCTATTCATTCATCTAAAGCAAACTATTACTTATCCAACCCGTGTATCACAGGGGTCAATAACCTAGTATCCTATTAACCAAAAATATTAAATAAGGGAAAATTCCCAAAATAAGTCGTGGTTAGTTTACATGGTTTACATTACCACTACGAGTAGTTTACTAGTAGTTAACTTGTCGAGACTAGTTTACCTTGTTTACATTACTAGTACGACTAGTTAGTTAGTAATTAACTCGTTGTAGTTAGTTTACCTGATTTACGTTACCACTAGTTTATTAGCAGTTAACTTGTCGAGACTAGTTTACATTCCCAATACGAGTAGTTAATTAATAATCAACTTGTCGGGATTAGTTTACCTAATTTACATGACCAACATAGTCACCCAATGGTTAATACCAAGTGTAACTATCATGTAATTTAGAGAAGTCAACGTTGTTTCCAAAGATTAAATAAATGTAATAATTTTAAAAAAAATTAGTAATTAAATTACTAGGTTAATTTATGAACTTTTTTATACTATTTTATTTGTAAATACAATATATACCATTTACTAGAATTAAATAATTAAAAAATGATCAACTTTCAAAAAAATTAAACAGAACCAATAATCGTAGATATAGAATTCAATCGCATGTTACGTAATATAAAAATAAGGGATCACAGAAAATAAAGATATGACATAATATTTTGTAAAAAAAATTACATAAAAATAAGGGATTAAATAATATTTTTATATATTTTTAAATATTTATAAAATAAGCCGGAATACCGCTAAAACGAGTCGCAGCGGGTAGATTGTAACGTTAAATTAGTCGCGGTGAGTTAACTACTAATAAACTACTCGTGTTGGGAATGTAACCGGGTAAACTAGTCGCGAAGTGTTAACTACATATAAACTACTCGTATAGGTAATGTAAATCAGGTTAACTAATCCCAACAAGTTGATTAGTAATTAACTACTCGTATTGGAAATGTAAACCAGTCTCGACGAGTTAACTACTAATAAATTACTTGTATTGGTAATGTAAACCAGGTAAACTAATCGTGACGAGTTAATTACTAATAAAATACTCGTATCGGGAATGTAAACTAGTCGTTGACCAAGATCTACTCGTAACGAATATTTGACCTTTCAAACTAACCATTCCGGTTAGTATTTTATAAAACTAACCGGTTCGATATATTTTGTAAACAACCACCTTGTGACATTCGTCAATTTCAGGTTAACTCCGTTAACTCAACTCCGTTAATTCAAACTTAAAGATCACTGATTCTATAACGCACACCTCATTACATTTAAACTAGGGTTTAAATGACGCTAGACAATTACTAGATGTGTAGTCTTTCGGGAATTGCACCGAAACGCAAACGAGTTGACGCAAACAATTGGTGAATAAACGAAAAACGTCAAAACAATAATTATGTGATAATTATGTGTTAGACATATGTGTTACTTGATTATATTATGTGTGATGCTAAACAAGAAACAAGAACTAAATTAATTAAGCTAGAAAAGTAACATTTGAAAGTTGAGGGACTTAAGTGTAACATCATGTTATTATTAATAATATGTAGAACCCTAATCTCTTTCTCTCCTCTCCCTCACAATTGACGGCAGCCCCCCCCCCCCTTGTCTCCCTTGCGATCGGCTCACATACACACACATATCCTTTGATTTTTGATCTTGTCTTTCGCAATTGAAGCATCCTACACCCGTTTCTAGTCATCATCTACCCTCCTCTTGCTTTCTTTGGTGTTTTTGAAGGTATAATTATAAACCCTAAATCTGAAAATTATATATATGGTGTTCATATGGCTTGTTTTGATTAGATGATGGTTAATTATGTATTGATTGTTGATTTGATAACTAGAATTTATGTTATTGCATGTTAATTGCTTGTTTCCTTGATTTTGAGTTCAAGTAAACCCTAATCATGTATTTGGTGTGTATTTGATGTGCATGGATAGTGGTTATGGTGTCTAGAATGTCATATGAACGGATTATGGTTCATAGATAGTTAATATGTTGAGTTTGGATGCAAACAGTTTCTGGACAGATTGTGTTATTGATGTTCAATTGACTGTAACGTGGTGTGAATGTGAAAATTGGTCGAGATAATTGATACTACAGTAAACTAGGTTGAGTCTAGTTTCTAAAGAATATAAATTTGTAATTTTTGAACATGTAAAAGTTAACTTTTATGATTTTACAAAAACGTTGTACAAAGCTGAGTTGTGAGACCTGCTGTTAGGTTGTTTTGTAAATATTATATCTCATGAACTACAAGGCCAAATGGGTTGGTTCCACTTCTGGAAGTTAACTTGTTGAGTTAAGAACCCAACCCAATTAATCTTGCATTTGTTGGATTTTTCATTTAACGGTAATTTCAAATAACATTCTGTTGCGCATGAATTTGACTGTTATGTGTTTGCTGTAATGTTTTGATCATTGTGAGAAACATATGTGGAATAAAAATAAAATAAAATATGTTCTGGAAACCTAATACATGTATGCTTTTGTGATGATTTTTGGTAAATTAATTGAGATGCTATGATCGGTGGAATAGTACAATCCTTCAAGTAGAATTTCTGTCTCGGTGAAACTAGCTGCTGAATTTTGTGAAAATGCATGAAACATGATAATTGCTAGTTAATTGTTATGTTTTGACCAAATTGCCCTTGCGGGGAATAATTACTAGATGATTGATATGTTTTGACCAAATTGCCCTTGTGGGGAATATTTGCTAAATATGTACACTATTAACACTTGACACGTAAATAGTTGTTCACACACGTAACGTATCACAAATGTGCTTGTTAAGTCACACACGATTCACAAACGAAACACGAAACGTGTCTTGTGCTTAGGAATTATGTGCCGGGTCTAGAGACTCGATAATAGTTCCGATACTTAGAAAATCTCCTTGTTGTTATAGAACGCTAGTGAGAGTTTTCTGTGACGCGCATCACTTGGTGACTTGTTTTTGGGAATTCTTCGCAAACAGTGAGTTTCACTTACCCCTTTAAACTGTTTTAAACGCTTTTCACTTGGGGGAGATAACATACTCCGATAAACGCAATTAAGATTTTGTTTGTAAATTATATATCACTTGTAAAGGTGTAAG
Source organism: Bidens hawaiensis (assembly GCF_021521415.1). NCBI lineage: Eukaryota > Viridiplantae > Streptophyta > Magnoliopsida > Asterales > Asteraceae > Bidens > Bidens hawaiensis. The sequence continues at coordinate 1,051,188 of NW_027491488.1, forward strand.
GCCCCGTTACCGGTAACCCTACTTTCGTGTTGGATTTACTCATAAACACAGTTCTAAATATCAGAGTTAATTAAAACATTTACGCGGAATATAAAACTTTCATAAAACATTACAATATTTCATAACTTGTCTCGAAACATCCTTGTCTTTCACATTAAAACATTAATAATCAAAACATCATAAGTCTTCAGATGCCAGATTCTTGTTCAGTGCCATGTGTCTCCTCAAGCGAGCTGCCTCATCCTACTCACCTGCGTGCATACTAAAAGTCAGCTACGCTGAGTGAGTTATAGATAATCACATAATCATACCATTCACATAACATTATATTCTTTCATTCATACTTTTATACTTTCATACTTTCATACTTTCTTACATTCATACTTTCTTACTTTCATACTTTCTTACTTTCTTACATTCATACTTTCTTACTTTCATACTTTCTTACTTTCTTTTGTATTAACTTACTTTCATATCTTATGTTATAAAGAGCATTACGCCCTACATTCCTCGAGTATTATTAGGGCTCGGTACCCTCTTTCCTCGAGTATTATTAGGGCTCGGTACCCTCTTTCCTCGAGTATTATTAGGGCTCGGTACCCTCTTTCCTCGAGTATTATTAGGGCTCGGTACCCTCTTTCCTCGAGTATTATTAGGGCTCGGTACCCTTCTTCCTCGAATATTAGTAGGGTTCGGTTCCCTAGTTCTCGAATATTAGTAGGGTTCGATTCCCTCTTCGTTACCATACCACCATACATCATACCTCGAGTATTATTAGGGCTCGGTACCCTTTTCGTAACCATACAACCATACATTATCATTTCTTTCTTTTATTATCTTTATCACGTTCATACACATAAACATACATATCATACTTACCTTACAAATAGCGTTACGACCTGACAGTACGTGCAATATCCGAAGATCGTTCACGTACCATCAAGCAATCATTCATACATATCATATCATTCACATAAGGCATACACTTATCTCTTAGGATAAGCGTATTAACAAACATATTGAGTATGCACACAGCCCCGAAAACATAACACATAAATGGGGCTAGAAACTCACCTGAACACGGTTACGTTCTCCGTTGATCGTAATCCCTTTCTTCAGTTGTGTACGGCTGACTGTATAACAAGTATACATATCAATTTAACTATCACTACTTATAACATCTTTCTAGTCTTAATTACTACCCACAACGAACGGGGGTCCGGGGGCAGCGCCCATGGTAGCGGGGTCTAGGGGCGGCAGCCCCTAGCAGGGTCCAAGGGGCAGAGCCCCTGGCTGGGGTCGAGCTGCCAGGTCAGCTTGGAAAAATTTTATTTCCATTAACTGTCTTAACACATTTTCCATTAGGTTTTTTAATTTATTTTCAAAACGAACTTCACTTCAGGCGAAGTTAAACCTCGGGCGAACTTGGCTTCAGGCGAAGTTAAACCTTAGGCGAACTTGGCTTCAGGCGAAGTTAAACCTTAGGCGAACTTGGCTTCAGGCGAAGTTAAACCTTAGGCGAACTTGGCTTCAGGCGAAGTTAAACCTTAGGCGAAGTTACGCTTGAAGGCGAAGTTACACTTGAAGGCGAAGTTCATCAGGCGAACTTAATCTTGCAGGCGAAGTTATCGCGCTGCAGATCTGTTTGCCCATAAATCCTTCGTTTCTTAGCCAAATAACTCGATTTTGGTACCCACGGAATCGTATGATTGGCGCCTACAAATCCCAACCATCAAATCGGCCTAAAATCGACGTTTTAGGGGTCCGATTTGGGCAGTTTGGGTTTTGGGTCCGGTTAACCCATCCAATCCTAACCATTTTCAGTAATATTAGCTTTGGTGGATTTGTTCTTACCTTACCAACTCAGATCTATCAACAAAATCTCGGGTCTCGGCTTCGAATCTTGATCGGTTAGAATGTGTGTGTTTTGAGTGTGTGAAGAAAGAAGGTGGAAATGAAAGATTGGGTTTGGGATGGGATATTTATATCCCTCTAAGCCCACGGACCCGAGGCCCATTCTCATTTAACCCATCTTACGCAATCTAAGCCCAACTCCCTCCTTACTCGACATTAAATAATTAACAACGTGAAATCACTAAACATAACTTTCTTTATTTATAAATAAAATTTTAGGATGTTACAAGTCTTCCCCCCTTAAAGAGGTTTCGTCCTCGAAACCTAACTATTACATAAACAAACTAGGGTAGAACTTGCGCATCTCATCCTCGACTTCCCAAGTAGCATCTGATCCCTTGCGGTGTTTCCATATCACTTTTACCAAGGGTATAATCTTGTGACGAAGCTGCTTCTCCTTGCGATCAACGATCTTTATCGGTTGCTCGATGTAGTTCAATTGTTCATCAACCTCAATGTCCATTAATGGCACGTGAGACGTGTCATCAGCTAGACACTTCCTTAGATGAGAAACATGGAAGGTTGAATGAATTCCTTCTAACTCATCGGGTAAATCCAGCTTATAAGCTACTTCACCCACACGTTTTATAATCTTGAACGATCCAATGTACCTCGGACTCAACTTTCCTCTTTTCCTAAAACGGATAATCCCCTTCCAAGGCGAGACTTTGAGCATCACATAGTCACCCACGTTAAACTCAATTGGTCGTCGCCGCTTATCTGCATAAGACTTTTGTCTGTCTTGAGCTGCTTTCATTCTTGCTTTGATCTGATCGAACTTTGAAGACGTTTCTTGAACCACTTCTATGCTTCCCATTTCCTTCTGACCAATCTCACCCCAACACACCGGGGTTCTACATCGTCTACCGTACAGCATCTCAAACGGTGGCATACCAATACTTGAATGGTAACTGTTGTTATAGGAGAACTCTGCCAGATGCAGATGATCATCCCAACTTCCACCAAAATCTAAAACACAAGCACGTAGCATATCCTCAAGGGTTTGGATCGTCCGTTCGGACTGTCCATCAGTTTGAGGATGATACGCCGTACCGATGTTCAACCTCGTCCCCATAGCTTCATGAAATTTCTTCCAGAACCTCGAAGTAAACCGTGTATCCCTATCAGACACGATCGATAACGGTACTCCATGCTTGGTTACCACTTCCTTGATGAACAAGCTTGCTAACGTTTCTGACGAGATGGCCTCTCGTATGGGCAGAAAGTGAGCACTCTTGGTCAAACGGTCCACGATCACCCAGATGGTATCATGTTGCTTAGCTGTACGAGGTAGCTTAGTTATGAAATCCATGGTGATGTGTTCCCATTTCCACTCAGGTATCTCTAGCGGTTGCATCTTCCCATAAGGCTTTTGGTGCTCGGCCTTGACTTGTAAGCAAGTTAAGCACTTACTAACATAATCCACTACATCATTCTTCATTCCTGGCCACCAGTAATCTCTTTTCAAGTCTTGGTACATCTTTGTAGCTCCAGGATGGATTAGTACCTTGACTTATGAGCTTCATCTAAGATTCGACTTCTAAGATCACCATGGCGTGGAATCCACATACGGTCAAATCTAGTTTTAACTCCATGAGTGTTTTCCATCAACTCATCTTGCTGGCCATAAATCCTTTCTTTCTTTACTAACCCTTCGTCTACTAACACTTCTGACTGCACTTTGATGATTTCTTCAAAAAGACTTGAGTTCATGATCAACTTGTATGACTTCACGGTTGCAAGGACTTCCTCATTCTTACGACTTAGCGCATCAGCGACCACGTTAGCTTTACCGGGGTAATACTTAATCTCACAGTCGTAATCCTTTATCAATTCTAACCATCTTCTCTGCCTCATGTTCAATTCTTTCTGCTCGAAGAAGTACTTTAAACTCTTATGATCTGTATAGATGGTGCACTTAGTACCGTACAGGTAATGCCTCCATATCTTAAGAGCATGCACTACAGCTGCTAACTCCAAATCATGCGTCGGATAAGTACTCTCATGGACTTTCAACTGTCTAGACGCGTAAGCTATCACCTTCCCTCGTTGCATCAACACGCAACCTAACCCTTGATGCGAGGCATCAGCACAAACAACGAAATCCTCGTCGCCATCGGGTAAAGTAAGGATTGGAGCTTGCGTGAGTCTCTTCTTCAATTCTTCAAAGGCTTCCTCCTGAAACTTCCCCCAACTGAATACTATCGACTTTCGGGTCATACCGGTCAGCGGTGCGGCTATCTTGGAGAAACCTTCGATGAATCTCCTATAGTAGCCAGCTAACCCTAGGAAGCTTCGTATATCAGTCGGATTCTGCGGAGTCTTCCAATTCGTTATCGCTTCAATCTTAGCCGGGTCCACGGTTATCCCCTCCGGATTAATCACGTGACCTAAAAATTGCACTTCTCTTAACCAGAACGCGCATTTCGAAAACTTGGCATACAACCTCTCTTTCTTCAGAACTTCCAATACTTCTCACAAATGCTCCGCATGGTCAGACTCGCTCCTTGAATATATTAATATGTCATCAATGAAAACGATAACTGACTTATCCAACATTGGTCGACACACCCTGTTCATCATGTCCATAAATGCTGCAGGAGCATTTGTTAGACCGAATGACATTACGAGGAACTCGTAGTGTCCATATCGCGTTCGGAACGCTGTCTTAGGGACGTCTGCCTCCTTTACCTTCAGTTGATGGTAGCCTGATCTGAGATCTATTCGTGAGAACCAACTCGAACCTTGCAGTTGGTCAAACAGATCGTCAATCCTTGGCAAAGGATATCTATTCTTTACCGTAAGCTTATTCAACTCACGATAGTCTATGCACATTCTCATACTTCCATCCTTCTTTTTCACAAACAAAACCAGTGCGCCCCACGGAGAAACACTCGGTCTGATAAAACCCTTGTCTAGGAGTTCTTGCAGTTGGGACATCAATTCTCTCATCTCAGACGGTGCTAGACGGTAAGGCGCTTTCGCGACAGGTTGGGCTCCTGGTATTAAATCTATCTGAAATTCTATTTCTCGCTCCGGTGGCAACCCCGGAAGGTCCTCGGGGAATACCTCTGGGTAGTCGCGCACAATAGGAACATCTTTCATTTCTTTCGTCTCGGCCGTAGCGTTGACAACATATGCCAGGTAGGCACCACACCCTCGCCTTAGTAAACCCTCAGCTTTTATCATCGAAATGACATTAAGCCCGGAACTTTCCTTATCACCATAGACCGTTACCGCGCTACCATCCAATGACTTTAACCTTATAATCCTACTCTTACATACTATCTGAGCCTCAAACCCAGACAACCAATCCATACCCAAAACCACATCGAACCCTCCCAAGGTCATAACATACAAGGTAATCGGGAACTCATGTCCCTCCAATTCTATCTTACAGTTCTTAACCATCTTTGTTATTTTAACCGAAGTGTCACTAGCGGTTTCTACTATAAGGGTCTCAGACACTCGGCTACATTTCATTTTAGCTAGTTTACTAAATGGTGTGGCTACGAAACTTTTGTTTGCGCCCGAATCAAATAATACAGTAGCGGAAACACCGTTCACGAGAAACGTACCTGTGACAACATCCGGAATCTGCTTGGCTTGCTCTTGAGTCAGCATGTAGGCTCTAGTTCTTGGCCTGGCTTGATCAGCATCTTTCCTTCCACTACCTCCAGCTTCACTCTCGGTACACTCCCTAGCAAAGTGACCTGTCTTACCACACTTGTAGCATGCAGGCTTAGAACTGCACTCATGAGCATAATGACCTGCCTTCCCACACTTGTAGCAAACATTCGACCCAAATTTACATTCCCCGGCATGTATCATTCCACACTTATGACATGTATCCGAACCCTTTCCCCACCTACACGCACCACTGTGCGCCTTGCCACAAGTCTTGCACGACCTGTTCTCCCAAACTCTCGGCTGTTTGTTCTTAGGGTTCCATATCTGGGTACCGGGTCGTTTAGCAGGAGCGACCCATTTCTTCTCTTTCTTCTCATCTCCCACCACCACATCATCCGCAACCAAGTCTGCATAAACCATTTCTGCGAGTTCGACGGCAGAATCGAAAGTAGTAGGTTTACTTGTTCTGACTAACATGCGAACTCTCTGTGGTAATCCCCTCACATAACACTTGATCCTTTTTGCCTCGGTGTTGACCATATCGGGCACCAACCTGGACATTCGATTGAACTCGGTGGTGTACTCACGGTGTGTCATTGTCCCAGCTTTCAAGTTTAAGAATTTCATCTCCGCCCTTTCAACCTCGGCGTCAGCACAGAACTTCATCATCACTAACTCCTTCAGATCATCCCACTTCATCTCTTTGATCTCTTCACGGGTCTTCCTCTGCTCCACACTCTCCCACCAATACATAGCCTCATCTACGAATGACTGAGTAGCATAACCCACAGCTTGGTCGGGACGGCATTCGCTAATGCGGATAACCTTGTCCATAGCGGTTATCCATTGGAGAGTAGCGATTGCGTCTCCCAACCCGGTCAGCTTTGGCGGGTCGCATCCTTTGAAGGACTTATAGCTGCACCCACCTTGTCCTCTTCTCCTATCATCGACTTTCACAGACTTATCCCCACTCGAGGCCCCTCTTTCACCTTCCCCATCCTTCCTACCATCACCACCCGCCCCTTCAGCAGTTCGTTCACGGCTTCCAGCAGATCCTTCGGGATTCAGGTTCTTCACAGCAGCAACTACAGCCTGAACAATGGCTGCTTGAACTGCAGGGCTAAGTTGAACTTCCTCGTTGTTGTTCTGGTCTCCACCAGCTGCGCTTCCTTCATCTTCGGTGTGGGAAGCTTCTTCTACCGAGGGTTGCCGGACAAGACGAGGCCTGCCACGTCGCCCAGTGCGACCCCCAGTTTCAACAAATTCTCCAGCTCCAGCCATTTGTATTCTAAAGGGGAAAACACAAACATCATCACTCAAGGAACTATTTAGTACAAGGATAGTAAGGCTAACAGGTAATAACAGTGGCCAGTTGTGACTAGCTGATCACGTTACTTTCCGTGTCCTATACACTTCCCTTTATGAGTCTATTTGTGCTGGTTCTACTTAAGCAGTTTGTCAAAGTAAACAATCAATTATTCCTATCCCTGCCGTTCACATATCTTTCCTTTCTCATTAACATATATCATTTAATCATACACCTTACCTTTACTGTTCTTGCTTGAGCAACACATGGCATTCTTGAACTGGCATCTTCTTTCCTTTCTTACTTATATCCCATACTCTGTTCGAGTCTAAGCATGTAGGATGCTTAAATCTCTCGAACTTTGCTCTGATACCAACTTGTAAGGCCCCGTTACCGGTAACCCTACTTTCGTGTTGGATTTACTCATAAACACAGTTCTAAATATCAGAGTTAATTAAAACATTTACGCGGAATATAAAACTTTCATAAAACATTACAATATTTCATAACTTGTCTCGAAACATCCTTGTCTTTCACATTAAAACATTAATAATCAAAACATCATAAGTCTTCAGATGCCAGATTCTTGTTCAGTGCCATGTGTCTCCTCAAGCGAGCTGCCTCATCCTACTCACCTGCGTGCATACTAAAAGTCAGCTACGCTGAGTGAGTTATAGATAATCACATAATCATACCATTCACATAACATTATATTCTTTCATTCATACTTTTATACTTTCATACTTTCATACTTTCTTACATTCATACTTTCTTACTTTCATACTTTCTTACTTTCTTACATTCATACTTTCTTACTTTCATACTTTCTTACTTTCTTTTGTATTAACTTACTTTCATATCTTATGTTATAAAGAGCATTACGCCCTACATTCCTCGAGTATTATTAGGGCTCGGTACCCTCTTTCCTCGAGTATTATTAGGGCTCGGTACCCTCTTTCCTCGAGTATTATTAGGGCTCGGTACCCTCTTTCCTCGAGTATTATTAGGGCTCGGTACCCTCTTTCCTCGAGTATTATTAGGGCTCGGTACCCTTCTTCCTCGAATATTAGTAGGGTTCGGTTCCCTAGTTCTCGAATATTAGTAGGGTTCGATTCCCTCTTCGTTACCATACCACCATACATCATACCTCGAGTATTATTAGGGCTCGGTACCCTTTTCGTAACCATACAACCATACATTATCATTTCTTTCTTTTATTATCTTTATCACGTTCATACACATAAACATACATATCATACTTACCTTACAAATAGCGTTACGACCTGACAGTACGTGCAATATCCGAAGATCGTTCACATACCATCAAGCAATCATTCATACATATCATATCATTCACATAAGGCATACACTTATCTCTTAGGATAAGCGTATTAACAAACATATTGAGTATGCACACAGCCCCGAAAACATAACACATAAATGGGGCTAGAAACTCACCTGAACACGGTTACGTTCTCCGTTGATCGTAATCCCTTTCTTCAGTTGTGCACGGCTGACTGTATAACAAGTATACATATCAATTTAACTATCACTACTTATAACATATTTCTAGTCTTAATTACTACCCACAACGAACGGGGGTCCGGGGGCAGCGCCCATGGTAGCGGGGTCTAGGGGCGGCAGCCCCTAGCAGGGTCCAAGGGGCAGAGCCCCTGGCTGGGGTCGAGCTGCCAGGTCAGCTTGGAAAAATTTTATTTCCATTAACTGTCTTAACACATTTTCCATTAGGTTTTTTAATTTATTTTCAAAACGAACTTCACTTCAGGCGAAGTTAAACCTCGGGCGAACTTGGCTTCAGGCGAAGTTAAACCTTAGGCGAACTTGGCTTCAGGCGAAGTTAAACCTTAGGCGAACTTGGCTTCAGGCGAAGTTAAACCTTAGGCGAAGTTACGCTTGAAGGCGAAGTTACACTTGAAGGCGAAGTTCATCAGGCGAACTTAATCTTGCAGGCGAAGTTATCGCGCTGCAGATCTGTTTGCCCATAAATCCTTCGTTTCTTAGCCAAATAACTCGATTTTGGTACCCACGGAATCGTATGATTGGCGCCTACAAATCCCAACCATCAAATCGGCCTAAAATCGACGTTTTAGGGGTCCGATTTGGGCAGTTTGGGTTTTGGGTCCGGTTAACCCATCCAATCCTAACCATTTTCAGTAATATTAGCTTTGGTGGATTTGTTCTTACCTTACCAACTCAGATCTATCAACAAAATCTCGGGTCTCGGCTTCGAATCTTGATCGGTTAGAATGTGTGTGTTTTGAGTGTGTGAAGAAAGAAGGTGGAAATGAAAGATTGGGTTTGGGATGGGATATTTATATCCCTCTAAGCCCACGGACCCGAGGCCCATTCTCATTTAACCCATCTTACGCAATCTAAGCCCAACTCCCTCCTTACTCGACATTAAATAATTAACAACGTGAAATCACTAAACATAACTTTCTTTATTTATAAATAAAATTTTAGGATGTTACAAAAGGCTAAGTGGCAAACGAAACAATTGAAGTCCTACACATCGAACCGGTTAATATTTGGAATAGCGAGTCACTGTTGAGTAGTACTACTGGGTTTGACAAACCCAACCCAACGCTAAACTCGACTGGAGGTCGAGCGGGTGTAATTTTGGCTAACACATACCATGGTCTGGATGACCTGGTGGCAAGGCACTTGATAAACAGTCAGCTTCGGTGTCGAACACTTAGTAATACTTGTTGTATAGGCTAGCTACCTATCGATATATAATTGATTTAACACTATCTGGTAACGCAAAACGCTGAACGCAAAACGCTCAACGCTTTATTTTATATAAACTTGTGAACTCACCAACCTTGTGTTGACACTTTTAGTATGTTATTCGCAGGTAGCCGAGGCGGGCGCGCGGTATAGGATCATGCATGGATTTTTTTTGAACATTCTGATATGCAAACATGTTTTTAACTATTATTACTTGGGTTTTTAAGGCGTCCTGCGTGACGTAACTTTTGTCTTTTGGTTTTTACGCTTCCGCGCTTATTTTCATTTAAACGTTTTTATGGTTTGATTATAACTAATGATTCCGATCCTGTTAGTTCACACCCTTTGACGATAAAACTCCGTTAGTGGATTTTAAGGGTGTGACACACCTCGTCATGTTTAGTTTGATAAATTACTCGTGCCTCGAAAAGGTTTAAAATCTATTCGTCGCGACTAAAGGACTTCTTATTTACTCGTGGGGCGTTGATTACGAGACATAAAACTTATTTAGTCGTGATGAGTAAATAATTAGTAAACATGCTCGTTACGGTTAGTTTATAAACATGTGCCAAGTTTTAACTGGTTATACAAAATACTCGTCACGACCAGTTTATAATACCTATTTTAAGAATTTTCTTGCAAATGACACGTAAAACCTGAAAAACGTTTTCATAAACGCTTAATTTGACAATTTTCCCATTAAATAATCATAACATAAAAAACTAACGGAATCTAACCTCGTTGATAAAAAACTTGTTGGGAGGTCGAAACTTATAACTGTTGTGGTGCATTTTAAAGTTTGATTTAACACCGATCAATGAAACAAAGTTTAAATTATTAAAATCTATATCCCTTAAAAGAATATATACTTAGATGAATAACGTAAATTTAATTACTAATAGTTATTCTATCACTAACCAGATGGATTAAACGTAAAATTAATTATGTGTAGTATAAATTAATGCCTAGAGTTGAAAAAAAAGTTTTTAAAAATTAACTTTAACATAATTTATAACAATTGCCCTCTTTTAAATCGAACTCCCGTGTCAATGGCCCGTTTTACGGATGCTCTAATCATCATTTTTTTCCTAGTGCTTTTCCCCGCGACACCATCTCATTTATTAATGTATGCCCATCAAAGATAATTCTCCCTTGATATATGTGTACTATTCGAACCGATAACTTAATTAACCACTTTCTTCAATCTTATGGCCAAGACCTTAAATAACATTTATACAAATAACCAACGTAATACAATGTCATGTAATCTTTCATTGTCAACGGTTGCCTTACATTCGTATATTAACCCCTTATTTTCAAAATCTTTCACTTACCTGAAGATTACATCCTTCAACATTTCCAAAGTTCCAAATACTTATGAAACTTAAAATGAATATGTTCGGCCCCGCCGCTTTTTCACCACCACACCTCCAAACCGCCTCCTTTGTTTCTATAGTCAAGAATGGTTTTACCAATGAATCACTATCAACCATCGAAAGCCTTTCACTAAATTTATTTTAGGAAAAACGGCAAACCTCTTCTTTTACTACATTCAGATCTGTCTCCCATACAAGTGTTTTTTTTTATTTAGCCCTAATTGAGGCGTTCATTATTAAAAGGCGTCATTTCAGCCCTTTCTTCAACTTGGCCAATAATGTTTGTATATCTATCACGGATAATAACCTAGGTCTTTGAAGAAAAGGTTCACTCAACTTGTTTGCATAGTACATAAAATCTCACTTTTTATTAAGTTGGCTCATTTTCCCATTTCCCATTTATTTATTTATTTATTTATTTATTTCAACGACCAACAAATATAGAATGCCTAAGTATTTCGTACGGGGTGACTCAATGGCAAAACGTCACCGCCAACTGACATAGCCCAGCCGTACGGAGCCCTTAAATGCCTCAAAGTTATCTTCAGTTCCGGAGAAAACTCACTCACCAAAAGGCTCACTGATGATAAAACCCAAACGCCTTCATGATTAAACTAAAGATAAGAAAGATTCTAGTTTTTTTTCATTAAGCATTCCATGTCCACTTAGTATTGTAAATTTCCCATTTATTAAAAGACCACGAATTATAGTTAGGCTAGTCTTTGATTATTTGTTTTTCTTATCACACAACTAAATATACACGTGTATGTAAAAGATTCCAAAAAACATAATAATATTTTCCTGGAGGGGGGCACATACTTTACTGGGCTATATTTGCTAGAGGGCCACTACCAGACACACCGACAAATAAACAACCATATGAAGATTTATTTATAACATTTTTACTCGTCATCATTTTTTTCTTTTAATTCTGCGGTTAAAAAAACTAAAATTAACACTTAATGAGATTAAATAAACGTACTAAAGAATATTACAAGAATGATTTTCTTTTTTATAAAACGATGTCCTTCAAACCTGAAATTGTTTGTTAAAATTAATAGAAAATCACGAGAGTAATTATTTTTTACGTAAATTTATAACATAAGTTTTTACCTTTATAAGGTAGCAAAAAACTATTTTACATACCTTTCAACTTTATGCTCGTGTATTAACATACATAAAAGATTCACAACTCGATTGCATACGTATTTTCTTTTTTTTTTGTTTAGTGCCTACTTTCTTCATGAATGTATTTATATTCGTGTATTCACTTTGTTACCTTTATGTACTTTGTATATTTTATAAAAGTCATAAGGTGTTCGGCAAAGTTGAAAGTTGTGAGGGGAGTAGGTTATAAGTTACACTTTTGGAACTTATAACTTATGAGAATAAGTTATAAGGAGGTGGAAATAAGGAATCCCAAACACCCCCTTAATCATTTTGTATACTACTAAGCATGTATAATGATGCGTGAATATGAAAAGAAACAGACGAGTAAACGTTCGGTATGAGATAAAAGAATAGATAATGGAATGAATCATATCTTTTTGTTGTTTGGTAGGTAAGAAAAGTTGCGTGAATGAAATTCAAGTGACAAAAAAACTCATACCTCCAAATTAAGAAAATCACCAAAACAAAAAATGGTAATGACGGTGGTGGTTACGGTGACCAAACATTCATTTTTTTATTCTTTCACAATGGTCCATTCCATTCCGATCGTAAATCTTACGTAGCAAACGCTACCTAACTTGTATAGATATATAAAAGATTATTTTTCTGATTTTCTTTATAATTAGAACTCATTTTAACATAATGTCTAGCCTATAAAACCAATTAAAATTTACCACTTTTAGTACTAAAAACTCTTCATAATATTAGGAGTGACCACCAAAATCCAGTGAGATCTTGAATTAAAACCGTACGTTGAAGATGATTGACATATTAGAAAGGTACGATGCTCATTTCATGAGAAGGGCATGTGAGTTGCCAGAGCACCATCTACATCTCAAATGGTCATATGCTGCCACCATCGACCCCTACCTGCATTGCATTTTGTAAGTTTATAGTTATATATATTCCACCAAAATTTGTGATCAGGTTATGGTTAAAAAATTCAACCGGCTAACAAAAAATAACCCACCAAAACAACACGATTTGCACCCTTAATAATACTTAACATAATAGCTTACTAACTAAACTAAATTAATATGAAAAACACAAAAACAACAAAATTATATCAAACGGGAAAAACAAGACGAAAATTAAAACAAAACTCTTTCCCACCATTCATGCTATAAACCTCTAAAACACTAATTTCCGTCGACTCCGGTACAACTTACATTCGCCAGAATATTCACCAAAATCTCGAATCACTTCACTTACCAAATCCTTGAATATCAATCGCTCGGTGTCCATATCACTTCCAAAGTATCGATCGGATAGTCGTCCCAATCTTTAACTTCAACAAGATCCTTCTTAAGAACAGAGCTAATCAATTCCACTAAACCATCACCACTGCCTGTGTTAATAATAACCATCTCTCGAATCCTCTGGAATTCATTCCAGATATGTTTTACTGAAGTTCGAGAGTCTTCTATCGACGTCTTCCATGGCGGCAACTGTCTGTTTCTATCCAGCATTTCGAATATTACGTCGAAGATGAGCTTTCTGTGGCGTTTGGAGACAGTTGATGTGGTATTGGAGTTGTAGAGCTGTTTTTTCGATTGAGAAGAAGACGGTGGAGTCATCTCGAAGGTGTTGTGATGCTCGAAGGATCTCTGAAATGTAAATGAAATCTGGGTCATCGGATATGAATTCTTCTTGTTCTGTTGGTGAGATTTTGGGGCTCCAGTTTTCCTCATAGAAATAACTGTTGATGTTGCTGTTTAAGAAAACAAATCCGATAAAGATAAATTTTCTTATTCACATATAGAATGCAAATATTTACAATTCTACCATAAACTGCTGCTGTTGTTCGAGCCAAATCGAGTCAAGCCGAGCCGGCTCGATTTATAACCGAGCCGAGCTTGAGCTCATATATTCAGCTCGATTAAGATTTCGAGCTCGAGCCGAGTCAACTCAATTGACTATCGAGCTCGAGCTGGCCTTGGCTCAGGCTCGGCTCGGCTCGTGAACAGCCCTACTCCTACATTATGCAGGAGTTTATTTTGATGGCAACAGCAAATGATATTATGTTTTTGACAGTGCTTAACTTTGACCAACTACTATAACCAACTAGATTATGACATGTCAACTAAGTGTCATGTGAACGTAAAAAAGGTTAGTTTTTTGTTTTAACTTTTTACTCTTTTAGATTATCTTTGAAATCAATGCTGTGTGAAGGAGACGACGACTCGTCCTTGTCAAATCCCGAGTCAAGTACCGACACTGGACTCGGTAAAACTGTCGCTGAACTCGGCTGTGACTCAGTGGTCTTGTTCATCTCCGCAATGCTATTTAGCAAGTTGCCACATCTCTCTAATAAACGCTTTCCGTCTCTACAATCCTCCCATCTGGACCTCTGTAATCAATACAAGTTAGTTTGAAACTTTTTAGCAATCAAAATATTATAACAAACAAAGTGGTAGGTAAACGGACAACAAGATGCTAAACAACCCTTTTTGAACAGCAAAGTTGATCTTACAATAAACGAGCCATTTGCATACCTCTGAATCGATTGTATCGATAGTTTCAATGCTTAACGGTTTCCGCTTGCTAATCGAGTCACAGCTTTTTAGGTTACTCTGGATTCGGTTAGGTGAAACGGTTCTAGATCTAATCGGACTTCTTCCACTACCGGAATTATTAAGAGATCTGTGTTGTTCGACTTTTGAGGTTAACGACCGCCATTGTTTCAGGTGAATGCTGGACTCATCAGAATACAAATCTCGATCATAGACGATGTTCTGGTGGCGGGAACCATTGGTTGAATGTAGAAGACCTTTGAGTTGCAAAACTTGTAGAATTTGTTTCAATGTGCTGAGATGGTTCAACTGTTGATCAATTTCTCTTATCTTCAATCTCTTGTCGAAACCTACATGCATTGATTCACTTTTGCTTTGCTTTTGTGATTGATTCGGTTGTTTCAGTTGAAAATTGTTGCAGTCGATGTGTTTCGCAATGACACCTGGATGGCCGTTCTCATTCTCCGCTGGAGATGATTGAGCCGCCACCACCGGCTTACCTGGTTCTTGAGAAAACTCCGGCGACTCACCGACATCCTGTAAATCACTTTCATATCGTAAGTATTGTTATAATTGATATCTTAGTAACCACTATACACAAACATACGGTCACATTTCCCAATTACATTACATTACATTAATTACCGCCCCTTATTAATTAGCAGAAAACATAGCACTTACAGCGGAAGAATTGAGGCGTTTTGGGGAATGAATGCGTTTACGCGACAAAATTTGTTGCCGGTTGAAGATCTGAAGGAAGCTAGACACGCAACCAATTTGTTTCTCGTCATTCTGTCGGTGAACTAGTCCCGCCATTCTTTACCTAGTTGAATTCGAAAATATTTTTTTTAAAATGAAGTTACGAGCTGAATATTTTTTACTTATCAACGTTAAAAAAAATGTTTATTAATGTAGGTAAAACCCTTTTTAGTTTTTACTCTCCTACGCACCCGTTAAACGTTTGTCACGCCACTCTTTACCTAGTTGTGGAACCATATGAAATTTATAACAAACTAGTGATTACCCGCGCGTTGTGCGGTAAAATCGTTCGGTAAAACTCAGGTGTCACAAAGATGAGTCAATGCGAATTTAGTCAATATTAGTTACGTTCGTTATGGTATTGAAACTAAAACAAATTGAAAACAAAAAATAAATATAAAAATTGAGGTATGCCAATGGGGTGCCTTCGGTTGGTCCCGGACGACAGCAGCGAGTCAACGCAAATTTAGTCAGTAATTGCTATATTCGTTATGGTATTGGAACTAAAAGCGTTCGTTACGGTATTGAAACTAAAACAAATTAAAAAAAATAAATATAAAACTTGAGGTATGCCAATGGGGGGGGGGGGGGGGCATCGGTTGGTCCGGGAAGACAACAGCGAGTCAACACAAATCTAGTCGGTAATTGCTATATTCGTTATGGTATTGGAACTAAAACAAAATTAAAACAAAAAATAAAAATATAGGTGAGCCACTTGTTGGGTGATGTTAGTCAGGCCTAAACGCTGAGACAATGACTCAACGACACTCGTATAGCATATTATAATTTTTTTGTTAACAAATTTAAAACAATGTTTATTCGGTCGGTAAACCCGGTTGTTGGTAAAACTCGGCCGTTACAACGGCGAGTCGACTCATATTCGAGAGTTGTGGTGGTGAGTCGGTAAAACCGGGGCACTGGTAAAGATCCGAGTTTCTCGGCGGTGGCTCAACACGATTGTCGATTTCGTTTACATTTTTTACGGCAACGGAACTAAAATAAAGTTTGGTAAAAACCGGGCGTGGGTAAAACCTGAGTGTTGTCGGTACTGGACGTTGTGCGGTGTGTCAGTAAAACCCGAACATTATCAAGCCCGGACATTGTGGCGGTGAGACGACACGAATTCGGTAAAATAAAAAACAAAATGTTTGTACGAATCTAAAAAAATCAGTTGATAAAACTTAGACGTTTTAAAAGTTTGATTTATAATAATCTTATTGTAAATGCTTTTAACTTATGTTTATAAAAATATCTCAATAATAACACAAATGGAAACAAAAAATTGAAAAAATATATTTTTGCCCCTTGCTGAGAATCTATGGCGCCCAATAATGACGAAAAAAAAATGTTGAAGTAAAATACCTTTTGCCTCTGCCGAGAACCGAACCCGGGCAAAACATGGAAAGATCAACTTTCATACAACAACTCCAAGCCAATGGACCAAAGCTGAATTTTATGTTTCAGTTTCACCAGTATCTTATATATATATGAAGTCTTGGAACTTATATCAACTTTGTGACACCAACTTTCTCATTTACTCTATACTAGGTTTTCTACCCGGCGCGTTGCGCCAGGCCGAGCATGTTACTTTACCAAAATGTTAGAACATGCAAGCGTGTACAAAAGCATACCATTGCGTTTCTTTATGTTTGGTACACAATTACAAAACTGGTAACATAGCTCTAGGGTAGCATTTTACATCCTTTTAACTCCCAACATATAGATTACAAAATTAGTTATGAAGTTATCTAATATGCCTACGACTTGAACCAGCGTGGGGGCTGGTTGTCCGAATTGGTTATCATACCAGTACAGTACTCGCTAGAAGAATGACAAGTTCATCGAGCAGCCCCAAAATAACTTGAGCTGATATTGTTAAGTTATTTGAGTCAACTTTCTCTTCCATCACCTAAATATATAGTAAAGGCAACATCACTTGTTTAACATACTAAATGGAAAATGGATATTAAACTACATGTAAATATTCATTTGTGTATATTAATCGTCTGTCAAATTGCATTGAAATAGAAAAAAAATGAAATTAAGTGAATAACCTTCAAACTTTACAGACATCAGGTTGCAAAGATCCAAGTCTAAAATTTTCCTCTTGGCAAGACTGATCATAACATCTGACAGAAGAAGCTCTACTACACCTTTCAGCAACACTTGTTGGCATAACCTATTATACATGTGATCCATTCAAATATTTACAAACAACTTTTTTGATTAAAAGTACTAAAAATAGTGTTATTAAAATAATTAGTGTACTCTTAAAACAATTGTCCCTTTTAGTATGTATCTTAAGTTAAACCTTTTGTCTTTTCAAAATGGATAGTTAAAAATACCTAATATTAACATTTTAACCTTATCAAATAACTAATATGTATACAGTAAATATTAACATTTTAACCTTATCAAATAACTAATGCCGGTACAGTAAGGTTCTCGCTAGAAAAATAAGGTGTAATTTTGACTCATTCACTTAAATATGGGTTCGATAGAAGAATACTGGTATCACACCCACGTTTTGAATATGTTGTTTTATTATAAGATATGCAAATGTCAACACTCGTTTACTAATTTATATTTTAGGTTTATTGTAGTAACCATAACAAACCTAATCGATGTCGACCGAATTTGTGTTGATGAACCGCCGCGATGCCTCATGTTTTGTTACATAGTTATATTTAGTAGAGTAATTCATATTAAATTTCAAGAAAAAAAGTAAAAATAATGTGTGGTTGCCAACCCGGCCCGCGTTTACCCGAATTAAGGCTGGCACGTTTCAACACGAGCCAACCTAGCCTATTCCAACCCACTTGACCTGCTCATTTTACCACCTATAAACCGAAATGAAGACAGTAAGTTGCATACCTTGCAGGATTTCTTTTTTTTTTCCTGGGCCAAGCTAACCTCCACTGCTCAAGAATCTGTTCGAGTTATAAGCATAGTTAACAACATATTGATGATCTTTATTGATAGATTGATACTAAAAACACTATGCGGCAAAATAACCGATAACTTTTTAATGCGGTTCATAACAGGTTATTGTTTAATATGGTTGGGTCACTTTCGTCTTTCTGCTTTCCAGTCAAACGGGTCATTTTATATGCAGGTCGATACCAATAGTATGCTGCGTGGGTTAAAAAGGATTGATTTTAATGCAAATCAAAAAGGTTTATATTTCAGTATTAAAAGGGGTCATTTTTGTTTGCTAGAATGTTGCTAAGTGGTATGGTTGCAGCCCTCGGTTTAGCAACCTTGTGTTTCATTATTGAAATAAAATAGTTAGTGTAAGCTTCAAATAATAATCGCAACACCACTAAGTGAAATCCTAATCAACTGTACACATCAGTTACCACAACTGTCACACTTAGATAAACCACATTTCAGAAGAAAAAACCAACCCTAATAATAGGTTTTAGTTACATTGCCAAACCAAGTTATATTGCCAAACCAAGAATAACACGCATAAACAAAACTTCAAGATGCTGTTTATATAACATTCAAAATCGTGTGTTATAAATTAAAAAGCAAAAGTTTCACCTGAAGTTAAGTCATAACATATAGCTTCTCAACCTCCCTGACGGATCTCATTCCTATTAATCGGTTGTTATGCTCTAGGTTTCTTAACCTTCTGGTACCGATCCATCTATCACATCACCAACAACCTAAGGACTCATTGATGCTGAAATTTAGCTGGCGTTTCAAATATTTTGAATTTGATAAGCTTCTGTTCTAACTCGTTTCGTCCATCCAATCTACTCAACACAAGGAATTAGAAATTAAACAACCGCAAACACTTATATATTTTATCGAAGTGACCATAACAGTGTGTTAAAACTTACCCACCCTGTGTCACTTTCAATATGATGCGCTTTCGTTAACAGTTTTCCTGGAAAAATAATCCAACAAAATAACAAACGTTAGGATTTAAACTCACTAAACGTCTAATTTTAAAAACGACAAAGCATTCAAAATCGAACACAACAAACCAAACAGGCTCAGATATGTATATCAGGGATTGAGGCAAAGACGATTTGGGTTATGGGATGGCTGCAAATTCACGGTTGCATAAACGGTAACAATGCCATCCAGAAATTGCCCCGGCAAACCACAACTCGGATTATCGATATCTCATTAAATTAAAGTAATCATCATAGCCTGCACGTAAACTCATACGATATATAAATGATTATAACAAAAATTCCCCTGTTTCTGGAACGAAACTCATGTGGACCGCAACTTAAAAGAAGCCGCTGTTGCTATTGATCGTCATCAACAACAGCAGAACCCCAAAGTAACACCTTAGCAAAAGCATAAATTGAGTGCCAAGAAACCTAATAATTAGAGTTATTATTATTGTAGATAGTTTAAAACCCATGGGTTGGTGCCACATAACATGTCTGTACAAAGCTTACAAAGCAACCGTCAATTATGGAAAAACCCTAATTTTATAGGTTTTGATGTTAACCTTTCAGCAAAATGAAAACCAATAATAAAATGTTACATATCAGAGAAGCACGTGCATAGAAAGCTTCTAATCTCAAGGGGTAACCACTCCCAGCCACCACCACGACATCGTCGCCACCTAGGGGTTCCACAGAAAACCTGGCAGCGGTCAACGATGATGAACATGGAGCGGCTAACTCAGACCACAGTAGGTTTCAGTCATCGCTTCAGCAAACCACCACCACACAACCGCCACCTATGGTTCCGGTAGGGAACCCGGCAACAATCGGTAGAAAACTGGTTCAACTGAAGCATAATCAGGATATCTATTGAGTTACAAAGAAGAGCAGATAGGATCAAGAACAATTTTAGGGTCAGTTGATTGCTTTTCTAAAAAGCTAATTGTATAGCATCGATGAGACAGAGCGTAAGCCATAGATGGACAACGACGATTGGCTAAACTAAAGGTCCACTAGGAGTTCTCTGGCGCCAAACTTGTTATTTACTATAGATATATAATTAGCAATACAATACCATGTGAAATTGAATTAAAAAACAAGAAGCCGATACTCATATGAAATTCCTATAATGGCGTGATAATACATGAAATCGAAATATGTAACATGATTTCAGAAGTTAATATTGATTAAAGCCATTCATAGTCACTGTTCATGTGGCAATTTCATATGCGTCTACTCTATACTCCAGCATTGACTCAAAATTCTTGATGTGGGCCTAAGTGTTGAAGACCTGGCTATTATATTTCTGGAGGCCTAAGATCGCACTACAAAAGGTGGCCCACGAAAACGGGCATAACTTGGCCAACGAAGCTCCGTTTCAGGCCCATTACCAGTCAAATCGAAGCTTGAGACGAGAAGCACGTTATGGCAAACTGCCTACGACGGTTTAGCACTTTTTATGTTTATGTTTTTTCAGCACTTTTTATGTTTGGCCCATGGCCTTTTTTAGGCCCATTTCGTATTAGAACCTTTATTTATATGCTGGTTATGTAATTTGGAGAGACAGACTTTAATTTTAATAATAATCATTTTTCTCTTCATTTTCCCTAACCTTTGGGTGAGTTTTGGGGGTTTTTGGAAGTTCATCAAGGGTATTCTTTGAATCAACGTGATTCGATCTTCATTATCGTATTACCGCCGCATCAATTCTTCAAAGTAAATGATGTGCAAAACATCAAATTGAAAATATTGAATATTGCGTGTATATTGCGTGTATATTGATTGATGATTTTGAGAACATGATTACTAGTAATTTAAAGAAAAATGTAGTTTCGGGACTAAGTTATAATATAAAGGAAACGAAAAAAATAAAAGAAAGATTGATATCAGAATTATTTTCTCTTAGTTCCCTAAGATTGGAGAAATTGGAGAAAAAAACTGTAAATGTCCAACTTGTTTGATAATGATTGCTGTTGTTTTGCGCAGAGGGGCTTTGTGAATATATCCGCTATTTGTGTTAAAATATGTAGTGCATTCTTTCAATTTGTATCCAAAGATATACGTGGGCTTATAAATATTTATTTGTATTTAGCATATGGTCTCGTGCTAATTAATGGGCCTGGTGGAACTACGAGAGATAGGGGCTTGTGGCAGATCATGGGCTTAAGTTTGGTGTTTACATATGATCATCATATTGTCTACGTAATTCAACAATTAAGGGTTCTATCGGTCAACATAAAGGGGTCGATCTACATGATCTTCTAATCACATTCATACTCACCGTCTGGCTTTTATCTTGTTTGTTCTCTCCTGTTCAATCTTGGATTTGAGTGTTTAACGTTCATCACATTGATGTTCCGATTGTTTATATGAGTGAATTCGAGATACTTTCTTACATCAAGTCGTTACAGTTTCCTCGGTTGAGATTCATATCATACGCTAAGGTTTGAGTCTTTATTTAGTGTTCTTGAGAGTTTTGTTACTAGATCGTTGAGATGATGATTATTAGTTTGTATTTGGTTTGGATTGTATATCTAATTGGTTTCATATCAAGAATATTCAATAAAAGTATAGTTTTCTGACAATTTAACACGTGGTATCATATATGCAAGAATTCAATCCGTTCTATCACAATATTATAATCCATTTCAACATGTTATTGTAACACCCCGGTCCGGTTAGGACTGACGTGTCACTCGATACGGTAAATTAGAGTCCGAATTAAAGTTTATTAATTACCAAATCAAACATCTAATAAAATTTGCTTACAATAAACAAAATCTTAACTTTAAATCACATCTTTGAACAATTCATTTCACTCATCCTTCAGCCCGGTTCCCTAGAGTACATGCAACAAATAAAAGGAAAAAAAAACATTGTTGAGCAAAAAACTGCCCAATAACAAAGAAAACAATAGCAATAATAATATAAAAATAATAACTACAATTTACGCTGAACAATCGATGATAAAATAACCAAGTGACAGTAAAACGATGACATACGTTGATCGATCAATGACTATGTAATGATAAGATGACATACGCTAAACGCTGAACGATCACTTATGAATCAATACAATAATAATCTACTATGGAAATACACATGTGAGCCAGTATCAGTATCAGTAACAGTAACAGTAACAGTACAACATGTACATTAGCCGTAGACTATTGCTCCAATTAGGGGTGAGCAAGATAAGGGTCAGACCCTTGAAACCCGGTTATCCAACTCGTAAAACCTTTAATTAGACCCGAATATATAATTTGGGTCGGGTTAAGGGTATTTAAATTTCGCTTTAAAGGGTAAAGGGTTTCAAAGGTCCAACCCTTTTTCAAACCCTTGACCTGTTTACTAGTTTCTAGATAGATATACATCAGGCTCACGATTAATCAGAAATTTAGGGGAGATTTGTATTTCATATATGATTTGGATAAAATAAAAATAGGCTTTGCATCAAATACAAATAATTACTGTATTTGTATATATGATTACTCTACTTGATTCTCATAATTAACATGATAATTTCATTTGTACTTTAACTTTCACCAATAAAAATACATGACCATACTACTGATTTGAAACATATATATGGGAATCACTGAATTGTTTACTGTGTGTAATTTGTGAATGGGCATATTATTTGCATCAGTTCAAATGGTTGATAAACTTTCGAAGTTAGACTTTACTATGTTATTAAATGAAAGTATAATTGTTTTAGGATTCATATATTAAAGTCATATATGGGATATGCAACTAGTAAATGTATAGAAGAAGATGTGATTACTGCCTTAAAGAGTAAATAGTTGGACCTTGAAACCCTTATTTATACCCGACCCTTTATTGTTTAGAGGGTAGGGTCTCGGGTCCACGTTTCTTCATAAAAGGGTAATACTTTCTTATCTTTACTTTTTAAAGGCATGTAGCCGTATAAATTTCACATATATTATAGGGGCCTGACACCTTGTATCCTTCACATATGTTATTAGGGTTTACCACCCTATAACATTTACATATAATATAAGGATTTGTCACCCTGTAACCTTCACACATATTAGAAGGGTCTGCTACCCCGTAACATTCACATGTATTAGAAGGGTCTGCTACCCTATCATAACCATACGTGCATTTAATATATAAACATATACACTTAACTAATTAAAACAAGTCTATTGACTTATCACTTACGAGTATGTACACAACCCCAAAATATTTTAAAATGAAGGGGGGACTAGAAACCCACCTGGGTCCTTAGGTATTCAGAGTTAATTGTAATCCCTTTCTTTAATTGAGCACGACTAATTGTTTAACATATACATGCATTAATTAACCGCAATACTGACTAATATAACGAACTAAGTTTGCATTCTAAGTTAACCTAGTTAAGGAGGTTAACTAAGCTTACTTGATAAACTAGACTTTATAAATCAGTCTTATTGATCTAGCGCGGTATCCTTAACTAACGAAAGTTGCTAATTAAACTTAAGCGAGCTAACAGGGTTAGCTAAGTTAACTAGATAACGAACCATGTTAATTAGATCCATCTAACTTCTATCTAAGTTAACTGTAGTTAACTAGAATTAACAAAATACTTATTAAATTTTTATTATTTATTATTTATATGTTGTTTTATAAACTTTAACAGGGTTAACCATGACTTTTAGTTTACCAACTTAACAGGTTTAGTTAACGAGACTCAAAGGGATTGAAGAGGTTGATTAGTTCGGTTTATTTTATTTGGGTCAACTTGGTTAACTTGGATTAGTCTAGGCAGGCCCACAAGTAACTAAGTTAATTATCTCAAGCCCAAGTACTAGGCATAATACCGTAGTCAAGGCCCAAACAAGTTGTAGTTGTAACTGGGCTTTCATCCAGGCTCAATGTTCGCTATTCGGGTTAGTAGTTCGGAAATTAGTGTTCGGATCTGGTCATGAGTATTCGCTTAAACACACAAAAAAAGCAAGGTTTCGCTAGAAGCGAACCTCGAACCCCAAATCCCTTGGATCACAACCCAACATCTTATCCATTCCACCATCAACATCCTTATCTTATCAGTTCCATTTCTTATCCTCGTATATTCACTTTCTTGTTGCCCCTTATTGTTTTCTTTCGTTCCTTACTCAAGAACTTAAAATAATTCTTGAAACTAATTATATAAATAGTCAAAGTCATAACCTTAGAACTTTATGAAACCAAATGTCTCAATTATACTTTTATAATACCAAGTTCATAAACAATCCCATTTCGGATTCATATTTGATGATCAAATTTTTTTTAAAGAATTTGATATGGGACTTTCTATGATCAAAAAACTTTATTTGAATATGAATATTTTCCGGTTACTTTAAAGTTTAATTCTAAACTATAGATGTTCGTTTTATATATGTTTTCTTGTTAACTTTGAGTTATTAACATTTTAGGATTATAAGTCTATACATTTTAAAGTTAAAAGTTTTGAATTAGTAATATTTTTTAGTTTTAGAAATTTGAAATTAAAAACTTTGTACGAAACCAAACCAAGTTCAAGCATGAAAATAGTTTGTCAAAATTCAATCAGTTCGGTTAAGCTCGCTTTCAAACCAAACCAAGTATGAGCAAGTCTACGTTTGGTTTGGCTCAATTCACGAACATGGGTTGTGCACTTTGCATTATTGAGTTCAACGAACGACCCTTTTTGTAACAATTCGGATTTTTCCATTTATCATTTTGTATCCGTTACCCGACCCGTTTCTATGTTCGGATAATTTTATCAATAAAACGTTGCATTTATCGAGTTATTATTATTTTATTATAATTTATTATATATATTTAATTATCTATAATAACTATCAGATGCATACAAATTACTCCCTCAACCATCGTTTAACCTCATTATGTTTCCTCATCTATAGTTTAGGCACCAATGTGCAAATCTGCCAAATTATTATACAAAACCCGTTACCCAAACCCGTAAACCCATGATCCAACTCGTAACCCATGCCCATTCTGTTTCTTGAGCCTTAATCTTCATTATAATCATGGAATCGATCATGTAAAATCGTTCACCAAGTCTAAACGATCTCACCGACACCTCTAATTAGGAAATTAAGATCGTTTGATACTTATTGACTTATATTACAAACTGGCTATATCACATTAGGGTTTTATCAATTAGAAGTTATAATAACACAATTACTTGCGTCTGCACGCAGCAAGATACATCGCGAATGAAAACCCCTTAACCAGTTACGTTATTTTTACCTTTTGATAACTGCACTTGATCTTGTTCTTGTCGGCCATATATTGTTGGTGCATAATGTCAGTAGTTCATAGTCTAGTGTCTGTAATCGAGTCTGTAATGTTTAATTATGTTTTGTATGTTTAAGCGAAGTTACTGACAAGTTCGCTTAACAGGCGAACTTGTTAGTCAAGCGAAGTTATGGACAACTTCGCCTGAACATGCCAGGCGAAGTTGTCGTGTATTTATAGTTCTAGTTTACGGCTTGGTTTGAGTTAGTCGTTTAAGTTCGTTTCAGTAGTTCGAGTTCATTGTAACGTGAGGACGAGAGTCTGTAACAGTGATATTACGTCACGTGTTTGAGTTATAATATATAACGTGTGTTCGGTTATTCGTGTGTTTGTTTGGTTTGTGTTCTATACTCGTAACGATCTACGCAGGGATTTCACACCTGAGTAGACCGATATATCTCGTGCGATCCGTCCAGGGAACCTACAATTGGTATCAAAGCATTTGCTCGATTGTGTGGTTCGGGATATTCACGCGGGTGTAGAAATTGTCCCGTTTCGACTATTCGCGGGACGTGTTTTCTGTGTTTTTGAGTCAATCTTACCTCCTACCATCGTATTCAAGCCTTTGCACCGTCAAAAACCTCGTAAAATCCAGATTTCAGATCTGCAAAAACGTCCGTGTTCATCAGGCGAAGTTGCCGTCAGGATACGTAGGGTTTCGGCGAAGATATAAGGTTAAGCGAAGTTATCCACAACTTCGCCTACCTTCTCAAGTTCGCCTAACTCAGCGAAGTTCTCTACAACTCCGCCTACCTCCTAAGTTCGCTTACCTTAAGCGAAGTTAATCATCAGCGAAGTTCTTCAGTGAAGTTAATCAGCGGCGAAGTTAAGGCTTAAGCGAAGTTATCCGTAACTTCGCCTACAGTACTTTTCAGAAAATTTTTTGATTTTTTTCGGATTTCTTACTTTTCGGGAAAGATGTCGTCGATTAACATCTCTGAGTTAGTGAAGATGGAAGTTGAAGCGGGGTCAGCTACTAAGGCCCCAAGGTTGCTGAAGGGAACCGATTTCGTTGCATGGAAGGATCGGTTCATACAATATGTCAAGTACCAGGATGCGAAGATGTGGGTATGCATCCAGGATGGTTATATTCCACCAGTTATGGAGTATGAAGGTCGTGATCAAATCAAAAAGTATAGCAAAATGGAAGACGAAGAGAAAAAGATGTATGAGGCCGAGAGCAAGGCTCATGCTGCTATTACTATGGCTCTTACACAAGAGATCCTTCATACGTTTAGAAAGTACACGTCAGCACGAGAGCTTTGGGAAGCTCTTGAGAACAGATTTGAAGGGAATGTAGGAATCCGTGCTTCAAAGATAAAATTGCTCAAAACCCAGTTCTCAGTCTTCAAGTATTTGAAGAATGAATCTTTAGATGATATTATCACTCGATATTACCATCTGATGACTGAATTGAGCAACTATTCAATTTCCTACCGAGAAGAAGAAATAGTTGAGAAGCTTCTAGATGCTCTCCCACCAAAATGGGAGATGTACACTGTGCTGATGAGGGAAGACAAAGAGTTTCCAACATATGATCTAGAAACTGCAGTCAACAAGCTCAGAACCTTTGAGCTTAACATGGTCAGAAAAGAGACACCTATGGATCAGGTTCAAGATCCAGGTATGTATGGAGCTAAAGTCAACACTAGCTCAGGATCGAAGACTGAATCTGCTGCCTACTACTCGAAGGGAGAGTCGGGCGCAAACTCATCACATGAGGGTCATGTGTCAGTCAACACAAATGGTGATGTTTGCTATGTAGCAGGTGGATCGAGTGGTTCTCAACCCCAGGTAAGCAAGAGTAGTTGCTCTCCAAGTACTCCCAGCAACAACTACTCCAAGATGCCTATGAGTGTCAAGTCTGCTGAAGAGCAGTTTGGTCTCTATGCTTCTTTTATTGCTTCCTATGAGAACTACATTCAAGGGAAGGTTGTTGATCCAGCTATGTTGGATGAAGACTATGACCAGATTGATGCGGATGATCTGGAGGAAATGGATCTGCAATGGCAGATGGCCATGATTGTAAGAAGAGTGAAGCGTTTTATGAGGAAGACCGGAAGAAAGTTTGTCGGTGGAAAGCCAGGGTTTGACAAGACGAAGGTGAGATGCTACAATTGTCAGCAAAACGGTCACTTTGCTAAGGAATGCAGGAATGAGCGTGTGGAACGAAGTCAGGGCAGGTCTACACAGCAAAGTGGGGGTTCTAAAGATTATAGCGCAATGATGTCCAGAGAAGATGGTGAATACAACTGGAACCTGCTTTCTAAAGAAACTTTTGAGCAGGCAAATTTGGCAAAGGTAGAAACTGAAGAAAGTGAGAAGGTTACCGGAGAGGAAAAAGCTCTTATGGCAGACGTTAATGACCAGCTCTCCGAGGTATGTTCTAAACTTACATGCTCTAAATGTGAAAACTTGTCTGAGCAATTAGCAACTATAACCGATCAGTATGTTAGGTTGGATGCTGAATTTAAAACCTTAAAAGAATATCATCATTTTACAAAAGCAAGAGAAAATAGCTATAAAGTCAAAATAAAAGCTTGTGAAAAAGATGTTAAAAGTTTAAAAACAAAACTTGCTGAAAAAATTGAAGTGATTGATTTAAGTTATGAAGTTTTGGAAGAAAAAACCAAACTAATTGCTGATAGAGAAAAACAGATTGCTGATCACCAGGTAAAAGTGGTGGAACTGAATAGAAAACTAGAGCAGTTCAGAAATTCTTCTGCTATTCTTGATCACCTTGTTAGTGATCAAGGTTCCTCTGCTAAGAGAGGAGGAATCGGTTATCATGAGGTTCCACCACCTTATAATCACAATTACACTTTTAACCCTAGTGTTCAGAAATCTGTTGACTTTGAAGTTGCTCAGACAGTACCAGTTAAAGTAACTTGTAAAGAACCAAATGTTAGTGGAGGCGAAACAAGTTCGCCTGTTTCAAGTGTTAAAATTTCTGATTCAAGTCCAGTCTCATCGGATTCGGATAAGTCATCCGAGTCTGGTAAGGCAAAAGAGGAGGTGGTACTGCCCAATGGTGGAGAGAAAGATAAGACGAATAAAAAGAGTACTCCACTAAACCCGTACGTCCCACCATATGTGAGACGAACGGGCGGTAATCAGGCCTCGACATCTAAAACACCGGTTGATAAAAAAGTTGAGCATATGTGTTGTTTTAGATGTAATCAATAAGGACATCTTGTTGCAAATTGCCCTCTGAAGCAGCAATTCAGAGGTGTGAGGCCTACTAAAACTGAGAATAAGCCTAATAGTAAATATCATGCTCCTAAAAATGAAAACCATTTAAAATTCAAAAATGTGACTAATTCAGGTTTTCATAAAAACAAATCTCAGTTTTACACTGCTAATAACCAAACCACAAGCTATAATTCTTTCAATTCACAAAGGTTTGGAAGGCCTCACAATCAATCTTCAAGGAGGTTTCCTAATAGGACTTACAGGAATTATCGAGATACTAACTTTGGAAAGCCAAAGTTTGGGATGTATAGATCCAAGACCAATTGGTCTTGGGTCCCTAAATTCTAATCTTTTGCTTTATTGTGCAGGAACAGTTGAACAGGGCTGCCAACAATCTTTGGGTTGTAGATAGCGGCTGTTCCCGGCACATGACGGGTAACAAATACTTGTTACACGATTTGAAACCTGTTCAAGGAGGGAGAGTGAGCTTTGCTGGTGAAAGTGGTGGCAAGATTACTGGAATGGGAACGGTGTCAAACGGAAAGATGACTTTGGAGAAGGTTAACTTTGTAGAAGAATTGAAGCACAATCTGCTGAGTGTGTCGCAGATCTGTGATAAGGAGTACACCGTTCATTTTACAAAGAATGAGGCGATTGTGTTGAAACCTGGTTTTCAGATACCAGAGGAGTGGATTGTGATGAAGGCTCCACGTGAAAGAAATACATATATTATGGATATGAGATCAACTGAAATGGCCACGGAAGAATCATGCCTTATGACAAAAGCGAGCGAATCGGAGTCCGAATTGTGGCATAGGAGAATCGGACACATTCATCTTCGGAAGATGAACCACATTGTCAGGAATGGACTTGTGCTGGGTGTTCCCTTGAAGAATTTCAATTTTGAAGATAAATGTATAGCGTGCAAGAAGGGAAAGCAGCATAAGAAATCCCATCTCACCAAGAAAGTCAATTCAATTGCTAGTACTCTAGAATTGCTTCACATGGATCTCTTCGGTCCCGTGAATGCAAAAAGTCTAGGAGGTACTTCTTATTGCTTGGTGATCACTGATGACTACTCACGATATTCGTGGGTGTATTTCCTGAAATCAAAAGACGAAACGGCTCAGATGGTGAAGAATTTGATTACCAAAGTTGAGAACGTTATGGATAAAAGGGTTAAGTTCATCAGGAGTGACAATGGAACGGAGTTCAAGAATTTTGAGATGGAGATCTTCTGCCTTCAGAGAGGGATTGAACACCAATACAGCGCTCCGTATACACCGCAACAGAATGGAGTGGCTGAAAGGAAGAACAGAACATTAATTGAAGGAGCCAGAACAATGCTGGCTGATTCAAAGCTTCCTGTGGTGTTTTGGGCTGAAGCTGTTGCTACAGCCTGTTATGTTCTGAATAGAGTCTTAACTGTTAAAAGACTTGGTAAAACGTGTTATGAGCTTATGCATGGGAGAAAGCCCAACTTGAGTGGTCTTGAACCATTCGGGTCCCCTTGTTCGATTTTGAAGACAAATTCTAAATTTGGTGAAGTAGCCGATGAAGGAATCTTAGTCGGTTATGTTGTTGGGACTCCCAACAGACGTGTCTTCAATACATCGACCAGCAGGGTTGAGGTGATGTGTAACACCGATATCACAAGTTACCAACCGCCAAAACCAAGCAACGGACCTGCTGAGCTTTTCGACTATGTTAAACTTTTTAAGTCTTTTAACATACCGTATTTGGATATTGCTGAAGAAGAAGAGAGAGTTGCTACGAAGATGATCCTTGATGAGGAAGAAAACCTATTGCAAAGACAGCTGATCGATAAATGTCAACCTTCCTCATCAAATGCTGTCGATACCCCTGCTGCCTCGACTGAAGAAGAAGTTTTCAATCCATTTCACTCTCAGCATGAAACAACCATTGACGAGCTCTCTTCTAACTTGGAAGACAATTTGCATGTTGGTTCTGTTCCGACCACGAGAATTCATAAAGATCACCCTTTGGAGAATGTGATTGGTGATGTGTCCTCTGGTGTACAAACAAGACGTAGCTTGAATGAGCACACCTGTGTTTACACAAGCATCAAGGAGACAGGGTTAATCAACGAATGCTTGTACACCTGCTTTATCAGCCAGATTGAACCGAAGAATTATCAAATGGCTCTCAAGGACAGCTCGTGGGTCGAAGCCATGCAAGAAGAGTTGGCTCAATTCAAGAAAATGGAAGTTTGGACTTTGGTTGAAAAACCGAAGCATGTGCATGCGATAGGCACAAAATGGGTGTTTAAGTGCAAGAGAGATGAGAAAGGGATTATCATAAGAAACAAGGCGAGGCTAGTCGTTAAAGGTTTTAATCAACAAGAGGGGATTGATTATAATGAAGTGTTCGCTCCTGTCGCAAGG
Organism: Bidens hawaiensis; assembly: GCF_021521415.1. NCBI lineage: Eukaryota > Viridiplantae > Streptophyta > Magnoliopsida > Asterales > Asteraceae > Bidens > Bidens hawaiensis. The sequence goes on from NW_027491488.1 coordinate 1,082,400, forward strand.
TTGGAAGCCATTAGATTGTTTTTGGCGTTCGCTGCTTATAAGAAGATGAAGGTATTTCAGTTGGATGTGAAGAGTGCGTTTCTGAATGGGAAAGTTGATGAGGTAGTGTATGTTGAGCAACCTCCGGGTTTTCCTGACCCAGACTTTCCTGATCACGTGTACAAGTTAAGCAAGGCATTGTATGGACTACATCAGGCACCTCGTGCCTGGTATTCAACTTTATCAGATTACTTACTTGAAAATGGGTTTGAAAGAGGGAAGATTGATAGCACGTTGTTCGTTAAGAGAGATGGAAGCGACTTCCTGCTGGTGCAAGTCTACGTGGATGACATTATCTTTGCTGTATCAAGAGTCTCCATGTGTCAAGATTTTGAGGCCGTCATGAAAAAGAGGTTTGAAATGAGTGCTATGGGTGAACTAACTTTCTTTTTAGGATTGCAGGTTGATCAGAAGAAGGATGGGATGTTCATTCATCAGACCAAGTATGTACATGATGTGCTCAAACGCTTCAAGATGGAGGACAGCACTCCATTCGACACTCCAATCTGCGTCAATCACAAATTGGGTGCTGAGTCAGACGGTGATGCAGATGTGGACCCAACTCAATATCGGGCTATTATAGGTTCTTTAATGTACTTAACTGCTTCTAGGCCTGATATAATGTTTGCTGTTTGTCTTTGTGCACGCTTTCAGGCAAACCCAAAAGAATCTCATCTGAAGGGTGTGAAGAGGATACTGAGGTATCTCAAGGGCAAACCGAAGCTGGGGTTGTGGTACCCGAGAGGAGGAGACTTGGAGCTAGTCGCTTACACAGATTCTGATTATGGAGGGTGCAATCAGAGTCGGAAGTCAACAACTGGAGGATGTCAGTTTCTTGGTGGCAGATTGGTGTCGTGGCAATGCAAGAAACAGACTTCGGTCGCAATTTCAACCTGTGAAGCAGTATACATGGCAGCATCCAACTGGTGCTCCCAGGTTCTTTGGATTCAACAACAGTTGCGCGACTATGGTCTGAATTTCTTACTTACACCTATTTGCATTGATAACACAGCTGCTATCTCAGTAACTAACAATCCCGTGAAGCACAGTAAAACTAAACATATTGACATACGTCATCATTTTATACGGGATTGTGCTGAGAAGAAACTGATTGTGCTTGAAAAGGTGGATACGCTTGATAATTTCGCTGATCTTTATACTAAAGCGTTTGACAAAACAAGATTTCAAAACCTTATCGAGCTGAATGGGATGATCAATCCCGAGTAACCATGCTTTTTATGTTATATTTAAAAAAAAAAAAAAAATACGTCACTATCGCTTAAAAATATGTCGGTTGCCTCAGTTTGAAGGACTTGTCTTCGGATATGTTTTGGTCCTCATTTTCTACTTGTAGAATTTGAGGATAGCCATTAACCAGATGACTGAAAGTGACCGGGGCGGATTATGATGAGTTTTCATTCTATCGCTTAAAATTAGTCGATCATACTTAGTTAGAAGGACACATACTTGTATGTGGTCGGTCCAGCTGATCCATTGGATCTTCGGGATAGCCGTTTACCTGAACACTTTGTTTTGGTCGGGGCTATTAATGTTAAAATTTTTTTTTAAGGGAAATGAAATTATTTTTCAAGTCTACTACTTCGTAAGAAGTTCGTTTGCTATGTTTAACAGAAAATTGATCCAACCTTGGAAAATGATGGAAATACTGATTCTGTGTGCTTAACTAGTGAAGTTATTAGGCTTAAAGGCTTTAGGACAGTTATTGTATGTCATGGTAGCTTTTTATGGTGCGTAAAAGTAGATGTGATACAAACTAAAACTACTTGATTTTACGTGGAAACTCCTTATGAGTTTTGCATGTCTCCATATATATCTTTCCGAATGATAGGCAGAAAAGCGATTACCCAGTCATACACGAGCCCGTAAGTGTTCTGATTCCCGTGAAGATAGCGTTTCAAGAAACTGCAGTGATCCAGATTCGGGACTTGCAGTTGTTTACGACTCTGAAGTCTATATGAATGTTAAAAAAAAAAAAAAAAACTTATGAGTTATTGAAACATTCTATAGTTTAAAATATCAAGACTTCTTAATCATGGAGTAAGAAAGAGAACGGGAAGCAGATGAAGAGTAATTACAAACTTAATCAGACACTAAGGGTCGAAGTCAATTCGGGGTGACTTGGGGAAAGCCAAATATGCTTTGAGAATAGATAGGAGGCATCATAATCTCTGAGTTGTTGCCCACTTAATTTTTGAGCTTAATTGAACTTAACTCGTATCACAGAAATGATGAAAACCATCTTAAGTTATTTACCTGCTTACAACCTGTCTCTTTATGTCATAATACAGCTAAACACGGATCTATGTGACAGTCACGTAATTAGTATGATTCCTGTTCGGATCTTTTCTAAAACATAGTAGTCCCTATCGAGACTGAAATTTGATCCCTTATACTTTATTTTTTAAAAGTTTCTTGTACTTAGGTAGATTTATAATTTTGTATCTGGTTACTTGGACTTGATCGTGTCATTTAATTCTTAAAGGGAAGTTTTAAAAGTTAATTGAAAAATGTTCAAATTATAAGGGTTGATTTTGTAAATATAGGCGATGTTGTTAAACAGGCGAACTTGTGAATAACTTCGCCTAGGCGAAGTTAACCGTAACTTCGCCTGTATAACTCCGCCCCTATATAAAGAATACTTAAGGTCAACAGTTTCATTATTTTCAAACTCAGCGAACTTATCCTCCGTATTTATAGGCGAACTTATCCAGTTTTCCGGCGAACTTGTTGTTTATTCCGATTTTGTGTTCTTTTTTTTCCAGATTCCGTTTCGATTTCAAGGTTCGTGGTGTCGGTACATCGTGTTGTCAATGCTTATCAAAGGTCGTTTTGACCCGTTTCGATACCTCGGACCGACGGATTTTTGAACCGGATTTTAAACCTTGTTTTTACGTGTTCATGAACAACCTAATCGTCTATATATCCTTAATATCTTGTGTTTGGGTGTTCTTAATCGTCAAAATTGACCGAAACCCCGAATTTTCGATGTTGAATCGACCTTACTGTCGCCGTTTCAGATTCAGACGAACTTAATGTTTAGGCGAAGTTATCCGTAACTTCGCCTGAGTCTAAACTTCGCCTGAGGCGATGTTGTGGTGAGGCGAAGTTATCCGTAACTTCGCCTGGACCTTTTAATTTTTTAATTATTAGACGAACTTAAAGATGAAGCGAAGTTGTTCCCAACTTCGCCCCAACTTTAACTTCGCCTATACAGATTTTATCATAACTTCGCACATGGTAACAAGCGAACTTGTGGTACGCCTTAACGTTTATCTAACTTGGTTCGTTTGTTGCAGATATGGCTGCAGTAGCAGGTGCTGGAGGTGCTGGAGGTGACGATGGAGATAATCAGAGGCAATTCTTCCCGGGTCACAACATGTTCATCACCTTAGACCCGGAAGCAAGTGGTGTGGAGGATTACCGCGAGATAATCACATTCCTCATTCGCTCGAGGATATTCCACGCAATCACTACGACTCTGCCGATTTCCTTACCCAATATCGAGGATTTCTGGCAGACTGTGGAATACGATTGCCGCGTTGAGCCCCCGGTTATGCGAGCAACCGTCAACAATCAAGAGGTTCAGTTCTCATCTGAACAAATACGGGTGGCTTTACGGTTCGGTGAGGAGACTAGGGATGACCCTACGGAGTTTGTGGCCCCGTTCCGTGATGGAGCATTTCTAAGAATGGGCTATTCTGGTCCATTGGGCGATACACAACGGAGGAAGGGTTTCCTACTTGATCAGTGGCGCTTCCTCATGCACGTTATGATTGTCTGCATGTCTGGGAGGAAGGCGGGCACTGACGGTATGGGTGCGACCATGCAGTCCGCAATGACTGCTCTGACTTATAACAAACGTTATAGCTTCAGTCAGATGGTCTTTTATGAGATCGATAGACAGAGGAGAGCGATGGCCCGTGAGAGGTTCATCATGTATCCAAGATTCATTCAGATGATCTTGAATCATGTTGCTCCCACGTTGCCTCAACGACGTCCAATAAGATACGTGGAGAATGTGAGCAAACGTATCTTCGCTCAATGCCATACATCCAGTGCGAGGAGCAAGCCTGAACTGCGTCCAAGGCATACTCCACTCTTTGGGTACTTAATAAACCCGGGGTATGTGCCAGCTCGTGGGGATGAGTTCAGAGACCCTCAACCACGACAGGTAGGAGCACCTCGAGATGTACCTGCTGTGCCTGTTGTGTCGGCTGAGGAGGATGTAGACCTTGATGCTGCATTTGGCGGCCAAGGATTCTTTGACATGAACCGGTTTGATCCGCAAGAAGAGGTGCAGGTCTCTGCTGCACAGGTTCGGGAAGTGAATGTTACTAGAGCAGCTACGACGGTGGCTGACTCAGATCTTGATGATGTTATGGATGAGGCGAGAAGGATGTTGGTGACACGAGAAAGGACGTTAGGGAAGAGGAAGAGGATAGTTGATGATACTGAGTCAGAAGAAGAAGAAGAGGATATTCACAAGTTGATTAGACGTTCGAGACGGGAAAGGACAGGTGCTGGTATGGGAGCTGGAGAGACTTCAAGAGTTGTACGTTTCGCTCCATCCGCACTGTCAGGTATGTCGATTGTTCCTACATCACTACAGGTCACAGGTTTAAGCGCCGCGGAAGTTCCCGTGGTGGCTACATCAGCTGTCGGCATCCCATCAATCACTACTATCCAGCTGCCGACTCCGGAGATTGTGTCTTTACCACCTCCAATGCTTACTCCTTCAGAGGTGGTGGCACAATTTGTAGAGTCGACAGTCGTTGCAACTGCAGGGTTGTCGGTCACGATACCACCTGCGGTTACGTCCACAACTGCTTCTGTTGTCCCGGTTACATTCGAGATCCCTGCTGAGTATACTCAAGACACATCTAACATGAGGTTTGATTTCGATGCAACCCTCTCAGACTCGGAGAGAATAGCTGCACTTGAACGGGTCGTGGCAGAGCAATCAAGGATAAACTTTATCCAGACCCAGGCTATTCAGCGCCTTGTAGCAGAGAATCAACTACAGTCGTCCCTCCTGGTTGAACATGGGCGAATTATAGATGCTATGAAGGAGTTCTTGGCATCTCAGGGGGAGACAAGCTGTAGAGGCGACGAGTTAAGGACAAAGACGAGGAATGATAGAGACGATGATCCCAATGCATCGAAAGGTGCAGGTGGTGAGTTGCCAAGAACTACTCAAGCTCTTGGGACTTCCACAGCTCAGGGGGAGTCTGCAAGTGCAGTTGGTGGTGATGAGGTGTTGATGGTTGATGATGAAGATGATGTGATTGATGCTTTGAAAGAATTAGATGATGATATGCTAGATGATGATGTGATGTTTGATGATGATGTGCTGCCTATTGAGGAGATTGAGAAGATTGGTGCACAGATTGTGATTGAAGAAGGTGAGATAGTAGAAGAGAATGTGGAGCATGACATTCCAGGTATGGAGAAAGCTGATATGGGTAATGAGACAGTAATAGATGATACTGAATGGGAAGAGCAGCCTAGGTGGAAGGAAGGCTATGCTCAGTGGTTCGTCAAAACGAAGAAACCAGCGGTCCCTACAATGTTTAAGAAGAGTTACAATATTAAAGGCTATGCCGAAGCGAATAAAGGGATTATTTGCTGGATCTATGATGAGCAGTTGAAGCTCTTTGTGATTAAACGGTATGACGGCGTTCAGTATTTTAAAAGAATGTTAAGGTCGTTGAATACACTGCCGGAATGTGAAGTGAAAGACTTAGCCAGATTGGGGTTAATCAATCGAAATGACGATAATATGGCTAGAGTCATTGAGAAAATCGTATGGAGAGAGAGTATAAAAGAAAAGAAGTTTGAGCTGTTGAAACCACAGAAGGGAAAACTTGTTGAAGACAAGGATAGAGGTATGAGAGCTGATGGAAAACCTTGGATGGTCATGAAGTATAAACCGATCCGGTGCCTTAAAGAAGTATCGATGAAGCTAATGCCCAAGGATGTGCTTAAAGACCTAAAGTGGTGGTATGTGGATTGTGAGACAGCAGAGGCAGTGATGGAAGACGAGGATGAACAAGAGCTCCTAAGAGTTTACGATCCGATGCATTTGGTAAACTTATCGCAGGCTGATCTGAAGGTGCTTAATGAGAAGAAAATCTTTTATATTCCTGCTTGGAAGGACGAAGCGAGGAAGTATCAAAGAGTTGTGTCAGTTTGTGTTAGAGAAGGAGTGCATGCGTGAAGGGACAAGGTTGAAGATTACAAGACAAGTGCTTAAAGATCAAGATATGAAGCTACTGCCAAGGGGGAGTCTGTTGGTGCATAATGTCAGTAGTTCATAGTCTAGTGTCTGTAATCGAGTCTGTAATGTTTAATTATGTTTTGTATGTTTAAGCGAAGTTACTGACAAGTTCGCTTAACAGGCGAACTTGTTAGTCAAGCGAAGTTATGGACAACTTCGCCTGAACATGCCAGGCGAAGTTGTCGTGTATTTATAGTTCTAGTTTACGGCTTGGTTTGAGTTAGTCGTTTAAGTTCGTTTCAGTAGTTCGAGTTCAGTATAACGTGAGGACGAGAGTCTGTAACAGTGATATTACGTCACGTGTTTGAGTTATAATATATAACGTGTGTTCGGTTATTCGTGTGTTTGTTTGGTTTGTGTTCTATACTCGTAACGATCTACGCAGGGATTCCGCACCTGAGTAGGCCGATATATCTCGTGCGATCCGTCCAGGGAACCTACATATATCAATCAAATTAACCCTCGTTTCATAATCGTTTAAGGTAAATTATTATATATATGTTCGTTATCATGTCAGGAACAATAACCCTAAGGTTAATCGGCCAAACGATTAACGTTTTGGCCGATTGATCTTGCTAGGATTTCTATATGATTTGGGTTAAACCTTTCTATGTATATAATAAACCTGTTTCAGGTTCTAACCAACTGACACCCCCAATTCAGCTGGTTGGGTGTGCGTATTCAATGGCTCATGCCGGCTGGGGGCACGGGTTCGAGCCTTCCCAAGTCGTTTTTTGTCCGTTTTATTTTTGGAATTCTTGTCTTTCATATTTTAATTACTTTAATCCATTAATTAACAATATAATTAATATAAATATAATAATTAGTTAATAATTTATCATAACCGACATTTTAACTTGTCGTTTTCTCGTTCCTTTTATAAAACCATATGTACATGTATATATGTATATATATATATATATATATATATATGTCTAAATAGTAAGTATAAAAAAATTATAAAGGTTTTGACAATAATAAAATTATAATAGGGTCCTTAATTTAAAATACATAATCAAAATGTATCTTATTAATTAACATGTTAAAGGCATTTTTGATACAAGTAATTTATAAACAAATGCATTTTTTATAAATAGTTATATATTATTATTATTTATTACAATTTTAATTAAAAATAACCCTTATAAATAAATAATAAATTTAAATAAATTAATAATTCATAAATACCTGATCAATCTCAAATCTCTATTAATCTAAAGAATCCATTCATTAAACCATATTTATTTTCCGCTATTACTCTTACTTAGGATATTTCCGTTGATATTTCTCGACGAGCGTGACGTTTATTTATCGTTCATATCAAATCCATATCCTTTGCTTATTTAATAAGGTGAGTAACTCATTCCCTTTTACTCACTTTTAATCTTATTGGGGACGTATCTACAGTATTTACATATTATTAGTACTCTCATTAGCAAACTGTTAACCTTATGTGTTATCCATTATTTGCCTAACTTGTTATATGTTAATTTGTTTATTTGAATGCATTTGGAGAGGTCTATCATATTCACATTATTAGTATGATGATATGACCTTTGTTGTAGCCAAAGCCCACTTCGCAAGGCAATGGTTTTACCGACACTCATTAATTGCTCATTGGCCTGATTGTATATCTCATAAGGACAGTTTTTTCTCTTTTTATATTATATTATATTATATTTAATTGACTGGTTTTTTACTCACTCAACCTTGTTTTGACAAATCCATTTTTATTTTATACGCATTGCAGGTTTTAGATTTAACAGATTTCAAGATTGGTGAAGGTTTATTGATGCTTTAAGTTATAAGAACTTTATCAAGATTTACAATTATCAATACTTTGAATCTAAACTTATTTGTCTTTATTTTAATGGTTATGTACTTTGTTACTTAATTTTGTTTGGTTATTTAATAGATATGGTTATTTTTAAATATTGCATGATAGTACCTTGACAGCTGTGAACAATAAGTTCGCGCCCCGACATTTATGCCTTAGCTTGGGGTGTGACAATTGGTATCAAAGCAGAAGGTTTAAGATATGTCGTTAGTGGTGCCTTAGTAACATGCTTAGGAGCCCCATACGTTCTTACCTGCTTGCTTTATGTGTTCTACTTATTTGTTTATCGCTTTCCTCGTTAATTTATTTTGGTTTATTATTTTATTATCATGTACACACACACAAATCCGAGGATATGTCTCAACCTCAAAAATAATTTTTCTTAATTAATTTAAATCAATTAGATTGTATTTTATTTTTGGGGAAATTCCTTAAGAATTCCCTTGTGTTGATTTTACTCTTTCACCATAGGGCTAGGTTGTACGAGAAGTCCTGTAGTAACTGGAACTGAGAGAGAACTGTGAGTCGGGCCTTGGCTAACCGGTTCCGAGAACCCAAGGTAAGACGCTATTCCTTACTTGGAGGATAATCTGACCACAATACTCAATTTTATAGGCCAAGCGGGACACAACTGTCATGTGGTTGACACCCTAGGCTGTCAAACGCGATCGCGTTAACAGTTGCAATCTTTTTTTTTTAACCGAATTCACGGTGATTTGTGGCTAAATTCGGTCATTTCTTTCCTATTATTGTGTTATGTCATTTTAAATGGTTAGTTGGATTAAAAATCTATGGAACCCATGGGCACTCATACTATCCATTTCTCAACTTGTTTTAAATATTATGTTGTTGTTGGAGTAATCATACACGGTGATTCACGGGATACTCCAGCTACTCATATTTTATCTCATTGGTTCGTTATTTATTTGGTACAGTTAAAATGCTATGTAACGCTCATGGCCGTCCAACTCTCTTGCATTGATAATTCCTTAATTAGTTGGTACAGTTAAAATGCCATGTAACGCTCATGGTCCGTCCAACTCATTTATTTTAAATCGTTATTTATTTGGTATAGTTAAAATGCCATGTAACTCTCAAGAGCCGTCCAACTCAATTACTTTTATTCATTAGTTAGTTGGACAATTCTAACTGCCATGGAAAGCTCATGGGAGGCCAACACACAAAAATATGTTTTTTTAGTTTATTGTAAAGTTAACTTAATCAACTAAATTTTAACTTTTAAACTAACCTCATCTCTTCATCTACTTACCTCACATTAACCTCATTAGTTGTTTCGTCTCATAAATATTGACACAATTTACCCCTTATCTTACAGTTATTTACTTTCGTTTCTCGTATAATATCTACACTAAGAAACCACCGTCGTCACTAACGTTCCTCTGGTCCTCTGCTAGAATCACCAAAGAGTTTGCTGCTGTTATGCCCACTATCATAACCCACATCCAGAGCCTCAACTCGAATGGTGTTGCTACATCTGTTGCTCTGAACAACTATGACTTTAGAAACTTCTTCGGTACCAAACCTACTTCGTTTCATGGTGAGGAAAATGCTGCCAAACTTCTGCAATGGTTTGAGAAGATGGAGAACGTGCTCATCTACTGTGAATGTCCGGACGCCAAACGGACTAAGTTCGCCTCGAGCGTTTTTGAGGACCGAGCTATCACTTGGTAGAATGCTTTTAAAGCTGACCAAGGAGCTGAGTTGGTTGTGGCCATGCCTTGGGACGATCTCAAGGAGCCCGTGAAGAAAGAGTTTTGCCCTGATCATAAACTGCAAAGGCTTGAGGCTGAATTTTGGGAGCTCAAGCAAATTGGTGGGGATAACTCAACCTATTCCAACCACTTTCGTGAGCTTAGATGCATCGTCCCCACCTTGTAACCCCCGAGAACCATTGCATTCGGAAATACATTCGCAGTTTCCCCATTTTTTTCCGTGATGTTGTGGTGATTCGTGACCCGTTAACCATCGGTGAGGCTATGGACCTAACATCATGTTAGGGATGGAACCTTGTACCAAAAGGATTCCAAGTCTAACCTTGAAAAGACCAAAACCGTCTTATTCACTGATGCAGAAGATGAACCTAAACCTGCTTACAATAACAATTACCACAACAACAACAACAACAACAACAACAACAACAACAAGAAGTGTAAGGCCAACCACCAAAACTATGCCATTAACCAACCTCCACCTAACCACAAATCCCCTAAACAAAAGAGCCTACACTGGACCTCACTTAATATGTGCTAAATTCAACCGTCATCACCCTACTCAATCCCCTTGCCGACTGTGCACCCAATGCAATCGTTACGGTCATCTTGCTAACGTTTGCCGTGCACCAAGGGGCAGACCGAGGTAGTAAGTAAGGTGCGCATCCACCCCCCTTAAAATTTTTTTTAGTGTAACTTCTAAGCAAAAATATTGATTGCCCCCCTTGAAACTTTGGTTAATGCCTCCTACTGCCCCCGATCCTCTAAACTCTAACGCCAACTCATATGAGTTTTTCCTGCAAACAGTGGTGGCACATAGTGGTTGCTGCAGGTTATTAATGAAGATGTAGAAGAAGATGATAATTTTTACCTGTTACTTGTTAGGGTTAATATGTATTTTAACTAATATAATGGGCTTTTATTTATAATTATGTAGAGCCGGCAAGTTAAAGCAATTATATGTAACATAATTTGAAATATTATCATGTGTTACCCTATTTTATTTTTTTGCATTACTATATTTCAATGTTTGATTTGAAATTTGCGAACTTGTTATTATTATTTTTATAAATATACATACATACATACACACACACATACATACATACATATATATATATATATATAAGTACCATATATAGGATTATATGGAGTTTAGATAGTAGGCATGCCCAAGTCTTAATACAAACATTATGAAGTTTCAGTTAAAATCATTTGATTCTGCAACTGATATAAACATAAAACATCTTATAAAATAATTAAGCTTAGAACGAGAGAAATAAAAAGCATTTATGCCTTTTTAGTGACGATTGAAATGCTTTTGTTATGTATGAGAAATGTAGTTTAGTCTTAACTTTTTACCATCTCCTAGATTGACCCGACTGGGTATGAAGCGAAATAAAACTATTATATAGTGATAGTTAGACGAACCTTGAAAATTTTCCGCCCCATATGAAAAACATTTCTGGGTCCGCCACTACGTGCACCGCCTAGTTCGAAAGCCATTCAAACACGGTATGCAATGCCTGCTTCTAGACATGCTACAACCCTTGCTCAAACCGGTGTTCCTAATACCCGTGCATGCTACCATTGTGGAGAGCCTAACCATCTCCGCAGCACTTGCGCATTTCTTGCCCATGCTCATCAAGCTCATGTATACCCCGCACCTTACTCTACTTCCCAAGCCTACCAAGTGAAAACCTATCAACCCCAATTTCCTCCAGTTTATGCACCGCAAGCCTATACTCCCCAAGTGCCTCAGCTCATGGCTCCTCCGTCTACATCAACCAATATGATCAAATCCTTCAAGGGTCTAATGGTTGTGCCTTTATGATGAATGTGAATCAAGCTCAAAGCTCTAGTGACGTGGTGAATGGTGCGTTTCTCATCGATGGTCATTATGCTTCGGTGTTATTTGATATTGGTGTCGATAAGAGTTTTATTTCTTTGGATTTTGCGATTATAATTGATTAGCCCCGAGATAAGTTATCTAAGCCATTTTTCGTAGAAGTAGCCGATGGGAATTCTGTTATTATTGATTTGTTAATTCGGGATTGTGTCATAACTCTTAACAAAGTCAAGTTTCCTATCGACCTCATTCCACTGCAAATGGGTAGTTTTGACGTTATTGTAGGAATAGATTGGCTCACTCTTTATCATGTTGAAGTTGTATGTTTCGAGAAATTTCTTCGTATACCTCTCAAGAACGGTCGCATCCTTAATGTTTTCGGTGATACGCCTACATATAAGCTTAACCTCATGTCGTGTTTTCAAGCTCGATGTTATTTGCTTAAGAAGTATGTTGCGTTCGTAGCTCTAGTGGTGGATAAAGAGCACAAGGAAAATAAGATATCTGACATCCCGATTTTGCGTAATTTTCCCGATGACTTTCCCGATGACGTCTCCGGAATTCCTCCTACTCGCCAAGTCGAATTCCGTATTGAACTTATTCTTGGAGCTAACCCCATATCTAAAGCACCTTACCGCCTTGCACCATCCGAAATGCAAGAACTTTTGAGCCAACTACAAGAAATCTCGGACAAGGGTTTTTTTCGCCTGAGTTCTCATTTGGGCGCATCTGTTTTGTGTTTGAAGAAGTAAGATGGTTCATTCCTCATGTGCATCGATTACCGTGAACTCAATAAGCTTACCGTCAAGAACCGTTATCTGCTTCCTCGTATCAATGATATTTTCGATCAACTTCAAGGAGTCGTATGCTTCTCGAAGATCGATCTCCGTTCGGGTTATCATCAACTTTGTGTTAATGTAGATGACATCCCCAAGACTGCTTTCCATACACGATATGAGCATTACGTTTTTCATGTTATATCTTTTGGGCTAACCAATGCACCCGCGGTTTTCATGGATATTATAAACCGTGTTTGTAAACCCTACTTGGATAAATTCGTAATTGATTTCATCGATGATATCTTGATCTATTCGAAATCCGAGAACGAACACAAAGAGCACCTTCATGCCATTCTTGACCTCCTTCGAAAGGAACAATTGTATGCCAAGTTTCCTAAGTGCGAGTTTTGGCTTAAAGAAGTTCAGTTCTGGGTCCATATTGTCAATGAGAAAGGTATTCATTTTGATCCCACAAGGATTTAATTCGTCAAAATTTGGAAGCCACCGACTTTTTCCACCGAAGTCCGATCTTTTCTAGGTTTGGTGGGATATTACCGTTGTTTCATTTGGAACTTTTCTAAAATTGCATTGCCCCTCACCGCTTTAAGATACAAGGTTAAACCTTATGTGTGGGGGTCAAAGCAAGAAGAAGCCTTTCAAACCCTTAAAGACATGCTTTGCAATGCTCCTATCCTTTCTCTTCCCGAAAGTAATGAAGATTTCATCATTTTCCGTGACTCTTCTAACCAAGGTCTCTGTTGTGTCCTCATGCAACGAGGCAAGGTTATTGCATACGCTTTGAGACAACTAAAGGTACAGAGAAATACGACGCATAATCTCGAGCTTGGTGTCGTCGTATTTGCCTTGAAAATTTGGAGACACTATCTCTATGGTATGAAATGTGTGATGTGTACCGATCATAAGAGTCTTCAACACATCTTCGATCAAAACGAACTCAATATGAGACAACGTTGATGGACCAAGTTGCTGAGAGACTATGAATGCGATATTCGTTATCATCCTGGAAAAGAGAATTTCATGGCCGAAACTCTCAGTCATAAGAAGCAAGTCAATTCCCTTCTTCTTACTTGTATTCTTGTCCAAAATGATCTTGAAGAGCGTATTCTCGATGCCCAACACGAATCCGTCACTAAAGGCAATATGTATGACGAGATGTCACGTGGTGCTGAAACTTAAATGGAAACAAAACCCAATGGCCTGCTTTACTTTCTTAACCGTTTATGGATTCCCGATCGTGATGATCTTCACACATATATTATGGACGAAGCTCATAAGTCATGATATTCCTACATCCCGGTGCAGATAAGACGTACGCTAATCTTCGTTCCATCTATTGGTGGCACGGAATGAATATAAGCATTGCAATCTATGTCTCAAAATGTCTCACGTGCTTCAAAGTAAAAGTAGGAAATCATCGACCCTTTGGTTTACTCTAGCAACCTCCTTTCCCGAATGGAAGTGGGAAGGTATTTCTATAGATTTCATTACTAAACTTCCTTCTACTAGTAAGTAACATGATAGAATTTGGGTAATTTTTGATCGTTGACTAAGTCTGCTCATTTCATACCCATCAAAGAAACGTATTCGGCTGATCAGTTGGCGCGTATTTATGTGGAGAAGATTGTTTGTTATCACGGAACCCCGTTAACTATTATTTCCGATAGAGATGGTCATTTTACTTCCCGTTTTTGGAAATCTCTCTAATCTGTTTTGGGAGCGTACAATTCAAACTCTAAAAGACATGCTCAGCTCTTGTGTCCTCAAATTTGGGGGAAATTGGGATACTCATTTACCGCTCATCGAGTTCTCGTATAATAACAGTTTTCATTCTAGCATAAGTATGGCGCCATTTCAAGACCTCTATAGTCGTAAATGTCGTTCCCGATTTTTTGGAACGAAGTTGGGGAATTCAAATCACTGGTCCGGAGTTAATGCAAGAAACAACCGATCTTATTGCACAGATTCATCAAAACCTTCTCACCGCTCATAGCCTTCAAAAGAGTTATGCTGATAAGATACGGAAACCCCTTGAATTCAGTGTTGGTGATCGTGTCCTGCTCAAAGCATCCCCGTGGAAGGGATTGGTTAGATTTGGAAAGAAAAGAAAACTAGCTTCTCGATTGGGCCTTTTGAAATCCACGATAGAGTTGGTCTTGTTGCTTATAGACTCAAACTTCCTCTCGAACTCTCAATTGTTCATCCGGTGTTTAATGTTTTTAATCTCAAGAAGTGTCTTGCTGAGGGTAATCTCCATATACCGCTCGACGAAGTTAGTATTGATGAGACCATGCATTTCGTTGAATAACCCGTTCAAATCATTGACACAAGGACAAAGTAACCAAACGAAGCCGTATACCTTTGGTTAATGTTTAACATTCATTAATTTTCAAACCCGAAAACCCGACCCCATTTTAAATTTTTGGTTTTGTTCTATTGAAATTTATATATTTTTGTAATATTATTAATTAATCTCAATTTTCGTTTCATGTATTTTATGTCATCATTTCTATGCAAGTATACTTTTTACCATCCTTGTAGTATTGCATACTCATTTAAAACATACATAATCAAGATAATTTATTCATGAACTTTTCCCATGCAAATCACTAGAATAAAAATTCGATTATTATTATTACCATCTTTTTCATATGTTATTTTTTTAATTACTAATAAAAATAAAGCAATGAATGTTTTAATTAAATAAAATTTATTAAAAGAAAACACTTCGAAAACCTTTTAAACCATTTTAATTTTTGTCTTTAATTATATTTAATATGATTAATTTTCATAAATCCCATAAGACATAACAACTCCATATTTTCACTATAAAAGGATGACAAATCCTCCATTATTTTCACACCTTAATCCACTATTTTCTTAAGATTAAAAGCACTAACAAGTAATTTTTAAGATTCCATGCATTTTATAGTTTTTGTTTTGATTTAATGTTAAATGTTAATAATTTATTCATCATGGTCATGATACTTTTATAATAAAAATATTATATTTTGGTTATAAGAAATCACTATGATCATGGATATCCAAGATAAACACTTTGATTTTCTAAATATTATGTCAAAACTAGTTATTTTGCAAGAAAAAATATAAATATTATCTAGATGTTATTATCCATTGATCATCATAAACTTATAAACCTTTTTATTTTAAATAAGATGATATATAAAAAATGGTTTTAATTAAAGATTTCTTATAATAGAACTAATAGTATACTTGATTTCTCTAAATAATTAATTATTATTTATTTTATTTCAACATAAACAAATATTTATAATTTCTTTAAAATAATTCATGCAAAACATTTAAGTTAACTAATTAGTAAATTAAATCATTATGTTACTAGAATAAAATAAAATGTTTAATCATAAATTGTTATTAATAATGTTATTTAATCTTTTATTAATAAAGTTATAATTGTTTATCTACAAATAATTTCTTCAACTAATAAATATCAAATGATTTATATAAACTTTAAATTCATTTTTGTTAAACTCATTTTAAATAAAGAAATCCCCCAAGTACCCTTTTTCCATATGTTAATTAACTTTATAATTCCGGTAGCTAGTCCTTGATTTTGTATCTTCGTTATTATTTATAGTTTCGTGAGACTCGATTGCTTCGTTTGTTAACTTGCTTTCGGTTATTATTTCAAGTTGTCTCCAATATCAAAGTTGAGTTTCTCACACCCCATTTTTAATGCTTTTACACATTTTGGGGGGTAGCATATATATATCCTATCATCATTACAATTTTGTTTATTTATTATTTACAAACTACAATTAGTTACATGGACTTGTGTGTTTATTTGCTTACTTGCTAAAAGATTGCTTGCTCATGGTTTCCTCAATAAGTATGATCATATGCCCCCCCTATGCATCAGGACCTCGATGTTATGAGTGTAATATGGACCCCCCGATCTAAGTACATTCGTTGTTACTAATTAAAAAAGACATTACTTGCGATTATCTGAGTACGTTGGTGCACAATCCCAACCGGAAAGGACCTTACTTGCTCATTTACACTTGTTCATGGAATTGTAGATTTTTATGTATATTTCAAAACTTGTGTGAACTCTCCAACTATTCAATTAGTTGACTTTATTTTATATGTATGCTACAGGTACACTTATTAAAGGATGAAATGACGAAGACACTAGACTTAGGGTATCTTAAAATAAGTATTTAAAATGCTTCATTTCCTTGTAAATTCTTTATTTGCAACAACTTGTGTACTTGACGCCTTTAAATGGATTAATGATTATATTGTCACTTAATAGTGTCACGCGTGTTTTGAGCAATCTGTACGTCACATTCAGGCGTTTCCGCTTTAGCATGGGTGTTACAGATTGGTATCAGAGCCGTGACAATAATATAGGACATTAGATGTAGTGTTATAGTTTGTTATAGTTTATTTGCTTAATTGTTTAGGTTTCATGATTAGAAAATTATGTGGGCTTTTTGTGATTGTTTAATGCACTTGCTTAATATTTTATTGTCAATTCATTTACGCCTCATGTACACAAAGCACACACAAGTCCAAGTCTTATGCCTAAAAGCAAAGAATTTGTAAACATTTTCAATAATCGATTTTTATTGTGGTGTTCCGATATTTCTTCTTCTTAAAGATGGTTCTTTATGGCGGGTATGTAGTAAACTGTAAGGGGGAGGTGCTTGTTCTCCAAAACTATTGACACCAAGGTTATTGAAACCTAAGGATAAGCAATGCGCATAAATCCCAATCAGACGCGGGACCCGGTTACTTACCTGGAGAGTTAGGAAAGGGCATGAACTCTATTAAGCCAAAGCATACCACTTTCAACGCCATATGAATCACAACTTTAAGTTTTCAAATGTGACCATGTTCTCTTTGTGAAAAGAATATGGTTGCACTCATAAGGATGTCACGCAAGTTATGGTGGTTCATGCGACGCGTGACTCCGACCCTAAATGAATTACAATGTGTTTTAACTGAATGTCTGGCAATTCGTGGTGATACATGTACACCCAGCTTTCGGTTCGATTTGATTACGCATTTTCATTTTTGTGTTAAAATACGAGAACAATCGAGTTTCAACTTGTTTCTTTATTTAAATATTCATTTACTATTATGGTTTATAATTGAAAATTCGAAAAGTCATGGTGATACATGAATAGTCAAGTTTCAAATTGAATATGTTATAATTATATTTATTTACTATTATGGTTTAGAATTTAAAATTTGAAAGGTTATGGTGATGCATGAATAGTCGATTTTCAGTTTGTTTTCTTTATATGTATATATTGGTTTATTTTTATGGTTTGAATTTGGAATACGAAGGGTCGTGGTGGTACATGAACAATCGATATTTTGTTTTTAAATTTGATTTCACTACTTATATTAAGTTTGATATATATATATATATATTGATGTGTTGTAAAACACACTTACTTTCCTTATGATTTTATCATGGTTTTTATGCTTAATTGTTTATTTTATGAAAGTATTGGGGGTTAAGTGCAATAATTTACAAAGTTTAAATGTTAATTGTAGGTTTATGAAAGATGGTGAAAAAAGAGTTAAGTTGGAAGACTCTAGGGGCCTTTTTGGTCAAGTTTCAAAACTACAACTCAAGGCCCGACCCAAGCCCACAAGTTAGAAGCCTTACATGATATTATATTAAGTTAATTAACTTAATTTTCTGCCATAGAACAGCCCTAAATCTCGAAATTCAGCAGCTCCAACCCCTAGGCAGATTGCGATCGGCAGCAGCAAGGAGAAGGAAGAAAAAGCTTGTGGCGGCTAGGGTTTGGTGGCTGTGACGGCTGGAAGAGAAGAAGAACACCAAGGAGGGTTTTATACAGTGTCAGGTCCCAAATTGTGATGTTCGATTCGGCTCGGATCTTTAATTAATCATGTCATAACTCACAAAAAATTAATCGTGTCGACAAGAGAGTTAATGACGGGTTACTATATTTAGAAAGATGACCGTTTGTTAAAGGCGGAATCAATAACAAACATACGGTTGCAATGAATATTCAAATACGGAAGGCACACGAAGGATTCACTTCAAATAATTTCCATTTATATAACGTTAATCATACAAAAGGATAATCGATTTAGGGTTTTGGAAGGAATCCTAAGACAGCCGTCACACACAATATTCTCTAAATTAATGTGTCGGTCTTATCTGTATTGTGCTCTCTCTCTTTTCTGCGGCGTGCCCTAATTATTCTATTTATAGGCCTGCCAACCTAGGACAGCTGTCATTCCTTCTAGAAACCCTATCCGATAGTACATATTCAATTTACATATTCAAAAATATACTAAGTGTAAAACAAGTCTTCCGGGTAGGCTTTTCATTAAACTTCAGTCTCCGAGTATGCAGGGTACTCGGCCCTCCTTCAGACTTGGTAAACATAGAAGTGTACTCGGAATCAGTTTCCGGGTAGACTTTACTTAAAGAATATTTTACCAAGTAAAATATTCCCAGAGTAGACTTCAATCTTCTTGGATTTATCAAACTTTGCTCGACAAATCCTTACGAGCAACCTTGTTCTTCTATGATCTTGTTCGGCTCATTGTCAGTTGAACAACTTATTGATAAGGCGTACTCGGGAGTACATACCTTACTTGAGCAGAACCTTACTCGAGATAACTTAAAGATATTCTATTAACTCATCAAGTATACTCGGACCATAATTATTAAAGAATACCTTGGCCGGTCTTCCAAATACTTGGCTTCTTGGACTTGGTTGACCATACCTTACTCGGAAGAGTAAAATACTTGGTCTTGAAGAACAATCCTGCTTGACAAAGTGAACCTTGCTCGGATATGCCAAATTAATGAACCTTACTCGGGAAAACACTAAAAAGCATACCTTGCTCGGATATCCACTTAAGAAGACTATTAGAAGTAAACCTTGCCCGGGAGGAAAATCTCGTACTCGGCTAAGTAAAAGCTTACTCGAAGGTCCAAGGTGTGCTCGGATTCAATACTTAGCAGTTTCTGAGGAGGTTGAGAAGATTCCAATCTTCCAAATTCTTCGTTTAGGTCAAATCTCCTCATTTGGGTCAAATTCTTGACCCAACAATCTCCCCCTAGATTGGAACACCTCAGCTGACCCAAAACACTCTATGCTTACTTACACTTAGCAAAATACACACCAAATTTCATAATCAAATTACATAAACAAAATTACATAATCAAAAGTTTGTCCGAAGACATTACAAAGCAAAGCCTATTCTATCTATTTTGTCTTTTCCTTTCATTGTAGGCTGCTTGTCTTCTCAGCTGGATTACAGATGCTGCCCTTTCTCTGAAGATATTGAGCACTTGGTAGTGAGTGTGTCCTTCTGGTATTACCAAGTTTCTTATATCAGCAAGATCATCATTGTGTAGGCATGTCAGATCTGCATCCTCTTTGATTGTTGCCAAGGCCTTTCCATCTGAGTTCCTCAGCACATAGTAGCCAGTGTCTTCTTTGTATTCAACTTCAGTAATGACACCGTTCTTCTGCATTGTATAGTTTGGCCTTCTCATTCTTCTTCCCAATCTTACACACGTATCCATGTTGGACAGTGGATTCTGATCCCGGACACTTATCTGGTAGTTCAGTTCAGCTCTGTCCATTCTCTTCAGTTTCTCTGATCTTTTTGACTTGTGGAGTTGAATCATTCTCCAACTTCTCTTTTCTTTCAGAAACTTGAATCCCTTATCAGCTTCTTCATGTAAATACTTTGATAAGTCATTCATCTGTTTTCCTGCTGATCTGTCCCTGTTCCTGTAGTCATACAAGTGAAGTGTGGCCATTCTTCTTAATTGATCTTCATTATACTCACGGAAGTCACTTCTGACTACAATCTCTTTCAATAACCTGCTCTCCATGATCACTTTAAGAGAATCAGTGACTGAATCATAATACAGCTCTCTGGGTAGATCAACATCAGATTGTGGTCTTGTTCTTTGTTGTACAGAGCCGCTTGATTCTCCCCTTCCTCCTTGGCCTCTTCCTCTTGGTAATCTTTGATGGATTGGAGGTCTGAATGGAATTGATTTCTTGGGCTTTTGAGGTCCCAAGTTGAATGTTTTCACATATATGGCTTCCACCATCTCAGTAGGAAGGTTTGCTATCTCCACTATGTCATGTCCTGCTGCCACCAGTTCAATTAACATTTTGATCATTCCTGGAGTTCTTGCTAGTCCAGCTGGTACAAATCTACCATCAGCATAATATCTGGGATTTTCTCCTTCCCTCAATGCCTTTTCCCACTCATCTTTTTGCAGATAGAAGAGAGTCTTCAAATCCTCTTTCTACAAAACATTAAAATCTGCTTCAGTTATCCCTCTCTTGTTTATCATTATGTTTCTTAGGATGCTGATCATTTCCTCATTCTCCCTAGGCATGAATGGTTCAGTTTCTTGTTCAGGTTTGACATCATCTTGAGGGATAGGAATTTCAACAGGTTTGACTTGCTCCTTTTCCTTCTCCCTTAAGGTCTGAATTCTTCTTTTCTTCTTTGGAGGCTCATCAGGTAGTTCAGTTTGAATTGAGCTCTCAGTATAGACCCTTTTTAACTCTTTCTCTTTCCTTTTGGAATACTGGTCAAATACTGCCTCTTTACTCAGATTTCTTACAACCTCAGGCTTCATGCCTTTCTCAATCAAATATCCACACATACCATCATATTTCTTCTTTAATTCTTCCAACTCCACCTTATCTTTCTGTTTTACAAACTTTTCTGAAACTATCTCTTTCTCACTGTTGTAAAGATCTTGAATTTGGTCAGCAGTGTATTTTTCCAAGGCAGCTTCAGAATAGCCTCTAACTTTCAAATAATTTTTATAATGCTCAGTATTTTTCTTTCTCTTCTCAACCTTCTTTTAGACTTCCTCTGCATTGATTTCGATGTTGCCCATTTGAATATATGTCTCTTTAGCTTGAAGGGTCTCAGCAGTGGAGCTTGTATCAACTTTCTCACCTCCTTGATCAGGATTGTCATCACCCTCTTCATCAGACTCCTCAGAGTCATCCTCTTCATCATCTGATAGATCATCTATTTTGGGTTCATCAGAGGCAGGATGATCTGGTTCATCCATAGTTGGCACATCAGGACACCTTGTATATGTTCACCATGTCTTAGACTTTGTAAAGGTGTGGCCCTAATAGGACTTTGTTCAGATCTTCTTTTTCTTCTTTCATAAGTCTTTTCAAATCTTCTTTCTCCCCAGTTACTGGTAGGGTTCTCTCAAATCCTCCTTTACTTGTTCAGCACATTTCTTGGCAGCCATAGATGCAATTGACTCGCCAATCTCTTCAGGTATTATCATGTCAGTATTTAGATTGGTTGATGGTTCAGCAGTCTCAGATTGTTGCTCCTGAAACTTACTGACCACCCTTCCCAAAGAGTCATCGAACTCTTGATTTTTGTTCATATTCACCAAAATTTCAATCACCTCTTGATCTGCCACATCTTGAAATATCTCTTTTGCTACATTGGCTTCTTTGATCAATAGGTCCTGCTGTGCTAACTCTTCTTCTGTCAAGGAATGGGCAATTGCTTCCCTTTCCATTGATTCTTTAATAAGTCTTTCTTTCTCAGCAAGAGCAGCAACAGCAGCAGTATCTACAAAGGATACATTCTTCTCAACATATACAATAGGTTCATCATCAGTTGCTAAACCTTTTCCCTTTTCTTTCCTTCTCATCACCTGTTCTTCATCCTCTTGCTCATCATTTCCAAACTCATCAATCTCTCTCAATAAGTTTTCCAATTCAGAATCATGCTCTACCCTCTTGGAACTAGCTTCTTGATCATCATTTGGCTCAGTGTGTTCTAGTTCCTCAGTATCAGCATTCTCATCCACATTCTCTATAGTCATCTCCTCATCCACAATCTCAGTCAATTCTTCTTTTTGCACATTCTCATCATCATCATTGATTACTTCTTCTCTCACTTCCATTACAGATTCATCACTAACATCATAATCATTCATAATCATTTTCAAACCATCAATATTTTCAACACTTTCAGCATCAGTCATAACCACATCATTTTCATCTATATTCTCCCCCTGTTTTGGGGCAGCTGAGGTCTTCTCAACCTCCTGCACCAGGGTTTGAATCATCACTTCAGCATCAGCTAACTTTTTCAATAACAGTTCATTTTCACTTGTTAGCTTTTCATTCTTTCTTCTCAAATCATCATTCTCATCCCTAACCTCCTCAACTTGTCTTTTCAATTCATCATTTTCAAACATCAACTCAGCATTTCTTTGTAACATATCATCATGTGGACTTGTAGGGTTTGATGTAGTAAATGGTTCAAAATCAGGTTGGTTGGTGGTAGGGGTTTGTGGTGTTGGTGATTGATGTGAGTATTGTTGTGTGGATGTTTCTGGTTGGTCTAGGGTAAGGGTTTGAGGTGGTGATAGATGTGGTGAGGCTGGTGGTGGTGAGTGTGGCAGTGTAGGGATAGGTTGTTCAAGTTCTTCTCTGTGCTCCCCCTGTTCAGGTGCCATAATCTCCATCTCCATACCATCTCCACCTTCATTGCCATCAACATCATCATCAGAATCTCCTTCATCACTCTCATCATCACCCCCTTCTTCCTCCTCTGAGCTCAGCTCAGGTACATGCATTACAGCCAAATCATGGTTCAACAACCAAGGTAAGATTTCAAACGGAACATTTGCATCAAAGTTATTTGAGACACCTGAATTTTTTATTCTCTTGTAAGCATCAGGATCTTCGAGTTTATGTGTGACTCCAATTGTTGCAGGAATCTTGGGTACTGTAAAAATCTTTTGCTTTCTGGTTTCTTCAGATTCCCCACTAACCCATCAAAAATCATCTTGGAAAAATTAAATGGCAGATCAAAGATTGTTCCAACAGTGGTATTTGCTATATCAAGGCTCATCAGAGTCCATGATCCCTTTCTCGGAGCAAATACATGAATAATGTGGTGAATCAGAAATCTGTACAGCATCGGAAATAAACCCTTCTGAAACTGTCCCACATGGACATTTCCTTGGTACCCCATTGTTTCTTTGAAAATCTTCAATAGATGCTTTGTATCGAAGCTGATGTGATTGTGATCATCGTCATTCAGTCTTAAACACCTTCTGATCATCCTTTCAGTGATCTGAATCTCTTTTCTGGCCACGGTTGCCTCTATTCGTTTTTCATTACCGTCTTCGATCAATTCTGCTGATCTCCAGAAATCCAAGGAGTGATTTCTGTAGATAATCGGGCTTTCAGTGAGTGCAAAATTGATGCTTGACCGCGCCATCCATGATATCATTAGAGCCATCGGTTCATTCTCTGGTGTCACTTGCAGTAACGCGCACATGTTGTGCTTTGGCTCAAAAACATACTTTGGCTCGTTGTCTGCCATATCTGTTATACATAAACAAACACATTCAAAGTGAAATTAAACATAAAGTTTAATACTTTAGACAATTTCAAGTTATAAAAATGAAGAAGAAAGAAAGAAATCTTCATGAACCTGTTCTTCGACAAATTTAATAACCTAAAAACATAAACAGAGTGTTAGTACTCAAATACATAATCAAGTCACATTACAGTCTAATCGTGATCGTAAAACATAAAATTTTATGCTTACTGAGTCGGAATTAGTGGCTGATAAAAATTAGGGTTTGGATTAATCTTGAATTCGATAAGTCGGTTATTTTTCTTAGTAAGGGAGGTTTTGCAGTGGAAGGAGAGAGAGAGGGAAATAATGTAGAAAAAATTTGCCTAAGTCCCTCTTTTATACATTTTGAAAGTGGGTTTTTAAATGCTTTTTGTCATTTTGTGAATTACTAGTTGTCACCCAGTAACATTATCCACTTGATGTAATAAAAACATTTAATCTCATTTAAGATCATAAGACCTTACTCGAAAAATTAATTTATCCAAAGTCTACTCGGTCTACTTCCACTAACAAACCTTACTCGGTCAAACTTTACTCGAAAAATTTTCATTTTGAATATAAAGTTTGCCCGAATACTTCTCTATTTAAACCTTGCTCGATCAAGTAAATTAATTTAAAGTTAAGATATAATGAACAAAGCTTACCTGAAATACTCGATTTCTTGAGTAATAAATCGCAAGACAAATAATCAAGTATAGTTATCAAATAAACATTCTTACTAAGAATCAATTAAGATCCTCACAAAGATTTCTCAATTTCAAATTAAAACTTATCTAGCATAAACCCAAAAAAAAAATCATAATCAATTTTATCATACCAACTTACATATTCAAACAACGCATTCACTCAAGTATGCTTGTATACATAGTGTGCTCAAACACTCTTTCAAATGTAAAGTGTGCTCGGACAACAACCTTATGTAAAGTATACCCGAATAACCTTCATATAATACAAAGTGTGCTCGAAACCAAATTCTAGCAGACAGTGTACTCGGAAAGTTAAGTTTTGAAAATTACCAAGTATATTGAAGGAACACAAGTGTACCCGAAATATAAAGCGTGATCGGAAAACAGAGTTTGCCCGAAAACACTTGTAATTTCAAAGAAATCATAAACACATATCACAGAACATGCTCGGAATGAAATTAAACACATAAACATTTAAGTGTGCTATAGTCTAAAATTTCATAGAGCTTGCCCGAAAATCCTAAGTTAGCACTAAGCTTGCTAGGATAAACACATTCAATCATCAGGTATGCCCTTGTTCGAGGGAACTTATCATATCAAACTATACCCGAAAAATGACAAACTTAAATAGTAACATCTAAGCGTGCCCGGAAAGATTAACAAGCCTTTCCTAACAACATATTCACTCAAAGCTTACTCGGTGTACTTACTTAAGTTCACAAAGTTTGCTTGAAAACACAATCAGCATATAACATGCATAGCTTACTCGAAACTAGCATATAACATGCATAGCTTACTCGAAACAAGAATTTCTTGTTAAAAGATAGCTATTTCAACACATAATCATCTCAAGACTTCAAGCTTACTCGGGAAGTGAGTACAACAGTGTACTCTACCTGTAAAGTGTAAACACTTCAAAGTATGCTCGAAAATCATAAAGTTAGTCAGAAATGACTAAGCTTACTCAGAAAGGTTGAAAACTGTCAAACCTTACCCGAAACAACATATTCACACATAGACAACTGTTTTGTACTTGGAAAGGTTAAACCTTACCTGAAAATACATATTCAAACAGTTTGTGCTCGAGAAGGTTATAAATCATCAAACCTTACTCGAACTTACATATTCACACATAATCAACTGTTTTGTACTCGGAAAGGTTAAAATTCATTAACCTTACCCAAAAATATATGTTCAAACAGTTTGTGCTCGAGAAGGTTATAAATCATCAAACCTTACTCGAACAAACATATTTAGCCTATTTTAGGCAAAATGCAACACTTTTTGACTTAAACCACTTTTCAAAGACATTTCTAAGTTATTTATCATTTCAGAACATAGTTTAAGAGCAAATGGTGCATTTAGAAATCAAATTTCAGTTATACTTCACTTCAAAACAATTTCTTTTATAAACTGAAAAGATCTCAGGAATGGGATCATATTGACTAAGTAGCTATCTCAATACTTCACTCTCAGCATTATTATGTCAACATAGATAGGTTAACAGCAGGTATAAACTTAGCATGATTTTCATCTCTTTGGTGATATGATTAAGGTTCAATTAAAGCATAATGCATTAATGGTCAACACTGTGCTCTGATGCCTCATATCTCTTCTCGAAGCTTATTTGGCTTTCCCCAGATCACCCCAATTTGACTCCAACCTCCTGTATTTGGTCAAAAATAGTTTCTTATGACAGAACTTATTGTATTTTTGGACTTTTGATATTCAAACATGTATAGAGGTTGAACGTTGGACTTACAGTTAGCAACATGCCTTTCATTCAAGATGAGACAGATTTTGTCAACATCTTTGTAGTTCTTGTTGTAACCCTCTTGTTTGATAAAATATTTAAAACATTTATCAACTTTTGGTTGATTTATTCATTCTTCCCCTTGTTTTTGATATTTTCTCAAATTTTCTTAAAGCATGTTCTTTGTCATATTTAAAAAAATGTTTTATTTTGGTTGACCAAATAACAACAGGCTCGTGTATGACTGGGTAATCACTTTTCTGCCATATCATTCGGAGAGATCTATCTTGAGACATGCAAAACAACTATGCATCTCCACATAAAGATTAGCATATTTATTATGTTTATATCACCTTAGATTTTACATCATCATGAGAAAGTAACCATACATGTTAATGACTATACTAAGGCCTTTTTAGCCTATTAATTCCATATGATCAGCTAAGTAGTCAATGTACTATCATTTCCCATAAACACAGTTTAATATTCAATCACCCCAATATCTCTTTCTTATCAGGTTAATGGCTATCCTGTTTTGACCAAAAGTGGTCAATAGAACCAAACATACATGTGAATATATGTCCTGTCAAAGTCAGAGTTATTGACGTAGTTTTTAAGTGAAAATAAGAAACAAGTCATAATTGCCCCAAATGCATTCAGTTTTCAGGTCAATGGCTATCCTTTGAGTCAATTGAGACTTAAGGACCAAACATACACAGGTGCATGTCCTTCTAACTGGACAAATGACATAATTTTCAGCAAAAACAACTGTTTGAGATCTTTCCCTTTAAAAATCCTTCTTTTAAGCTTCTTAAAAGCTTGAACTGAATAATCTTATCATATCTCTTCACCATTAATCAACTTGCTCATGTTTTGACCAAAATATAGTATTTATGCAAAATTCATTATAAATTTCATTGAATCACTTGATTTTGACATAAAACACATTTTGACACAAACAGTTGCTTCACATACTCAAATCTTAATCATTCTTTCATCATCAAGAAAAACAGACTGTACTCATAATCAATGTCTATTCTATCTTAACAACTTCAGAAGATCAGATTAAGAACATATTCAAGTAACCATAAACATGTGATTACTCATGACATTATATAAGCAATTAATCTCACCTAAACAGATCAAACTACTTATCATAACATCAGATCAGTTAACATGATAGTCAAGAATTATCATCAATGTCAAACAAATTACACAGATAGTTACTTAACCACCTATCAGTTAACTTCAAAACATTGACATAATCAAAACATATTCAATCAACATTCAGTTGAAACATATTCAATATGTGTAATCTCTAAGAAAATAATCAGTTATCACAGAGAGACACACATAGAAACAGTTAAGTCACATAGCATAGAACATACTCAGTACCATATTTAGCAACATATTCAGCAACATATTCAACATGTGTGACCTCTTCTAAAATATTCAAGTAACACATAGAGGTACACAACTAAGCACACATCCTTAATCAGATTTCATCAGAGTTGATCATCCTCAGGGCTTTCAAAAGAAAGTTGATCCTGGTTCTATTAAGTGGTTTGGTGAATAGGTCAGCCAGATTATCACTTGTATCAACTCTTTGCATTTCAATCAAACCTTTTTCACTGCAATCTCTGATGAAGTGATGTCTGATTTCAATGTGCTTAGTCTTAGAATGTTGCACAGGATTCTTAACAGTAAAATATGCAACAGTATTATCAATCAGAATAGGGGTGTTTAGAAAATTCAAACCATAGTCCAGCATCTGATTCTGAATCCAGAGAACTTGTGCACAGCAGGCAGATGCAGCAACATATTCAGCTTCTGCAGTGGAGGTTGACACTGTGGTCTGTTTCTTGCATTGCCATGACACTAGCCTTTCACCCAAAAACTGGCATCCCCCTGATGTTGACTTTCTACTCATATTGCATCCATCATAATCACTGTCTGTATATGCAATCAGATCAAAGGATTGGTTCTTTGGATACCAAATCCCTAAGTCTGGTCTTCCCTTCAAATATCTGAATATTCTTTTCACAGCATTCATGTGGGAGACTTTTGGATTTGATTGGAACCTAGCACATACACAAACAGCAAACATGATATCTGGTCTTGTTGCAGTCAGATACATCAGAGATCCAATCTTGGCTCTGTATTCATGTTCATCAACTGACTCCCCCTTTTCATCAGCTATCATCTTTTCTTTGGTGTCCATTGGAGTTGAGGCAGCCTTGTAATCATGACAGTTGAACTTATTCAAAATGTCCTGCACATACTTAGCTTGGTGAATGAAGATTCCTTCATCCTTTTGTTAAACTTGCAGTCCCAGAAAGAAATTCATTTCACATATGGAACTCATGCTGTACTTGGATTTCATCACCTCTTCAAACTCCAAACACATATTTTCATTTGTAGATCCAAAGATGATATCATCAACATAGACTTGTAAAAGCAGCAAATCTGACCCTTTTCTTCTGTAGAAGAGTGTCCTGTCAATGGCTCCCCTTGTGAAGCCATTTTCAAGAAGATGAGTTGACAGCTCATCATACCAAGCTCTAGGAGCCTGATGCAATCCATAGAGGGCTTTGTTTAACTTATACACCCTGTTTGGATACATGGGATCCTCAAATCCTGGTGGTTGAGCCACATACACCTCTTCATCAATCTTTCCATTTAGGAATGCAGACTTAACATCAAGCTGGAATACTTTAATGTTCTTTGAGGCAGCATATGCAAGAAAAATTCTTATGGCTTCCAGTCTTGCAACTGGTGCAAATACTTCCTCAAAGTCTATCCCTTCTTCTTGAAGACATCCCAGTGCTACAAGTCTAGCTTTGTTCTTAATCACCAAACCCCTTTCATCCCTTTTGTTTCTGAAAACCCACTTGGTTCCTATTGCATATCTGTCATATGGCTTGTCTACAAGATCTCACACATGTAGATCTCTGAATTGGGCCAATTCCTCTTGCATTGCTTCTACCCAACTAATGTTTTTTAAAGCTTGAGCAATATTCTTTGGTTCTAATTGGGATAGAAAGCAAGAGTACAGACAGATGTTTGCTATCTCAGAATGACTTCTTGTTACTCTTTCATGCAAGTCACCAATGATATTTTCAGCAGGATGATTCTTTTCTACAGTAGGAGTTTGTATTATCATATTTGTAGACAAATTTGTGTCAAGATTTATTTCATTGATTTCAGGTTCTTCAATGATCAAATCAGCTTCTGCATCATGAAACTCTGGTGCTTCATCATTGTTTTGTCCTGAAGTGGATGCACCATTGTTTCCCAGATTCAAGCTTTGAAATAAGTCTTGAAATCTTGCTGTTGTTGCAGCTTCTTCATCATTTGATTTGTTGCCTGTGTCACTCCCATTCTGAACATGATCATTTTGTTCATTAGGACTATCTTGACTTGTCATCTCCTGATCTTGTTCAATGTCTTTGCTTGAGGAGCTCTTCACAAAAGTGTATTCCTTTTCTTTTCTGTTAACCTTCTTCCACAATTCTTCCAAGTCCAGGTCTTTCTTTTTACTCTCTTCTATCACACTGGTCTTGTAGAATGAATCATCAAAGTCTTCAGAATAAATCTTGAATGACTTTATTAACTTTTCATGATCAAACAGCCATGTTGCACCACTGACTGTGTTGAATTGATTCTCATTAAAAATAATGTCAGATGACTCTATCACACTCATGTGATCTTTCACATAAACTCTGTATGACTTTGAGTGAGTAGAATATCCAACAAAGAAACAATCTAGTGACTTATTTTGAAACTTGTTCAAATAGTCTCTAGTGTTCAATAAAAAACATTTGCAGCCAAAGGGCTTGAAGAACTTGATGTAAGGCTTTCTATTGTTGAAAATCTCATAAGGAGTTTTATCATGCCTTTTGTTCACAAGCACTCTGTTCTGAACATAACAAGCAGTGTTGATTGCTTCAGCCCAGAATGTGACAGGTAAGTTCGCATCAGCCAACATGGTTCTTGCAGTTTCTATTAGTGTTATGTTTCTCCTTTCTGCAACACCATTTTGTTCAGGAGTTCTTGGAGTTGAAAATTGTTGCATTATTCCTTTCAGAGCACAAAATTCTTCCATAACTCCATTCTTGAACTTAGTACCATTGTCACTTCTTATAATCTTCACTTTCTTATTCAGTTTGTTTTCAATCATTGTAACACAACCCTTAATTAACTCAGTAGTCTCATCTTTGGTACTTAGGAAATAAACCCAAGTATATCTTGAATAGTCATCAATGATCACCAAACAGTATCTCTTCTTTCCAATACTTGGTACACTCACAGGACCAAAAAGATCCATGTGAAGTAACTCAAGTGGTTGATCAATTGAATTGATGAGCTTTGTCTTATGAGTAGACTTGTGTTGTTTTCCCTTCTGACATGAGTCACAATGATCATCTAACTTAAATTCTCTTGTAGGTAAACCAATCATATGTTCACCCTTGACCAGTCTATTCATGTTCTTTAAGTTTACATGACACAGTTTCCTATGCCACAATTTTGACTCATTTTCAGTGGCTTTAGAAACAAAACATACACCACCTCTTGAAATAGCTTCTTTTATATTCAACTCATACAAGTTGCCATTTCTTGGTGCCATCGTCATAATCATTTCAGGTGGGATCACAAACTCAGGTTTTAAGATGAAACAATAAGAATCATCAAAACTGACTTTGTAACCCTTATCACACATTTGAGATATACTCAACAAATTGTATTGTAGTCCCTCAACATGAAAGACATTGTCAAAAGACACCTTCCCATTTGTCAATATCACTTTACCCACAATCTTTCCACCATTATCATCACTCCCAAAGGCAACTGGACCCTCATATTTCTCTACATAATTCACAAGTGACCTCTTGTCACAAGTCATGTGCCTAGAACAACCACTATCCATATACCATATATCATTCATTGGAGTGGCCTGTTCCTGCACAAAGAGAAATTTGATTAGTTCAGTGATGAGATGCAAGCTTCATAAACTTGCAACTTATCAGTGTCAATTTCAGTGGCAGCTTGGGAAGTGAGTGTTGAAGGTTCAAGATCTTCATGAGTGATTTCCAAGTTGTCTGAATGGTCAGTTTCATAACCACACTCTCTTGGTGTTTTAACAAGTGAAGCTGAATTGTTAAGCTCAACTAAGTCAGTCATCTTCTCTTGTAAGACATAGTCCTTAGTTTCTGAGAAGTCTCTTACATCAGTCACAGCTTCAACTTTAGCTTCAGTTCTAGGTTTCCATGTGAAACCTTGTGGTTCATATCCATGTTTTAACAAGAACTTTTCATCACCAGTGAGTACAGCTTGTTTCTTTCTTTGATATACAGTTTTTCTTCTTGATTTTTCACTGCCTGATGATTCTTGTGACTCATCAGACTTAACTGAATGAGTATTTTTGGTAAATTTCAATGACTGGTTCTCCATTATAACATGCTTTTGCTTCTGAGGTGATTTACTTCTTCTCACATTCTCAGTCATTTGCTTCTTCTTCTTTGTCTTAGCCTTCACTTCAACTCTTGTCTCTATGCTATTCACATTTCCCTTTCCCAAATACATGGCATACTTCTCTTTGTACAAAACAAAGTCTTGACCAAACTTTGTTCCATTTGGGACATGAAATGGCTGAAACTTGAGTCTCTCATTACATGAATCAGTATGGTGTCCATATTCATCACACTTTCTACACCACACCTTTCTTTTGAACATCTCATGTTCTTTTGGTCTCCTGAATCTTTCACTTGGTTTGGGCTCTCTTATACCAATTGTCTTTTTGTTTTTCAGATTGTCAAAATCAATTGAGAATGGAACAAACTCAGCCATTCTGATGTCACTTCATTCCACATTCCCTTTAACAAAGACAACCTTTTTCAAATTCAGTGGTTGATCATCTTCATTCTCTCTATATCTTGACTTCCTTCTTTCATATTCCTCAACAATTTCTACCTCACCCACATCAAAGTCTTCAACACTTGAAAAGATAGGATAAATAGGAGTAATATATTCTATATCCATTTCTTCCTTATTTACCTTCTTTTTCTTGTTCTTTTCTAATTTTTCCAAAAACTTTTTGCTTGGAGGTCTGACAGTATTGTAACACACATTCTTCTTTTCACCAATGTCAAAAGAAACATGTTCTCTTTTCATTTGCTCATTCATTCTTTTCATTTTATGTGTAACTGGAGGATACTTTGGAAGTTGATCAACAGATTCAGGCTTTCTATATTTTCTTCCTTTTTCAGTAGCTTGAATTTCCTTTTCAATAATTTGATCACTCAAATCACTCAGATCATCTTGATCCAACTCATCTGAATCAAAGTCATCTTCAGAGACTTGAACTCCAATTGACTTTTCTTGCTTTAGTTCTTTCTTCATAACAAATTCACCATCTTCACTCACCTCAACATTCTTGTACAAATCTGCAACATCTTCTTTGTCTTGAAACACATATTTGAATTGTTGTAGATAAGCACTTCTCTTTTCTTTGTCAACTTTAGGCATAAAGTTGTTGTTGAATGGTGGTGGAACAGCCTTGTACTTTTCATCTTCTTTTACTTTATTTAGAATTCCACAAATGTTTCCAGTTGAAACTAAGTTCTTTAGGAATTCATTTTCAGTTTGCAGCTTTGTATTCAGCACCTTTTCATCAATCACCATCTTCTTCAACCCACTAATCTCAGTTGTGAATCTTGTCTGAGCTCTATAGCTATTCATACAATCCTCTTCCAAACTTTTCATTCTTTCCTCACTAACAATCTCACTTGCCTCATAAGCATTGATAATGCTTTGCTTCTTAAAACACTCACTTTCCAGCTTACCAACCTTTTCTTTTAATTCATTGACAAGTTTAGGTAAATCAGCATTAGGATCAGAATGTACCTTAGATGAAGATGCAGAGTCTATGGCCATGAATGCCATATTAGCTCTTCTGATATCATCTGCTATATCTTCCTCATGGTTACTCCAGTCAAAGCTTCCCTCATGCTGAGTAGTTACTGCCACATTGCCTTGATTTCTTGGTTGATTTCGGTTTGTTGGAATGTTGTTAGTTGCAGGGTTTTGAACAGCTTGATTCTGATTGTTGTTCATTTGATATACTTGATTCTGATTCATACCCTGCTGGTTGTTCATTTGAGGCTGATAGTGGTTGTTAAAATTGGGATTGAAGTTGTTGTTTGGATGGAAGTTGTTGTTGTTGGGATTGAAGCCTTGGTTATTGTTGAAGTTCTGCTGGTTGTTGTTTCTATGCATATTCTGCTGGTATTGTTGTTGGTTTCTAGGCTGTTGGAACTGATTGACTTAAAAGTTCCTTGGCATATTGCACTCTCTTGCAAAGTGTCCAGGCTGTTGACAGTTGTAGCAGATAGCCTTGGACTTGTCAAATCCTATTCTCTCATTTGGACCAGAAACTAGTGATCTACAAGTTCTATTATACAGTCTCTTGCTTCTTAATGCCAACATTGCAGCTTGCCATTTGAGATCCATGTCTTCAAGGTCATCAGCATCTATTTGTTCCAAATCATCCTGCACTACACTTGTGTGAATCAAGTTTTTGGCCACAAATGCATTGTAGGATTTAGTGAACATAGACATTAGGGCTTGTGCATCACTCCCTTGAACATGCCCTGCACCAGCACTTTGAGCATTTCCATTTCCCACAGAGGCTGAATCATCATCAATCAATTGAACATTAAACCTCTGTTGACCACCTTGACTGCTTGAACCACCTCCAATGAATGACCTAGGAGTCTCATTGTTGTGATCACTTGGTTCTTCAATGATGGGAATTTGTTGTTGATTCTTTGTTGTAAGATTCCCCATTGGAGCAATTAAAGCATTTGACACATTGAAACTTGGTTTATCTTCCTTGATCATTTCATTCTCAATCATTTCAAGTTCAGCAGCATGAAGAAAACATACTACATCATCCAATTTCAATTCATTGAAATTTTGCTTTTGAAGGATGAATTTGCAAGCAGTATACCATTCTTTTGGCATTGAGTTGAGCAACTTTGTATTCAAATCAAAGTCAGTCATTACATAATCAGTTGTTCTCAACTCATTCACAATACTCAGAAAACGTTCTAGTATTGACTTCAACCTTTCACCATCTCTATACTTGAATCTTTCTAACTGTTGCTTCAATCTTTGCTTCTTAATGTTCTTCAATTCAGTGTTCCCTTCATACATCTCAAGGATTGCATCATACATTGCCTTAGCACTTTGATGATGTGCAACCTTTGTGAGGATTTCCCATGACAGACCAAGTTTGAGCATAGCCAATGCTCTGTCATCAACCTTTCTCATTCTCTCTCTGACAGCAGCAATAGCATTTACATTAGCACCCTCTTCAACAGCAGCTTGTGGACCATTCTTGATAGAATTCCACATATCCACATCATTATAACAAACAGCCGCCTCAAAAAGCACTTTCCACTTGGTAAAGTTCTCCTGACCATACAATCTAGGTATCTTATCAGTAGATACCTCTTGTTCCTCATATCCAGACATTTTCTTAAAATAAAAGTTAAGTTCTTATCAAAAATAGAATTAAACAATCAGATTTGAGAATAAATTCTTAGATCTGAGGTGTCTGATATGAATAGAACAAGATTCAACAATAAAAATCAAAGCTTTAAGTGAAATAAGGAAAAGAAAACACCTAAAACTTGTAGATCTGGAAGAAAAATGAAGAACAGAGCTTCTGACGTCACAAATCAATCGAACAGTGCTCTGCTTACGTCATTCTTCTTCAAAACTTAATCAGCAACAATCTTTCTAAAAATAGCAGCAACAAGCTCTGATACCACTTGTCAGGTCCCAAATTGTGATGTTCGATTCGGCTCGGATCTTTAATTAATCATGTCATAACTCACACAAAATTAATCGTGTCGACAAGAGAGTTAATGACGGGTTACTATATTTAGAAAGATGACCGTTTGTTAAAGGCGGAATCAATAACAAACATACGGTTGCAATGAATATTCAAATACGGAAGGCACACGAAGGATTCACTTCAAATAATTTCCATTTATATAATGTTAATCATACAAAAGGATAATCGATTTAAGGTTTTGGAAGGAATCCTAAGACAGCCGTCACACACAATATTCTCAAAATTAATGTGTCGGTCTTATCCGTATTGTGCTCTCTCTCTTTTCAGCGGCGTGCCCTAATTATTCTATTTATAGGCCTGCCAACCTAGGACAGCTGTCATTCCTTCTAGAAACCCTATCCGATAGTACATATTCAATTTACATATTCAAAAATATACTAAGTGTAAAACAAGTCTTCCGGGTAGGCTTTTCATTAAACTTCAGTCTCCGAGTACGCAGGGTACTCGGCCCTCCTTCAGACTTGGTAAACATAGAAGTGTACTCGGAATCAGTTTCCGGGTAGACTTTACTTAAAGAATATTTTACCAAGTAAAATATTCACCGAGTAGACTTCAATCTTCTTGGATTTATCAAACTTTGCTCGACAAATCCTTACGAGCAACTTTGTTCTTCTATGATCCTGTTCGGCTCATTGTCAGTTGAACAACTTATTGATAAGGCGTACTTGGGAGTACATACCTTACTTGAGCAGAACCTTACTCGAAATAACTTAAAGATATTCTATTAACTCATCAAGTATACTCGGACCATAATTATTAAAGAATACCTTGCCCGGTCTTCCAAATACTTGGCTTCTTGGACTTGGTTGACCATACCTTACTCGGAAGAGTAAAATACTTGGTCTTGAAGA
This sequence comes from Bidens hawaiensis, assembly GCF_021521415.1. NCBI lineage: Eukaryota > Viridiplantae > Streptophyta > Magnoliopsida > Asterales > Asteraceae > Bidens > Bidens hawaiensis. The sequence continues at coordinate 1,118,593 of NW_027491488.1, forward strand.
ACAATCCTGCTTGACAAAGTGATCCTTGCTCGGATATGCCAAATTAATGAACCTTACTCGGGAAAACACTAAAAAGCATACCTTGCTCGGATATCCACTTAAGAAGACTATTAGAAGTAAACCTTGCCCGGGAGGCAAAATCTCGTACTCGGCTAAGTAAAAGCTTACTCGAAGGTCCAAGTTGTGCTCGGATTCAATACTTAGCAGTTTCTGAGGAGGTTGAGAAGATTCCAATCTTCCAAATTCTTCATTTAGGTCAAATCTCCTCATTAATATCGTTCTAATCATCAGAATTAATAAAAACATTCACGGAATATAAAAAATTTCATAAAACATTTCACAACAATCCATAACTTGTCATATTTAGATGGAGATTCCCTATGAAAACTTTAAAGATAATCTCCATCTAAATATGACTCTGTAAGGCCCCGTTACCGGTACCTTACAGAGTCATATTTAGAGGGAGATTATCTTTAAAGTTTCCATAAGACGCCGCCATAAGGTAAACCATTATTTTACATTAAAAATTTCATAAAGTGTCGCAAACTTTAGCACTAGCTAAGAATTTTTTTTTATTATTATTACTAAGCTTTTTCAAAAGTTAATATTATAAAAGTATCACATTCTTTTTCGATTTTTATAAACTTAAGCGAATTTTTAAGAGAGCATTTTCTTCTTCCTCTTCGTCAACGCCAACAAATTCAGTTGAGAAATCATGGCACCACCCTCACCATAACCTTCATACCTCAAATCTATCATCGAGAAGTCAAGTATCGCAAGTTTCGTCTTGTTTATTTTATTTATTATTATTATTATTTTCTTTTATTTTTCATATATATATATTTCTATATATATTATTCTATTTGAATATAACCAAAGAAATTTTATGTATCAAATCGTTTCGAGTATTATTTACGAAGTTTATAACTGAGTTTGGCTATTTGTGATTGTTGAGTGATGTCATTCATGATTGCATTGCTAAACCCGTTTACCATTATCTCAATCTCGCGTTTTATGAGCGATTTCCCATAACTTAACCGCTTAGTCGAAGCTGGGATTTCAAACATGTTTAGGTGCATGTTAAATTTACATTACTTTTACACGAATTGTTTTGATTATAAGTTTGGTTCTTTCCATACAATCTTTCACAGAATTATTTTTTGATGTCTCATTAATCTGAGACCAAAGTTTTATTTTAATTTCGAAGTTTCAAGAATATACTTGGTTAATCTTGCTGTTATTTAAAATTAATGTTTTATGGGGAATTTTCATTTGTTAAACGAAGTTTCAAATTGATGTTTTACGTTGTTTTGACTCCAATAACTCAAACTATTTTGATATTTCGATATTAAAGTTTCATTTATCTATTTTATGCCAATGCATTTACGATTTACGTGTTAATATTTTGTTAGCTCAATGCTACATTTAATTGCCATGTTATTCTCGACCCCGTTATTTATAACTATTTAATGTGATGGTCATGACTTTGATGTTTTATCCGTGTTGTTATTGATAACATAAGTTTTCCTGATTTCCGTTGTATTATTTCAAGCATCAAAAGTCTTACTCATCCATTTTATTATTCTTGAACCTCAATGTTTACGGCTATAACGTTATTACCGACTTCGAAAGTTTCATTTATTTATTTTTGTTATTTCGAACCCCAATAGCTCATTTATCAAATCTGTGATTTTGAATTATAAAGTGTTTGTGCATTACAAGTCCTATTTTAATGATGTCTTTCAAAATCACACAATATAGCAAACCATGTGGACCATGTGCCGAACTAAGTAATTACGGGTGCACACGTAATTATCAAAGTCCTCGCATGAAAATCATAGTAAGGACAGTTATGTGAAATAATTCGAAACTTGGAATGATTTTGGAAAAAACGGGACAAATGCAATATGATAAGGGCATGGTGGATACGCCGCTGGTACATCCTATATATAAGTGTCCTTGTCATATTTTCAATTTGTGGCGTCTTTCGGGTCATTGAAAGATCGGCGTTATTATTTTTTTATTTAAATATGTAGGTATAAAAATGTTTAAACTTTTAACAACTACAAGTATTAGTTGTTTTCTTTTAAAATTTATTTTTATTTCGGGACGAAATTTCTACAAGTTGTGAATCCTGTAACATTCGTTAATTTTCAAAGCCGAAAACCCGACCCCGTTTTAAATTTTGGGTTTTGTTCTATTTAAATTTATATATTTTTGTAATATTATTAATTAATCTCAATTTTCGTTTCATGTATTTTATGTGATCATTTCTATGCAAATATACTTTTTACCATGTAAAGCCTCGTTACCGGTGCCCTACATTGAACGTTGGATTTACTCATAAATACGGTTCTTATAATCAGAGTTAATTAAAACTTTTCACAGAAATGTTAACTTTAATTATTCGTTACAAAACATTCAATCTTTTCCTTAAAACCATAACATAAAACATCACATTTAAAACATCATTTGTTCCATCTTTAGATGCCAGCCATTCAATTCATGTCATGTGCCATCCTCATGCTAGCTCCTTAGTCTACTCACCTGCGTGCATACTAAAAGTCAACTACGCTGAGTGAGTTCAAGTTAATCAAGCAACTTACCATACAACCATTACATGCAATTATATACGTGTCCGAAGACACATAGTCCACTGTCTGACCTGTTCACCTTACCGCTTAACCACTTAACTGTCCCCTATGTCTTAGCCACTTGTTTTATGGAAGCACAGGGAGGCTTGCCCTCCCACGCACTCACGTTATGCCACTTAATAACGAAGGCACGTATAGGCTTACCCTACCGCGGACTCACGTTATGCCACTTTAATAACGAAGGCACGTATAGGTTTACCCTACCACGTACTATCGTCATGCCACTAACACCCTTACTAGACCCCTTACCATTTCTATCACACTTTACTCTACTTGTCTACAACACACTTCCTATAAGTTCATTATTTATATAATAAGCAAGTTACATCATAACATTCACACACACTAATAACCACTTGGAGATCATTCCCATTGGTGATACGTGCAATATCCGAAGATCGTTCACGCACCAACAAACATTCATTCATAACATCTATGTGATAAATAACTCGTACATCATTTATAGCATACACTTACCACTTAAGGTAAGTGTATTCACGCTTCACATCGAGTATGCACACAACCCCGAAAATATAACAAGGAAATGGGGTTAGAAACTCACCTGAACTCAGTTACGTTCACCGTTAATGGTTATTCCTTTCTTGAGCTGTGCGCGACTAACTGTATAACAATTACACGTATTAATTAACTATTATTACCCATATCGTGTTTCTAGTTTAATTATTACCCTTAACGAACGGGGGTCCGGGGGCAGCGCCCCTGGCAGCGGGGTTCTAGGGGTGGCGGCCCCTAGCAGGGTCCAAGGGGCAGAGCCCCTGGCTGGGGTCGAGCTGATTAATCCAAAACGTTCGAGGGCTTCTTTGTAATTAATCCACTTTATTATAACTCGAGGGACCTTTCTATCATTCTTTTAAACTTCTAATTCATCCCAGTCCCTTAACAAATGGGGTTCATAACGAATGAACCCATTCGTTACTTCATAACGAACTGACAATTATAACGAATCAGCCTTCATGACGAATTTGCTACTATAACGAATTGGACCTTATAACGAATCGGTCCTCATAACGAATTGGACCTTATAACGAATTGGTCCTTATAACGAACTGGTCCTTATAATGAATGACCATTTTATAACGAATGGACCTTCTAACGAATGAGGGTTCATTCGTCATTCCCCCATAACGAACTGCTTAACGAATTTCTTAACGAACGAAGCTAATTTGTTATTCTTCCTTAACGAATTACTTGCTAGTTCGTTATTTCCCCGCTAACGAAATAGAGTTAGGTCAGAATGTTAGAATATTATTTGACATCCTCGTACACACTTTTCCGGCACGTCATCGTCGAAAAATCGGGATCTCGCTGGAAAAGCGAGATCTCAGTTATTTTTCACCGTTTTTCGTGCCGTTCGATACAGATCTGAGCTAGGGTGACCCCTAATCTCATCTTTTGATCGGTTTATATCCGATCCCACCCGGATCTCGTGACAATAACGGTTTAAGGGTGTCGGCTCGTCATTTCGCGAATAAATATAGAGGGTTTGGATCCATACAATATCATACTATCATTACCTCGGGTCGGGATCGATTCTTCTTCTTAGTTTTGGTTAGAGAAAGAGAGAAATAGAGAGAGATCTTAAGTGTGTGTTTTGATGGTGTAAGGAATGAGTGAAATGAATGAATTATAGGTTAATTAAGGTTTATATATCATGGGTCATGGGCTTAATCCCATGGTCTTTTCTTCCTTTCTTTTTAATCCAAGTCCATTACCCCAGTCCATTACCCAAATCTATTTAACCCAACACTAGCCCGTCACATAGTAACTCATATTTTATTTTATTAACCGAAACGAGAAAACATGATGTTACATACCACCCTTCTAGTATTGCATACTCATTTAAAACATACATAATCAAGATAATTTATTCATTAATTTTTCCCTTGCAAATCACTAGAATAAATATTGGATTATTATTATTATTACCATCTTTTTCATATGTTGTTTTTTAATTACTAATAATAATAAAGCAATGAATGTTTTAATTAAAAAAAATTTATTAAAAGAGTTAAACACTTTGAAAACCTTTAAACCATTTTAATTTTTGTTTTTAATAATATTAAATATGATTAATTTTCATAAATCCCATAAGACATAACAACTCCATATTTTCACTACAAAAGGATGACAAATCCACCATTATTTTCACACTTCAATCCACTGTTTCTTAAGATTGAAAGCAATAACAAGTAAGTTTTAGGATTCCATGCATTTTATAGTTTTTGTTTTGATTTAATGTTAAATGTTAATAATTTATTCTTCATGGTCATGATACTTTTATTATAAAAATATTATATTTTGGTTATAAGAAATCACTATGATCAGGGATATCCAAGATAAACACTTTGATTTCCTAAATATTATGTCAAAACTTGTTATTTTGCAAGAAAAAATATAAATATTATCTAGATGTTATTATCCGTTGATCATCATAAACTTATAAACCTTTTTATTTTAAATAAGATGATATATATATAATGATTTTAATTAAAGATTTCTTATAATAGAACTAATAGTAACTTGATTTCTCTAAATAATTAATTAATGTTTATTTTATTTCAACATAAACTAACATCTTTAATTTCTTTAAAATAAGTCATACATCACATTTAAGTTAACTAATTAGTAAATTAATTCATTATGTTACTAGAATAAAATAAAACGTTTAATCATAAATTGTTATTAATAATGTTAATTAATCTAATATTAATAAAGTTATAATTGTTCATCAACAAATAATTTCTTCAACTAATAAATATCAAATGATTTATATAAACTTTAAATTCATTTTTTTTAAACTCATTTAAATAAAGAAATCCCCCAAGTCCCTTTTTTCCATAAGTTAATAAACTTTATAATTCCGGTAGCTAGTCCGTGATTTTGTATCTTCATTATTATTTATAGTTTCGTGAGATTCGATTGCTTCGTTTGTTAACTCGCTTTCAGATATTATTTCAATTTTTCTCCAATATCAAAGGTGAGTTTCTCACACTCCGTTTTTAACGCTTTTACACATTTTGGGGGTAGCATATATATCCTATCAACATTACAATTTTGTTTATTTATTATTTACAAACTACAATTCGTTACATAGACTTGTATGTTTATTTGCTTACTTGCTCAAAGATTACTTGCTCATGGTTTCCTCAATAAGTATGATAATACACCCCCTTATGCACTTAGGACCTCGATGTTATGAGTGGAATAGGGACCTCCGATCTGAGTACATTGGTTGTTACCAATTGGAAAAGACATTACTTGCGCTGATTTGAGTACGTTGGTGCACAATCCCAACTGGAAAGAACCTTAATTTCTCATTTACACTTGTTCATGGAATTGTAGATTTTTATGTACTTATATCAAAATTTGTGTGTACTCACCAACTATTCAATTAGTTGACTTTATTTTTTATGTATGCTACAGGTACACTTATTAGAGGATGAAATGACGAAGACACTAGACTTAGGGTATCTTAAAATAAGTATTTGAAATGTTTTATTTCCTTGTAATTTCTTTATTTGCAACAACTTGTGTACTTGACGCCTTTAAATGGATTAATGATAATATTGTCACTTAATAGTGTCACGTGTGGTTTGAGCAATTTGTACGTCACATTCAGGCGTTTCCGCATAAGCCGGGGTGTTACATAATGTCCATTAGAATTCTAAACAAGGCGTAGAGTTTTCATGGGAGCGTGAAGACCAGATGAAACAAAAGTACCCTTACCTAGTTTTTACCACTAATTCTCCAATTTCGGGATGAAATTCCTAAAACTATGGGATACTGTAACAATTCAAAACTTTCCATTTATCATTTTGTATCCGTTACCCGACCCATTTCTATGTTCGGATAATTTTATCAGTAAATCGTTGCATTTATCGAGTTATTATTATTTTATTTTAATTTATTATATATATTTAATTATCTATAATAACTATCAAATATATACAAATTACTCCCTCAACCATAGTTTAACCTCATTATGTTTCCTCATCTATAGTTTAGCCACCAATGTGCAAATCTTCCAAATTATTATACAAAACCCGTTACCCAAACCCGTAAACCCATGATCCAACCCGTAACCCATGCCCTTCTGTTTCTTGAGCCTTAATCTTCATTGTAATCTTGGAATCGATCATATAAAATCGTTCACCAAGTCTAAACGATCTCACCGACACCTCTAATTAGGAAATAAAGATCGTTTGATACTTATTGACTATATTACATACTGGCTATATCACATTAGGGTTTTATCAATTAGAAGTTATAATAACACGATTACTTGCGCCTGCACGCAACTAGATACATCGCGAATCAAACCCCATTAATCGCTTACATTATTTTTACCTTATGATAACTTTACTTGATCTTGTTCTTGTCGGCCATATATCGATCAAATTAACCCTCGTTTCATAATCGTTTAAGGTAAATTATTATATGATTCTGTTCGTTATCATGTCAGGAACAACAACCCAAAAGTTAATCGTCAAAACGATTAATGTTTGGGCCGATTAATCTTGCTAGGGTTTCTACATGATTTGGGTTAAACCTGTCTGTGTATATAATAAACGTGTTTCAGGTTCTAACAAACTGACAGCCCCAGCTCAGCTAGTTGGGTGTGTGTGTTTAATGACTAATGTCGGTTAGGGGCGCGGGTTCAAGCCTTCCCAACCATTTTTGGTTCGTTTTATTTTTGGAATTATTGTCTTTAATATTTTAATTAGTTTAAGCCATTAATTAACAATATAATTAATAAAAATTTAATAATTAGTTAGTATTTTATCATAACCGACGTGTTAACTAGTCGTTTTCTCGTACCTTTGATAAAACCATACCTATATATATGTGTGTGTGTGTAAATAATAAGTATAAAAATTAATAAAGACTTTAACAATAATAAAATTAACATGTTAAAGGAATTTTTGATACAAGTATTTTATAAACAAATGTATTTTTATATAAATAGTTATATATTATTATTTATTACAGTTTTAATTAAAAATAACCCTTATAAGTAAATAATAAATCTTAATAAACTATTATTTCACAAATACCTGATCAATCTCAAATCTTTATTAATCTTTAGAATCCATTCATTAATCCATAGTTATTTTCTGCTATTACTCTTACTTAGGATATTTTCGTTGATATTTCTCGACGAGCGTGACGTTTATTATCGTTCTTATCAAATTCATCCCATTTGCTTATTTGATAAGGTGAGTAACTCATTCCCCCCTTTTTACTCATTTTTAATCTTTATGAGAACATGCGTATCTATAGTATTTACATATTATTAGTACTCTCATTAGAAAAATGTTAACCTTGTGTGTTATCAATTATTTGCCAAACTTGTTATATGTTATTTTGTTTATTTGAACGCATCCCGAGAGGTCCATCATATTCACATTATTAGTATGATCATACGACAGTCGTAGTAGCTAAAGCCCACTTCGCAAGGCGATGGTTTTACCAACACCCATGAATTACCCATTGGCTTGATTATATATCGCATAAAACAGTTTTTGCACTTTTTATATTATATTATATTTAACTGACTGATGTTTTACTCACTCAACCTTGTGTTGTAAGACCCCAAACCCGGGAGTCCTACAGTTGATTATCATTCCAAGGAACTCAATTTTTTAAAGATAAACCAGTTTTATGTAATTCCAAAAAAAAATCCAACACATAGTATTCTTGTAGCGGAAAAGTTAATAAAACATTCAAACATTGTTTTTAAGACCAGAAAAGTATTTCATGATTTTCTTAATTATTAAAATGGTAAAGAGCTTTGACTAGAACTGCCTCGAGATCTCGGGTAGTCATGGGCACCTCCAAGCAGCAATCCCATTCACATCTAACCTGCAATCAATCTAGAATACACACAAAGTCAGCTTGAGTTGAGTGAGTTCATGCTTTTATAAATGAAAGATATCAAAGAACGGTCAAAACATTCCACATACGACTTCCATAAAAATACATATATAACATCAATAAATAAATAAAATTTCCTCAGTCAAACACGAAACACGGCCCACATCCTCTCAAGTCCAAATACAAGGTTAAGGACCCGAATAATCTTCACCCCAAAGACATATAAACTATTTGGGGATTTTTTTAACATACTTACACCCCAAGGACAGTCTTCCTGTCACGAGCTCATCATCTTAACCCCCAACTAGGAAATTAAGGAATTTTATACTTCTCTTCGACCCTGTCATGGCATAATAGAAACATGCACGTAGTCGCCACACACACGCATACAAGTAAAACAAACTTCAAACATACAAACTTCCAAGCATAGATAGTAAAAATAACATAAACTATGCAATGTCATCCAAACGGTTCAAAAGGGTAAAATCGCCAGAAAGTGTGCATGCTAGCCCAAAACGTAAAACATTTAAAAAGGGGCATCATGAAACTAACCTGATATTAATCACACAAATATCACAACTGGATCCTCTAGCTAATCACTCACAAATCAAAATCCTGTCAAGTTAAATCACACAACAATCACTAACTAGACCGCAACGACTCGCTTATTCTACGAGACCTTCAAATGGGCTTGAATTGACCCATGACCTCACCCAACATTCATATTCATCCAAATCAGCCCCAGAGACATTAAATTACCCAAAATTCCCTACCAATATAAGCACCACCAATGGTTCCCCAAACTATGCCCGTTTTACGTTAATTGTGTCGAATTTATGCATTAACGAACCGATTAACCAACCACCAGCCAAACCATCCCAATTTTGATAACATTAGACATTATTACAGACTACCCATCAATATTTAACCACCCAAGTTGATGGGGTTTGAAATCTCATAATTTCCCCCCCTTAATTTACAATTAACCGACTTTATGCGCTATTACAATTCGATTAAGGAATCACCAACCAAACCAGCCCTATAACCAAAAAATTAATTTTCCTACTTCCCTTACACTAACATAAGACCCCTCAAACTGATCAGGTTGACCATCCCTTCACACAATACCCGAAATACATCAATTAACGATTTCAACACTCAAGAACCATAGAAATCAGTTTTAACAATTGACATATCAAAACAACTCTAATGATCATGAAATTAAAGTATAATATACTAGACATACTTGGGAATCTTTTGACACCAAATACTCCAAATTTTAACCTTGGGAAGCGTGCCAATTGATTTTAGTCCGAATCTGTCCGTAGTTCAAGAAACGGATTAATCGACCATCTTAACGACCTATATTATGAAATTAAGGATCAGGAGAGTGTAGTACACAGATGTAGCAACCTCTAGAAGCTTGGAATCGAATTAGTTTGATCAAAATTGACGGGTTTGAGTGGGGGGGGGGTTTGGATTATAATATTTCAATTGTCACATTCTGGCCCTTGTATTTTGCTATTCGATTCTCTTTGATCCCAAACTAGATAAGACACCTCCTTTGACATGCCCATAGGTCCCCGAGCCCTCAAGCGAAACCCGAGAAATTAATTTACAAGCTCTACCCTCGTATTATTCAGTTTACAAGAATTTTGGGGTGTTATAAGTCGACCCCCTTACATTGGGATTCGTCCCCCAATCCCGCAACTCGAAAATAAGTGCGGGTAGAGTCTCATCATCTCGTCCTCCGATTCCCAAGTAGCCTCGGAACGTCTGCGGTGCCTCCATTGCACCTTCACCTGCCTCACCACCTTATGCCTCAGGTGCTTCTCCTTACAGTTAAGGATGGCAATAGGCTGCTCAACGCAATTTATTTTCGCGTCTAGTTCAAATTCATCGAGACGTACATGCGCCTCCCCGTTCGCTAAACACTTTCTGAGATGCGAGATGTGAAAATTATGATGAATTCCTTTAAGTTATTCCGGTAATTCCAACCTGTAGGCTACCTCCCCAACTCGTTTCACAATTCTGAACGGACCGATGAAACTGGGACTTAGCTTCCCTCTCTTACGAAACCGAATGATACCCTTCCATGGATAAACCTTTCAACATAACTCGGTCACCTTCCTCAAATTCTATTGGCCTTCGCCTTTTATCCGCATATGACTTTTGTCTGTCCTACGCCGGCTTCATAGAAACTTTGATTTTGTCAAGCTTTTCCAAGGTAGCCACCACGACATCCAAGCTACCCAGCTGGTTCTGTCCAATCGAACCCCAAAGGTTATTAGTGAAATGAACTATTTATTTTCTTATACTTTGTTATATTTGTAGTGACATGTTTTGTTGTATTTGATATTAAATGAAATGAATGAGTTGCTTAAATATTGACACTTTAATAATGTCGTGTGCGTTGAAATAATCACATCGCACCCTGGCATATTCCGCCACTTTTGATCGGGTTGTAACACTTAGAGTCCTAAATGTTAGACTGGTATTCCGTTCTTTATAAGGAATAATGAATCATCATAAGTAGTGGTAGAATCCCCCTTGAGCCCAACTTTAGTTTACAAACAAAAGTTCAAGTCTTTTCGATGTTTGCTACTAAAGTTTACAACCAAAAGTTCAAGTCTTCTGTAATCTATATTAACTTAATGGACATAAAAAAAACAAATTTTCACTGCATGAAGCTAGTCTAGTTAACCGGAGAATCTTACTGTTTTGGTCAAAAATTGGTTTAAGGATAATGTAATTAAATATGAATTTGTGAGTTAGAGTGCTTGTATAATAATGATGATTATGTAAATGAAATAAGTATGAACACAGAGATTTGTTATGACGAAAAACCCTTAATCGGATTATGATCGCCAGCACAAAAACCCCGGGCGATGGCAAATCGTCTATCACCACTATATTAATCAAGAAAATAAGGTTACAAGGATTGGAAGCCTTGATCAGCAATGACAATTGCTTCTAAGTGTGTTTATGTTGCTAGAATTACAATCTTCAAGACTTAATATTAACTAAATATCTTTCAATCTAGAACACGCGCGTCAAACCATTGGTCTCACTTTCTTGAAGATTTTATTCTAAGTTTTTCTTCATTAAAGTCACTTTGTCCAAATGAGTAATTTCATCCCCGTTTTCTCGTTTATACTTTGGGGATAGTTGGCATACTTACTTAAACAAAAATGATTTAAGACTTAGATCCTCAAATAACAAACTCTAGATTATATTTTGCTTAGAATAATTACTTGATGGTGTGTTATCTGACTCATATGATTAATTGCTAAATGTTTATTGTTTTTGTTGGCTGGTCTCATCCTCATCCTCAATAAGTATTATCATACGCTCCTTCTTATAATTTTGTAGTTTTACCTATTCAAAAGGAGTCTCGTTTATTTAAGATTTATCTATATCAATTATTTCTTTTATTTACGGTATCACATATGAGCTGTAGATTTTTGCCTCCTATCATATATACACAAAATCATTGAATTGCTCACCAACATACCTGTTGACAATATATTTTATGCAACACTACAGGTTTAAAAAAAACATACACATGGTGGCCGCAAACACACATCCAAATAAAACAAACATCAAACATACAAACTTCCAAGCATAGATAGTAAAAATAACATAAACTATGCAATGTCATCCAAACGGTTCAAAAGGGTAAAATCGTCATAAAGTGTGTATGCTAGCCCAAAATGTAAAACATTTAAAAAGGGGCATCATGAAACTCACCTAAAACGAATCAAACATTTATCACAACTGGATCCTCTAGCTAATCACTCACAAATCACAATCCTGTCAAGTTAAAGCACACAACAATCACTAATTAGACCGCAACGACTCGCTTATTCTGCGAGACGTCCTAATGGGCTTGAATTGACTCATGGCCTCACCCAACATTCATATTTATCCAAATCAGCCCCGGAGACCTTAAATTACCCAAAATTCCCTACCAATATAAGCACCACCAGTGGTTCCCCAAACTATGCCCGTTTTACGTTAATTGTGCTGAATTCCTGCATTAACGAACCGATTAACCAACCACAAACCAAATCATCCCCATTTTGATAACATTAGACATTATTACAGCCTACCTATCAATATTTAACCATCCAAGTTGATGGGATTTGAAATCTCATCATTTTTCCCCTTAATTTACAATTAAATGATTTTGCGCGCTATTACAATTCGATTAAGGAATCACCAACCAAACCAGCCCCTATAACCAAAAAAATAATTTTCCTACTGCCCTTACACTAACATAGGACCCCTAAAACTGATCGGGTCAACCATTCCTTCACACAATACCCGAAATACAACAATTAACGATTTCAACACTCAATAACCCTAGAAATCGGTTTTTAACAATTGACCTATCGAAACAACTCTAATGATCATGAAATTTTAGTGTGATATATTAGGCATACCTGGGAATCTTTTGACACCAAAAAATCAAACTTTTGACCTCAGGAAGCATGCCAATTGATTTTAATCCTAATTCGTCCCTAGTTCAAGAAACGAATTAATCGACCACCTTAACGACCTATATTAAAAATTAAGGATTAGGGGTGTAGTACACACCTGTAGCAACCTCTAGAAGCTTGGAATCGAATTACTATGATAAAAATTGAAGGGTTTGAAGGGGATGAGGGTTGCGGCCGCAAGAAGGGTTTTTTTTGGGGGGGGGGGGTTGGGTTGGGTTATATTATTTCAATTGTTACATTCTAGCCCTTGTAATTTGACATTCAATCCTGTTTTCTCCCAAACTAGATAAGACACCTCCTTGGACAAGCCCATAGGTCCCCGAGCCCTCAAGCGAAAACCGAGAAATTAATTTACAAACTCTACACTCGTATATTCGGTTTACGAGAATTTAGAGGTGTTACATGTGCTGACAAATCTATTTTTATTTTATATGCATATGCAGGTTTTAGATTGTACTGATTTTACGATTGGTGAAGATTTATTGATGCTTTAAGTTAGAAGAACATTATCAAGATTTACATTTATTAAGACTTTGAATCTAAACTTATTTGTCTTTATTTTAATGGTTATGTACTTTGTTACTTATATTTGTTTGGATATTTAATTTGAATTAATAGATTTGGTCATTTTTAAAACTGCATGATAGTACCTTGAGAGCTATGATCAATTAGTTCGGGCCTTGGCATTACCGCATTAGGTTGGGGTATGACACTTTTGGTTATGTTGATAAAAGATGTTGATTACGCATTTTCATGTATTTTCACATACATTAGTTGAACTATTTAATAAAAAAGGGATGATATATTATTAAATATAATATAACACTTAGGTTTTGTTAGTATGATGTAATTGAATGGTTTGAGGAATGAACGTGAAAATGAAATACAAAATTATCATTTTGTTTTGTTTGGTTACAATGTAAGATTAAGATTAAAATTAAGATTATTATTATTATTGTTATTATTATTGCTATTGTTATATTTATATTTATAATAATTATTATTAATATTGTTATTAGCAAGGTTGCAAAGGTCATAAGCGGTCGACTGGAGAGTTGGGAGTATTCGACCTTAGTCGGGGACTACACCGCGTTAGTCAGAGAGTACTCGGGGGATGGATCGCCGAGAACTTGGCTATGGCGGGAGTTACTCGTTTGAGTACTCGGAGACTAGACGTGATTTTTACAACCAAGATTATTAGCATTAGCAATAATAATAAATAATATTACTTGTAATCGTATACGCGCGTTGCAGCAGGCTTAGTAGACGCTAGTAACTGCAGCCTTAACTTGAGCCTGAAGTGCAATACATGCCGATTTAAGAGGTGTGAATTTTGCCAGGAGTCTGGGATACATAGAACAACTCAAGCAATTTATGAGTAAACGTAGTCTGCCATGTTTCTCGTCAACCTTAGATTCATCCTCTCATATAAGGATAAATAGGTAAACTAACAATAATGAAATAAGTGTGTAATGCACCATGTTCATAAGAGGTTCCTTTGGTGCGTTGACATGTTTAAGTTAAAAAGGAGGTGAGAACAAACCACTGGTTTTAAATTCATGACTTCCAACTAATAACACGAGATGAACCAAGCATGTTAATACTGCTAATAGCAAGTGGACACGACTTGTTAAAAAGAATCCGACCATGCCAAAATAATCGGTTGCGACCTAAAACACTACCTAACATCAACATTGTGTGAACATATAGCATGATCTATATAAATGCTTGATTGCTTGGTATCTTACCTTAACATGAGCTCTCACACCCCAACCTACGGCGGAAAGGACTGGACAAGAGCTTTGGTTCACAGCTCACAAGGTATTATCATGCAATTTAAATGTGACAATATCTAATCAATTAATTTAAAGTTTAAGTACAACAATTCAAGGAAATTACAAAACAAAATCAAATAATCTAGCATAAGTTTTAATCCTAAAGGGCATCTCTACATGATCTTCATCTTGGTAAACAATCCAATTGATAACATGCAAATGCGTGCAAAATAGATATTTTTGTCAACAACACATTTTGAGTGAGTAGATCACCAATTTTAGAATATACTATAATAATATATAAATATAGAGCAAAACTGTTATCTGTGGGTATAACAAATTAAACCATTGAGCAAATAATGAGTGTAGGTAAAACCATTGTCATGCGAATCAGACGTTGGCTACTACGACATGATGTGATAAATGAGGTGTCGGTGAAACCATTGCCATGCGAATCAGGTATTGACCACTACGACAGTCATATGATCATACTATAATGTGATTATGTTGGACCTCTCTAAATGCAATAAAATAAACAAAATAAACATGTAGCATATAAGCCTTTAATTGATACACACACAAAGATCATAGTTTGCTTTTGAAAATATGATATAAAATATAACTTGATAATAGGTACACATAAGTCCCCAAAACATTTGAAAACAAGTAAAATAGGGGAGTGAATACTCACCTTGATGATCAAACGAGTAAACCGTGAGATAAAATAAACGAGCAAGATTATCGCGACAAGTATTCTGATCCTAAACAGACCTGAGACATATAAAATCGAGTAAAAACCGAAAAATTAAGCATTTTAACACTAAAATTCATTTATAAAATCAGATGTGTGATTTTGCACATGCTATAATATCCCATGACTTATCTTGGAGCCAAAATTTCGTTAATTAGGTCGGTTCAAGGCGGATTTCGCATTAACAAATGAATAAACAAGTAAAACGAAACGAATCTGCTGCAACTACTTCCCCGCTCTATGCGGCCACAAAAAAGGGAGGTCTACCTATGTGACGCGGCGTGGATGATTTTTTAACATAGTTTCAAAATTGACAAGTTTGGTCCATGATGTTTATAAAACACGGAGTAACATTTTTGGTCTTTTTAAGCGATTTTAAGAGTTTCTAAGGGGTGTTTAACAAGTTTGAAAGTTATTACAATATAATTAGTTAACAAGTTAATAACTAATAAATACAAGTTTTATTAATACAAAAGATTCAAAATATATTCCTGAGTCGGGTAAACGAATACAAGTTTAATTACGAAAAACCAGAGATGTTACATGAGATGCCCCTGGCAATAGCAAACAATCACCATTGTCGCAAACTGACAATACAAAAAAGAATACGTCGTTCAAGGAAATCAAAATATATGAATACAGAAAACGAAAAATGAAAATAACAAAGTGCTAACAATCTTATAAGAGCAATAAAGATAACATTACACATTTTCATTCAAAAGATGCCAACAATAGCTGAAAAGCCAGCATAGTACTTACTAATTGATCCATTATAAGTTGGTATAAGACATATAAAACAACAAATAAATGCAAAAATCCACATTAGATAATAAAGGGGCTGTAGAGAACCTACCTGATGCTGAACAAAATAACCTCTACATATCTTTAGATATACATGTCAAGAAACACCCAACATCAGAAACAAAACAAAAAAAAATGTAACAATTCGGGTTTTGTTAATTTTACTTTGTAACGTTACCCGACCCATTTCTATGTTCGGGTTATCCTATCAATAAAATACCGCAATTATCGAGCTAATATAGTTGTTTAATTAATTAGTAAATATATACAAACAAATTTCAAGTTAATACAATTCTAACCCTACACTATACTTTAGCCCCTTATTGTTTCCACCTCCATACTGTTTTGGACAAAAATCACTCAAGGATAATGTATCCAATTTTTCGTAATTGTGAGGTCTAGTGCTATGATGATAATAATGAATATGTAAACGAAATAATGATGAACACAAGGATTTGATCACGAGGGAAAAAACCATTGATTATGATAATCTTACTTCGGTCAAAAACTAGCAAGGTAATCTTTAGTCAAATTGCTTCGGTCAAGGATTAACAATGTAATCTTTGGTCAGATGGTATGTGATTATAATAATCTCCGGCATAAAAAACCACCGGGTGATGACAAATCGTCAATCACCACTTTATTAATATGAAAAATGAGGATACAAGGTTGGAGATTATGATCAGTGTTTACAATAATTATAGGTGTGTGTGTGTGTTGCTGTGTTCGTAGAGAGCAGAGTGTATTGGGTGTATTGGGATGTGTTTCCTAGCTGATCATCATCATCATCATCATCATCATCATCATCATCATCATCGTACTCAGTATATCCCACCAATAGCAATGCTATGGTAGGGTCTGAGGAGGGTAAGATGTAGACAGCCTTACCTCTATCCCATAGGGATAGTGAGGCTGCTTCCGGTGAGACCCCCGGCTCGATAGTAGTTTTGAATCAAGCCTTGGACATAAGACACATAACACTCAATCATCGGGACACCGGCTGATTGGTGCATGTGCCCTTGTCTTTCGGCTATCAACGCCACCACATGATGCCTGATTAACCTTCCGCCACTTTTAACGTTATTTTCACGTGATTAGTAAAATAACGTCAAAATTAGTGCAATTTTACTTTTGCCCACCCAAGGGTTCACACATATATACATTATATGTGCGCACCGCAAGCAAGGCGTTTCCTAGCTGATCATAACCTTTATTTATACATAAAAGGTAATAACTCTATGGAGTTATGAATAATAAAGACTATTAACTAATAATCCCTAAAAATCCGCCATTGCCTTCAATATAATCATAACTGCCATTTTGACCACGTTCTCCATCACTCAGGCTGCGAAATAGGAGGTAGATCAGGTATCGGAGCCGTTACACTTGATAAATATCAGCCTTCATATAAGAAACAACCGTTAGTAGCACCAAATACCGAGGATCCATGATCCTGACATAGCTTTGGAACTCTTCAGAAGGATAATTGATTAAGGCACGTCAATATCTTCTTGACTGCAAGTTAGTGGATAGACTGAGCCTTCTAACCGTTATATCTGCTAAATATAAGACTACACATGAGAACAACCGTTAATAAATAATAAGTACTGTGGATCCTTGATCCTGACGGGATCTGGAACACACGCTAAGGATAACTGATCCAAAACATATGCCAGGATAACATATCCACAGTGTCAAATTTCTGTGCACTAACAATTGCCCCCAAAATGGCAGTTGTGATAAGATCACAGCTGTCATTTTGCCTTTGAATTCAAACTTCCTGAAAAACATATGAGATCTGACAAGTTGGATATAATTGTCATATATCAATGGAGTTTCTTTGGGAACTTCCCTTCCGGTTGTATATCCTTCTCCCTGCAAATCATGAGCAACTAGTAACACCTGTTTAACTTGGGTGGATGGTCCATATTTCGTATGGTGAAATCCGGGTTAAGGATTTTGGATAAGTCCAGGTGACTTATGTTTAATAAAACTTTTGACTATTCGCTTGTTACTTGTTATTTTGAAAGTTTGTTTGATATAGCTTAAGGGGCTGTTTGTTTACATCTGAATGGAACCATTAAGATGTAAACATCTGATTCATTCAGACTTCAGACTGTTTGGTTTCAAACAGAAAAATATCTGAATGGTTAAAAGTATGTCTGAATCATTCAAACTTACTATTGTTGCTGAATGGGACAGATGTTCATTCAGATCTGACTCATTCAGATCTGAATGAACCAAACAGCCCCTAAGTCTCATTGAAAGTTTTAAGAAATAATATTCTTTAGTAAAAAGCTTTAAGGATAGAGTATCCATGTAAAAACAAGTTAAGGATCTTAAATCCTTATAAAAATAGACTGAGGATACTAGATCCTTATATCCATAAATATATAAATTAAAGTCAAACAAGTATAAATTGATAAACTGAAATCATACCATAAGGTCTGATTAGACCTAAGTTACCATAAGTGTTGATCCTTCTGTGATCCTTGTAATTGAAGTTAGGATACTTGATGCAAATAACAAATGATATTATCTGGGATTAAACACAATAAACTGGGGACAAGCCCATAAAATAAACTGGGGACAAGCCCGTGCAACTAGGGACAAGCCCGTGTAACTGGGGACAAGCCCGTGTAATCTGGGACAAGCCAGTGAACTGGTGTTAAACTGGGGACAAGCCCAAAAACTAGGGACAAGCCCAAACTGGGGACTGGCCCAAGGATACGGATGTTAACTAGGGACTCGCCCAAACCGGGATTTAGCCCAAATGTGAGTGACGTGAAAACGCCAAAACCTTAGCCAACATGAAAATATTAAAAACCTTTGTCTTGAGATAACGTGAAAACGTTATAAACCGGTGGTATGGTACGTCTACCATAAATCGTAGGATCCTCCATATAGCCAAAGACAACGAAATTGTCAGCCACTAAGCGTGTACTGGTCCCGCTGCCCCGGACTATACGTTGGATAGCGTGCGCTCCAGGCGAGAGTGTAGAAACTCTAATTTATAATAAATGTGAAAACCTTTAAACCTTGGAGGATATGACCATCGAGGGTCATATCCAATCGTGGGCTAGGCCAAGGAAAATAACAATATACCTTAAGCATGAGGGAGAGGTGGCCAACCTCTTAGACATTGAACCTCTTATTGAAATCTGCATTGTTACTTAAAAACTTGGAAAAGATGAATGTTAAGAATACATTATCCTTAAAATAACAAGAATATGAAATGAATAAGTGATCAGATAGATATTACCAATTTTAGGATCCTTGATCCTAGATGGATACTTGATTTTCGAAGGATACTAGATCCTGACTATAAAAAATACTTTTTGAGATGGATAGCGTTCCATGCTCTGGGTAACATGTTGCCTTCCATAGTTAGCAAGTGATATGCCCCCTTTCCAGCTTCTAACTCGATCAAGTAGGGGCCTTCCCATTTGGGTGCTAGCTTTCCATCTGCTGGATTAGTTGTGTTTTGGAAGGCTTTCCTCAAGACTAGATCTCCTTCTTGAAATCTTATGAGCATTATATTTTATTGTATGCCCCAGCTACCCTTTGTTGATATGCTGCCATTCTGATTTTGGCTAGGTCTCTAAGTTCTTCAACGGTATCCAAGTCTTCAAGAAGGATTTCTTCATTGGCCTCAGGATCACGAATGCTTGTTCTGGATGTAGGGACCACCATTTTTATAGGGACTACTGCTTCTGATCTAAAAACCAATGAGAAGGGTGTCTGGCCTGTTGCATTCTTGGGTGTTGTCCTGTCAGCCCAAAGGACATAAGGTAGCTCTTCAGCCCACTTTCCTTTCTTGGATCCTAGCTTCTTCTTTAAGATGTTGATGATTATCTTGTTGCTAGACTCCGCTTGAAAATTAGCTTGAGGATGTACCAGTGTGGAAGTAATTATATTGATGCCCCAACTGTCACAAAAGTTAGTGGTTCTTTTCCCGATAAACTAGGAACCATTGTCACAAATAATTTCTGAAGGGATACCAAATCTAGTAATAATATTTCTTTTTAATGAAAGATATCACCTCTTTTTCGCATACTTGAACAAAAGCTTCTGCTTCTATCTACTTTGAAAAGTAATCAGTCATTGGAAGCATGAATACTTTTCCTCCTGGAGCCTTAGGTAGTTTACCCACAATATCCATGCCCCACTTCATGAAAGGCCACGAAGAGGATATAGGATACATAGGTTCTGCTGGCTGATGGAGGATGGATTGTATGTCTTTGACAAACATCACATTTCTTTGAATATTCCATTGCATCTCTCTTCATTGTCGGCCAGAAGTATCCTGCTCTCTGAATCCTGGAAAATAGGACTCTACCTCCGGTGTGATTACCACAGTCACCTTCATGAAAATCTTTGAGCACCTCGTGGATTTCAGGATCCTCGATGCACCTCAAGTATTTCTTGTATAGCATTTCATCTAATAAAATGTATTGTGGTACCTTGAGTTTGAAGGATTTGGGATTCTCTGTTGCTGGAATCTCTCCTCTTTGGATGTGCTTCTTGATTGGAAGGATCCAGGATCCTTGGTTGTTTGAAGATGATGGATCCCAAAGTACGATGTCAGTTGTTTTCTCCCCAACTTCTTGTTCTCCTATTGCTGGTGAGAGAACATGAATGATTGGAATCTTCGTGTCTTCTGGAATTTTCAGAGATGAGGCTAAATTTGCCATAGCATCTACCCCGGCATTTTCTTCCCTTGGTACATGTATAATATTAAACAATTTGAAGGATTTTGCTAATTCCTTCACAACATCTAGATATTTGATTAGTTTTTCACCATTAACAGCATATGAGCCATTAAAGTGGTTAGCAATCAATAATGAATCTATATATACTTGAAGATACATGATCCTCATGCACTTAGCTAATTGCAAACATGCGATCAAAGCTTCATACTCTGCCTCGTTGTTCGTTGCTTGGAACTCACAGGCTATGGACTGGGGTAATATGTCCCCCTGTGGCGATTTCAGTAGGATCCCTAATCCTATTCCTCTTATGTTGGAAGCACCATATGTGAAGAGTATCCAAGGATCCTTAGTCTCTTCTAGTTGTTGAACCTCCAAGTCAGCTTCTTATGGCATGTCACTACTGAAATCAGCCACAAAGTCTGCGAGTGCTTGTGACTTGATGGCTGTTCTTGGCTCGTACTGAATATCATATGCACTTCATTTCACAGCCCACTTGGCCATTCTACCTGATCACTCTGGTTTTCTAAGAACATTCTTCATAGGATAATTAGTTCTCAAAATAATAGGATGAGTTTCAAAATAATATCTCAATTTAGTAGAAGCCATAATGAGTGCAAGGATTAACTTTTCTAAATGCGAATACCTGGCTTCTACGTCTAGAAGACTTTTACTTACATAGTAAACCGGGTGTTGTTCACCTTCATGATCCTTTACCAAGACGGCACTTACCGCATTTCCTGAGACAGCAAGATATAGATATAAGGATTCTCCATCCACGGGTTTCATTAGAGCTGGAGCTGAGGATAAGTAATCATTTAAGGCTGTAAGCACAACTTCATGCTTCTCTGTTCACTCAAACTTCTTATTCTCCCTAAGGATGTCATAGAAGTCTTTGCACTTCTTAGGGGATCTCGAGATGAACCTATTGAGAGCGGCTATCCTTCCTGTGAGCCTTTGGACATCCTTGGCGTTTGCAGGAGACTTCAAATTAAAGATGGCTTCAATCTGCTCAGGGCTAGCTTCAATTCCTCGTTTAGTCACCAAATATCCCAGAAATTTTCCAGCCTTAACACCAAAGTGACATTTTGACGGATTCAATTTCATGTTATATTGGTCGAGGATGTTCAATGCTTCCTCGAGGTCTCTAAGGTGATCCTTAGCTCTCTTTGATTTTACCACCATATCGTCTGTGTATACTTCCATAGTCTTGCCCAACTGATCCTTGAACATCATGTTGACTAGTCTTTGGTATGTTGCCCTTGCATTTCTTAGTCCATACAGCATAGCAGTATAATATATGCCGGTAGGAGTCATGAATGTTGTATCTTCTTGATCAGATGGTTCCATCTGAATTTGTTGAAATCCAGAAGAAGCATCCATAAAGGTAAGCATCTCATGTCCCGCCATTGCATCCACCATGGAATCTATATGTGGTAATGGGAAAGGATCCTTGGGGCTTGCCTTGTTTAAATCAGTAAAATCGACACACACCCTCCACTTTCCATTCTTTTTAGAAACAACAACCACATTAGCTAACCATCGAGGATACTTAACCTCTCCGATCATACCGGACTTAAGAAGTTTTTCAAATTCTTCTTGTATGATCGCGTTCCTCTCAGGAGCGAATTTCTTTCGCTTCTGATGGACGGGTTTAATAGAATGATCAAGGCCCAATTTATGAGTAATTACCTCCTTTTAAATACCTGTCATGTCTGAATGTCTGAAGGAAAATGTAGATTTTCATCACTTTAGGAAGGATACTATATCCTCCTCGATCTCATTTGGGATACTGGATCCTAGGAAAACTTTCACATCTGGATCCTCGGGATCTAAGGATACTTCTTTTAGGTCCTGCTCTCGAGCTTCCAGTACATTCCTAGGATTTTGCTGTAATTGCTATTCGTCTGTTTAGCTGTCGGCTTCTTGGATGAAGAATAATAATTCTTGGACTCCACTTGGTCACCATCTATCCTTACTACTCCCCAAGGAGTTGGTAGTTTTATGCACTGATGGTAAGTTGAGGCTACTACCTTCATTCCATGTATCCAAGGCCTGCCTAAAATAACATTGCAACAAGAAAGGTTATCTATAACACAAAATTTTTTATAAGAATTTAACCCTTCAATGTAAATTGGGAGGTTGATGTCCCCCAATGTCTTCTTGGTTTCTCCACTGAAACCGACTAGCACTGATGTTCTAGATATGATCTCCGAATCTGGTATGCTCATCTTCTTAAGGACATCATGCTGGATGATGTTGACCGAGCTTCCACCGTCAACTAGGATCCTGCGAACATAATGGTTAGCTATAAATAAAGTTACAATCAAACCATCGTGGTGATGATCCTGGATGCTTGTCTTATCTTCTTCATCAAAGAAGATTCTTTTTTCAGTCGTCAAAGTAGTGGATATGACTGGTCGTTCCCCGTTCTCCATCTTGGTTTCTTTGCCCACTCTCTTAGCTTTGGAGAAGGAAGTACCACATATATCCGAGCCACCGGAGATAAAGTTGATTACTTGTGCATCTGGTGGGGGCGGAGTTGCTTTTTGCGGGATATCTTCAGGATCCTGGATCCTCGACTTTTTTCTTCTTAATAGTTCTATGAAATGGCCTTTGCTTAGGAGTTTTCCAATTTCCCTCCTTAAACCAATACAATCATCGGTCTGATGGCCAAAGTCTTCATGGAATACACACCACTTGGACTTGTCTTTGAAGGATGTTGTTTTCTCAATTTTCCGAGGCCACCTTGCTTTCTCTCCAAGATCCTTCATGGCACAAATCAAACCATGAGTATCAAAAGAGAAGCAATATTCAGAAATACGTGGGTAGTCCTCATCATCATCTCCTTCTTCAACTGCCAGGACATTTTGGTTGTTGAAATTGGAGTAAGGCTTCGAGTTATTGTTCCTGAATGAGGATCCTTGTTTCTGGTTAGGTGACTCTTGTTTTGCTGGAGCTCCTAACCGTTCCTAGATCTTCTTATCATCCTCTAGCCTTATAAATCTGAGTTCCCTGTTTCTGACTTCATCTAAATTCCTGCATGGAGTCATCACAAGATCATCATTAAATGGGGAGCCCCTTTGATGTCCCATCTTGAATGCTTCAACAGTTATAGCCATATCAAGATTAGGTATTTCTAGGGCCTCCCTGCCAAACCTTGTAACAAAATCCCTTAAGGATTCATCATAAGGTTGGACAACTCTATATAAATCACTAGTTAACTTCTCAAATTTCCTACTACAAGAAAACTGGCTGTTGAAAAAGTTAACTAAATCTGAAAAAGAAGTAACAGAATAAGGAGGAAGACTTAGCAGCCATTTAAGTGCAGATCCTGTTAGTGTGGATCCGAAACCCTTGCATAGACAAGCTTCCTTGAGTTTTTCGGGAATTGCATTTATCTCTATCCTTTCCCTATACTGAGCCACGTGCTCTTCCGGATCAGTGGTCCCGTCATACACCTTCATGTTGGGTGTTTGAAAGCGTTTTGGGATCTCCGCATCGCATATCGGTGTAGCAAATATGGATAGCTTATGGCTCCCTTCTGGTATATCAGGAATTGGACGGACCACTCCTGGCACGCTGGATATCATATCCTTAAGCTTCTGAAGTTCCCTAGCCATAGTCTGATTGATACCTGTATCCTGCATAGAGCCAAGGTTAGTTATGAGGATATGTGATTATAGGCGTTACCTCTTGGTTGGTTAAACGTTGGCATCCCATAAGTGTAATTAATATTTGAGGCATCTGCTACAGTAGCAGGTCCACCAGAGGCAATGGTCTGCATGGGGATGATGTCCCCTTCATGGACCTCAGAAGACCTTTGATGGTGAATTCCTGAGGATCCTTGATTCTGCCAGAAAGATCCTTGAGGTTGGGAGCTGAAGGATCCTTGAAGATACAACCCAGAGGATCCTGGTTGAAGGATGGATGATCCTTGTTGAAGGAACGAGGATCCTTGAGTTTGCTGACCCATGGACCCTTGTTGAAGGATAGATGATCCTGGCTGAAAGAACGAGGATCCTATAGTTTGTTGACCCATGGACCCCTGTTGAAGGATAGATGATCCTGGCTGAAAGAACGAGGATCCTTGAGTTTGTTGACCCACGGACCCTGGTTGAAGGATGGATGATCCCTGCTGAAGGATCGAGGATCCTTGAGTATGTTGAGCCATGGATCCTGGAGTAGTGAAATCCAGCACCCTGGGCATTAAGGGAGTTTGATCCTCCGCTGGCCTCTTTCTTTTCTTGAGATCTTCAATTTCATGTAGGATCCTCTGGTTGGTTTTGTTCTAATGCTCCATGTATGCCTTAACCTGTGAAAACATTGCAGAAACATCATTGTTAGATTTGACCACCGAAGTGGCAGCAGTGGTTTTTGAGCTTTGGAAGACTGGAATTTGTGTCTTGTTTCCAGCCGCGTTGGTCCTTGGTGCTCCCGTAATTGGAGGAGGCATCGGCGGAAAAGTTCTCAATGAGAGAGAAACCGAGGATGGCGTGGTTGATGAAGCAGAGGTTGATTGAGAGGCCATTGATAGTGATATGGGTAATAAGGTTGAAAATTGAGTGGAAATAATCTGGATTATAGCACCAATTGCCCCACGATGGGCGCCAAATTGTTTTGAACAAAAATCACTCAAGGATAATGTATCAAATTTCGTAATTGTGAGGTCTAGTGCTATGATTATAATAGTGAATATGTAAACGAAATAATGATGAACACAAGGATTTGATCACGAGGGAAAAAACCCTTGATTATGATAATCTTACTTCGGTAAAAAACTAGCAAGGTAATCTTTGGTCGAATTGATTCGGTCAAGGATTAACAATGTAATCTTTGGTTGGGTGGTATTTGATTATAATAATCTCCGGCACAAAAAACCCCCGGGTGATGACAAATCTTCAATCACCACTTTATTAATATGAAAAATTTGGATACAAGGTTGGAGATTATGATCAATGTTTACAATAATTCTAGGTGTGTGTGTGTTGCTGTGTTCGTAGAGAGCAGAGTGTATTGGGTGTATTGAGATGTGTTTCCTAGCTGATCATAACCTCTATTTATACATAAAAGGTAATAACTCTATGGAGTTATGAATAATAAAGACTATTAACTAATAATCCCTAAAAATCCGCCATTGCCTTCAATATAATCATAACTGCCATTTTGACCACGTTCTACATCACTCAGGCTGCGAAATAGGGGGTAGACCAGGTCTTGGAGCCGTTACACTTGATAAATATCAGCCTTCATATAAGAAATAACCGTTAATAGAACCAAATGCCTAGGATCCATGATCCTGGCATAGCTCTGGAACTCTTCAGAAGGATAATTGATCTAGACACGTCAATATCTTCTTGACTCCAAGTTAGTGGATAGACTGAGTCTTCTAACCGTTATATCTACTAAATATAAGACTACACATGAGAACAACCGTTAATAAATAATAAGTACTATGGATCCTTGATCCTGACGGGATTTGGAACACATGCTAAGGATAACTGATCCAAAACATATGTCATGATAACATATCTACAGTGTCAAATTTCTATGCACTAACACATACTACAAGGACTAAACTAAAATTTATGTTAATTATATACACCCAACCCATTAACCCATCCGTCAAGACCCTGATTGCAAAACCGGACCCAATTTGGTCAGCTTTGACCTTAATCATTGTCATAAACTTGGTAATTGAATCTGGTAGTTTGTTAATCATTCCATATGCGGCCTACTGACACTCGTTAATATGTAAAATCGATCAATTGTGATACGTATTGCTCTTTATACCAAACCATCTTAACTCGTTAATCAATATACATTATAACGAACATCCTTATACTATCGATGTCAAAACCCCTTAATCCAATTAAATTAACATCATTGTTTGTTCGTGTTGTTGATATTGTTCTTGCCGACCTATGTTCTCACGATTAACCCCTCATATAATCATCATATAAGGTAATTAATAGGTGTTTCTTGTTCGTGTTTGAGCAGTAAACATAAACCCCAGTGTTAATTAAACGAATGATATCAAAATCAATCAATTGATTAATTAGGGTTTATGTGTACTGGGGGTTTATATTTTGTCAATATTTAAAATTTCGCATATATGTATTAAACGAGTTAGACACCGGCCCGGATGGCTGTGCACCATGGTTTAGAAATTTGAGACGCTGGAGCGCGGGTTCGAGTCCCACAGCCCGTCTTTTTAGCATGTTTTTCTGGTCTTTGGTTTTTAATTATTAATTAATTAATATTAATAAAATTAAAGGTTAAACAAACTTTATTATATCAAAACTGACAAGTTTACCGTGTTGTTTTTCCGAATCTTTACTAAAATTCTATATATGTATATATATGGTACAAATTGATTAATAATTTATAATAAAGATTTTGAATAAATAAAAATAATTATAAATACACTAAATATATTTAAACTAAATGGTTAAAACAATCTTTTTATATATGTTATAAATATATATATTTATATAAGTATTTTATTTATAATTATGAATGTGTGTAATTAAAAATGTATTATATGTTAAAAACTTGATAAATAAAGAAAAATAATAAGGTTGATAATAAATTTAAGTAATATTTAATTTTTGCAACAATATACCTGATAATAAAATTTCCCAAATCTCTATAAATCCACTATTCAATTTATATTTACTTCCGCAACTATTCTCTATTAGGATTTCTCGTCGGTAAATCCTGAAGAGCTTGATCAACCTTTATTTTCTTATCAAATCATTATCTCCTTGCTTATTTGATAAGGTGAGTATTTCACTCCCCTTTTACTTATTTTTAATCCTTTTTGGGGACATATGCATATATTATTTATTTACCTATTATATAATATTCACAGTTTCAACTGTTTAATCCTTGTGTGTATATCAGTTTAATGCATAACCTGCTATATTCTTTTTTGGCTTAATTGTCCACATTCGGTGAGGTCCATCATAATCACAGTTATAATATGATCATACGACAGTCATAGTAGTCAATGCCCACTTCGCAAAGCAATGGGTTTAACGACACTTATTTGCTCTTCGGCTAAATGGTTTATCCCAGATGAACAGTTGGCGTTATATTTTATATTGTATATTGTATCTCAATTAAATGGTGTTTTACTCACTCAACCTCGTGTTGGCAAAATTATTTGTATTTTATACGCATATGTAGGTCATTGAGTGAATTGATTATCATGAATTATTGAAGGATTTAGGATTGCTTTATTTG
Source organism: Bidens hawaiensis (assembly GCF_021521415.1). Taxonomy (NCBI): domain Eukaryota; kingdom Viridiplantae; phylum Streptophyta; class Magnoliopsida; order Asterales; family Asteraceae; genus Bidens; species Bidens hawaiensis. The sequence goes on from NW_027491488.1 coordinate 1,146,928, forward strand.
AAGAGATTATTATTAAGACTAAATCAAAACTTGTTTAAATTTGAACTATTTATTATCTTGCTGCTTAGTTCTGAATTATGTACTTATTTTGTTTGGAGTTGTTTGAATATTTAAATTTAAATAAATATATATTAACAATTTAATTTATTTCATGATCGTAACTTGAGCTCTGAGCAATCAGCTCATGGCCCGCATTTCCGCCTTAGGTTGGGTGTGACAGATTGGTATTAGAGCCGAAGGTTTAAGATATGTCGTTAGTGGTGTTGTGATAACATGCTTAGGAGCCTCATACGTGCTTACTTGCTTGGCTTTATGTGTTCTACTTAATTGTTTACTGCTTTCTTAGTTAATAATTTATTTCTGATTATTAACCTCAAAAATAAATATACCTGATAAATAAATAGATATTGTCACTTATTTTTATTGTTGTTCTACACACAACTCCAAGGCTATGCCTCAACCTGAAAAATAACTTTTAATTAATTTAAAACAATTAGATTGCCTTTATTTTTTGTAAATTCCTTAAGAATTATCTAGTGTTGTTTTTACTCTCTCAACTTAGGGCTAGGTTGTGTGACAAGTCCAGTAGTAACTGGAAGGGGAGATAACTGTGAGTCGGCCTTGGCAAACCGGTTCCGATAACCTAAGATAAGACGTTATTCCTCACCTGGAGGATAACCTAACCACAATACTCGAGCTTATAGGCCAAATCAGGACACAATTGTCACATGAACGACACTCTAGGCTGTCAAACGTGACTGCATTAGCGGTGGCAATCATTTTTAAACTGAATTCACGGTGATTCGTGGCTAAATTCGATAAACCCTTTTCTGATTATTGTGTGATGATATTTTAAATGGTTAGTTGGGTACTCTTACTACCCATTTATCAATTTGTTTTTGTGTTTTTGTTGGAGTAATCATACGTGGTGATTCACGGGATATTCCAACTACCCACCTTTATTTCGTTAGTTCGTTATTTAGTTGGTACAGTTAAATTGCCATGGAATGCTCATGGGTCATCCAATTCTATTGTATGATAATTCGTTAATTAGTTGGTACAGTTAAAACGCCATGTAACGCTCTTGGGTCGTCCAACTCCATTACTTTTTTTTGTAAATTTAGTTGGGCCATTAAAATTGCCACGGAAAGTTCATGGAAGGCCAACACCCAAAAATATATTTCGTTAGTTTATTGTAAAGTTAACTTAATCAACAAAAATTTTAACCTTTAAACTAACCCTATCTCCTCATCTAGTTACCTCATGTTAACCTCATTAGTTGTGCCAACATATAAATATTTACACAAATGACCCCTCATCTTGCAATTTTATTTTTGTTTCTTGTAGAATGTCTTCACTAAGAAACCATCGTCGTTGATATACATCTATTTATACATCTCGAATCCCGTGTAAAGTTTTGTTTTTTTAATGTTTTGATTTCGGTTTGATTCGTGTTTCGTTTATCTTTTATTAATTTAAGTTTTGAGTCAAGTATTATATGTTTATTGTGTTTTATATCGTTTGGTGTCTTGAATGTTAAGCTTTAATTCTTTCTATCTTTTCATGTGAAGTTTATGCTCGTTTTGCTCATCATTGGTTACATGATTACTTCACTTACGAGTTTTGATTTATTTGTATATAGATGGTAGTTTGAAAGTCAAGGAAAAGAAGGGCTAGAAGGTTCTAAGCGTTATTTGGAGTTCAAGGAAGATATTTATCAAGATCTAGCGAGTTTAAGTAATAAATAACATGAAAATTTCGTAGGCTATCCCCAAGGCATGCCATGCCGCGCGACGGGGAAGGCCATGTTCGGTCGCGCGGCTCCTAGGACTCCTGGTCAGCCAATTTTTGCAAGCCCAAGCCGGGTTCTCGCTTATATAAACATCTCTTTGTTGGTGCATAATGTCAGTAGTTCATAGTCTAGTGTCTGTAATCGAGTCTGTAATGATTAATTATGTTTTATATGTCTTAAGCGAAGTTACTGACAAGTTAGCTGTTTAGGCGAACTTGTTAGTCAAGCGAAGTTGTCGTGTATTTAAATAGGTTACGGTTTTGTTTGAGTAGAGTTGTTGAAACAGTTGTTAGTTGAACGATAGTTGAACCAGAGAGTTCGGGTCTGTAATAGTGATATCGTATCACGTGTTTTGGTTATAATATAACGTGTTTGTTTATCATATCGTGTTTGATCTATCCGTGTCTTCTACGCTCGTAACGACCTACGCAGGGATTCCGCACCTACGTAGATCGAGATATCTCGTGTTGATCCGTCCAGGGAACCTACAATTGGTATCAGAGCTTTTGCTCGATTGTGTGGTTCGGGATATTCACGTGGGTGTAGAAATCGTCCCGTTTCGACTATTCGCGGGACGTGTTTTCTGTGTTTTTGTGTCAATCTTACCTCCTACCATCGTATTCAACCCTTTACACCGTCAAAAACCTCGAAAAATCCAGATTCCAGATCTGCAGAAACTTCGTGTTCATCAGGCAAAGTTGCCGTCACTGTTGGTAGGGTTTCGGCGAAGATATAAGGTTAAGCGAAGTTATCCACAACTTCGCCTACCTTCTCAAGTTCGCCTAACTCAAGCGAAGTTCTCTACAACCTCGCTTACTTCCTAAGTTCGCTTACCCTAAGCGAAGTTACACTCAACTTCGCCAAGTCACGCGAATTTAAGAAAGATCCAGCGAAGTTAAGACTTAAGCGAAGTTATCCGTAACTTCGCCTACAGTATTTATCGAAAAAAAAAAAAAAAAAAATTTTCGGGTTTCTTAGTTTTCGAGAAAGATGTCATCAATTAACATCTCTGAGTTAGTAAAGATGGAAGTAGAAGCAGGCTCAGCTAAAAAAGCACCAAGGTTGCTGAAGGGAACCGATTTCGTTGCATGGAAGGATCGGTTCGAACAATATGTCAAGTACCAGGATGCAAAGATGTGGGTATGCATCCAGGATGGTTATATTCCACCAACTATGGAGTACGAAGGTCGTGATCAGATCAAGAAGTACAGCAAAATGGAAGATGAAGAGAAAAAGATGTATGAGGCCGAGAGCAAGGCTCATGCTGCTATCACTATGGCTCTTCCACAAGAGATCCTTCATACGTTTAGAAAGTACAAGACAGCAAGAGAGCTTTGGGAAGCTCTTGAGAACCGGTTTGAAGGAAATGTGGGAATCCGTGCTTCGAAGATCAAATTGCTCAAAACCCAGTTCTCAGTCTTCAAGTATTTGAAGAATGAATCTCTAGATGATATCATCACCCGATATTATCATCTGATGACTGAACTGAGCAACTATTCAATTTCTTACCGAGAAGAAGAGATAGTTGAGAAGCTTCTTGATGCTCTCCCACCAAAATGGGAGATGTACACGGTGCTGATGAGGGAAGACAAAGACTTTCCCCAATATGATCTGGAAACGGCAGTCAACAAGCTCCGAACCTTTGAGCTTAACATGGTTAGAAAGGAGACACCTACCGATCAGGTTCAAGATCCAGGTATGTATGGTGCTAAAGTCAACTCTAGCTCAGGTTCGAAGACTGAATCAGCTGCCTACTACTCGAAGGGAGAGTCGGGTGCCAACTCATCACATGAGGGGCATGTGTCAGTCAACACGAATGGTGATGTTTGCTTTGTAGCAGGTGGATCTAGTACTTCTAAACCGCAAGCAAGCAAGAGTAGTTGCTCTCCAAGTATTTCTAGCAACAACTACTCTAAGATGCCTATGAGTGTCAAATCTGCTGAAGAGCAGGTTGCTCTCTATGCTTCTTTTATTGCTTCCTATGAGAACTACATTCAGGGGAAGATTGTTGATCCAGCTACGTTGGATGAAGACTATGACCAGATTGATGCTGATGATATGGAAGAAATGGATCTGCAATGGCAGATGGCTATGATCGTGAGAAGAGTGAAACGGTTTATGAAAAAGACCGGAAGAAAGTTTGTCGGTGGAAGGCCAGGGTTTGACAAGACGAAGGTAAGATGCTACAACTGTCAGCAAAACGACCACTTTGCTAAGGAGTGCAGAAATGAGCGTGTAGAACGTGGTCAAGGCAAGTCTACACAGCATAATGGGGGTAGTAAAGATTATAGTGCTATGATTTCCAGAGAAGATGGTGAATACAACTGGAACCTGCATTCTGAAGAAACTTTCGAACAGGCCAATTTGGCGAAGGTTCAAACTGAAGGAAATGAGAAGGTTATTGGAGAAGAAAAAGCTCTCATGGCAGATGTTAAAGACCAGCTCTCCGAGGTATGTTCTAAACCTACTTGTTCTAAATGTGAAAACTTGTCTGAGCAATTAGCAACTATAACTGATCAGTATGTTGGTTTGGATGCTGAGTTTAAAACTTTAAAAGAAGATCATCACTTTACTAAAGCAAGAGAAAATAGCTATAAAGTTAAAATAAAAGCTTGTGAAAAGGATATTAAAAGTCTAAAAACAAAACTTGCTGAAAAAATACAAGTGATTGATCTAAGCTATGAAGTTTTGGAAGAAAAAACCAAGCTAATAGCTGAAAGAGAAAAACAGATTGCTGATCACCAGGTGAAAGTGGTGGAACTGAATAGAAAACTTGAGCAGTTCAGAAATTCCTCTGCTATTCTTGATCACCTTGTTAGTGATCAAGGTTCCTCTGTTAAGAGGGGAGGAATTGGTTATCATGAGGTTCCACCACCTTATAATTACAATTACACTTTTAATCCTAGTGTTCAGAAATCTGTTGACTTTGAGGTTGCTCAGACAGTTCCTATTCTAGTTACTACTAAAGAACCAGAAGTTAGTAAGCCTGTTGCAAGTGTTAAAATTTCTGCTCCGAGTCCTGTCTCATCTAACTAGGACAAGTCTTCTGAGTCGAGTGAGACAAATCAAGAGGAAGTATTACCAAAAAGTGGAGAGATAAAGAAAACATCTGAAAAGAAATCTCCGCTAAACCCGTATGTCCCACCTTATGTGAGACAAACGAGCGGTGATAATGCCTCGACATCTAAAACACCTGTTGATAAAAAGGTTGAACATAGGTGTTGTTTTAGGTGTAATCAATTAGGGCACCTAGTTGCAGATTGCCCTCTGAAGCAGAGATTCAGAGGTGTGAGGCCTACTAAAACTGAGAATAAGTCTAATGGTAATCATAATACTGGTAAAAATGAAAACCATTCAAAATTCAGAAATGTGACAAATTCAGGTTTTCAAAGAAACCAATCTCAGTTTTACACTGCTAATAACCAAACCACAAGCTATAATTCTTTCAATTCACAAAGGTTTGGAAGGCCTCACAATCAATCTACAAGGAGGTATACTAATAGGACTCACAGAAATAATTATAAAGAGACTAACTTTGGAAAGCCAAAGTTCGGGATGTACAGATCCAAGACCAATTGGTCTTGGGTCCCTAGATTCTAATCTTTTGCTTTAATCGTGCAGGAACAGTTGAACAGGGCTGCCAATAATCTTTAGGTTGTGGATAGCGGCTGTTCCCGGCACATGACGGGTAACAAATTCTTGTTACACGATTTGAAACCTGTTCAAGGAGGGAGAGTGAGCTTTGCAGGAGAAAGTGGAGGCAAGATTACAGGAATGGGAACGGTGTCTAATGGAAAGATGACTCTAGAAAAAGTAAACTTTGTCGAAGAATTGAAGCACAATCTGCTGAGTGTGTCGCAGATCTGTGATAAGGAGTACACCGTACATTTTACAAAGAATGAGGCGATTGTGTTACATCCTGGTTTTCAGATACCAAAGGAGTGGATTGTGATGAAGGCTCCACGTGATAGAAATACGTATATTATGGATATGAGGTCGATTGAAATGGCCACGGAAGAATCATGCCTTATGACAAAAGCGAGCGAATCGGAGTCCGAATTGTGGCATAGGAGAATGGGGCACATTCATCTTCGGAAGATGAACCACATTGTCAAGAATGGACTTGTGCTGGGTGTTCCCTTGAAAAGTTTCAACTTTGAAGACAAATGTCTACCGTGCAAGAAGGGAAAGCAGCACAAGAAATCCCATCACACTAAGAAGGTCAATTCTATTGTCAGTACTCTAGAATTGCTTCACATGGATCTCTTCGGTCCCGTGAATGCAAAAAGTCTAGGAGGTACTTCTTATTGCTTGGTGATCACTGATGATTACTCACGATATTCATGGGTATATTTCCTGAAATCAAAAGATGAAACGGCTCAGATGGTGAAGAATTTGATTACCAAAGTTGAGAACGTTATGGATAAAAGGGTTAAGTTCATCAGGAGTGACAATGGAACGGAGTTCAAGAATTTTGAAATGGAGATCTTCTGCCTTCAGAAAGGGATTGAGCACCAGTACAGCGCTCCGTATACTCCGCAACAGAATGGAGTGGCTGAGAGGAAGAATAGAACGTTAATTGAAGGAGCCAGAACTATGCTGGCTGATTCGAAGCTTCCTGTGGTGTTCTGGGCTGAAGCTGTTGCTACAGCCTGTTATATCATGAATAGAGTCTTGACTGTTAAAAGACTTAATAAAACGTGTTATGAGCTTATGCATGGGAGGAAGCCCAACTTGAGTGGTCATGAACCATTCGGGTCCCCTTGTTCGATTTTAAAGACGAATTCTAAATTTGGTGAAGTAGCCGATGAAGGAATCTTAGTCGGTTATGTTGTTGGGACTCCCAACAGACGTGTCTTTAATACATCGACCGGCAAGGTTGAGGTGGTGTGTAACACCGATATCACAAGTTACCAACCGCCAAAACCAAGCAACGGACCTGCTGAGTTTTTCGACTATGTTAGACTTTTTAAGTCTTTTAACATACCGTTTTTGGATAGTGCAGAAGAAGAAGAGAGAGTTGCTACGAAGATGATCCTTGATGAGGAAGAAAATCTAGTGCAAAGACAGCTGTTTGAAAAATGTCAACCTTCCTCATCAAATGCTATCGATACCCCTGCTGCCTCTCCTGAAGAAGAATTTTTCAATCCGTTTCACTCTCAGCAAGAAACAACCATTGACGAGCTCTCTTCTAACTTGGAAGACAATTTGCATGTCGGTTCTGTTCCGACCACGAGAATTCATAAAGATCACCCTTTGGAGAATGTGATTGGTGATGTGTCCTCCGGTGTACAAACAAGACGTAGCTTGAATGAGCACACCTGTGTTTACACAAGCATTAAGGAGACATGCATAATCAACGAATGCTTGTACACCTGCTTTATCAGCCAGATTGAACCAAAGAATTATCAAATGGCTCTAAAGGACAGCTCGTGGGTCGAAGTCATGCAAGAAGAGCTGGCTCAATTCAAGAAAATGGAAGTTTGGACTTTGGTTGAAAAACCAAAGAATGTGCATGCGATAGGCACAAAATGGGTTTTTAAGTGCAAGAGAGATGAGAAAGGGATTATTATAAGAAACAAGGTGAGGCTAATCGTTAAAGGTTTTAATCAACAAGAGGGGATTGATTATAATGAAGTGTTCGCTCCTGTGGCAAGATTGGAAGCCATTCGATTGTTTTTGGCATTTGCTGCTTATAAGAAGATGAAGGTATTTCAGTTGGATGTGAAAAGTGCGTTTCTAAATGGGAAAGTTGATGAGGTTGTGTATGTTGAGCAACCTCCGGGTTTTCCTGACCCAGACTTTCCTGATCACGTGTACAAGTTAAGCAATGCGTTGTATGGACTACATCAGGCACCTCGTGCCTGGTACTCAACCTTATCAGATTACTTGCTTGAAAATGGGTTTGAAAGAGGGAAAATAGATAGCACGTTGTTCGTCAAGAGAGAAGGAAGCGACTTCCTGCTGGTGCAAGTCTACGTGGATGACATTATCTTTGCTACATCACAAGTCTCCATGTGTCAGGAGTTTGAGGCCGTCATGAAGAAAATGTTTGAAATGAGTGCTATGGGTGAACTAACTTTCTTTTTAGGATTGCAGGTTGATCAGAAGAAGGATGGGATGTTCATTCATCAGACCAAGTATGTCCATGATGTGCTCAAACGTTTCAAGATGGAGACAGCACTCCATTTGATACTCCAATCTGTGTCAACCATAATTTGGTTGCTGAGACAGACAATGACGCAGATGTGGACCCAACTCAGTATCGGGCTATTATAGGTTCTTTAATGTACTTAACTGCTTCTAGGCCTGATATTATGTTTGCAGTTTGTCTTTGTGCTCGTTTTCAGGCAAACCCAAAGGAATCTCACATGAAGGGTGTGAAGTGGATCTTGCGGTATCTCAAAGGCAAACCTAAGCTGGGGTTGTGGTACGCGAAGGGAGGAGACTTGGAGCTAGTCGCTTACACAGATTCTGATTATGGAGGGTGCAATCAGAGTCGGAAGTCAACAACTGGAGGATGTCAGTTTCTAGGTGGCAGATTGGTGTCGTGGCATTGCAAGAAGCAGACTTCAGTCGCAATTTCAACATGTGAGGCAGAATACATGGCAGCATCCAACTGCTGCTCCCAGGTTCTGTGGATTCAACAACAGTTGCGCGACTATGGTCTGAATTTCTTACTTACTCCTATTTGCATTGATAACACAACTGCTATCTCAGTAACTAACAATCCCGTGAAGCACAGTAAAACTAAACATATTGACATACGTCATCATTTTATACGGGATTGTGCTGAGAAGAAACTGATTGTGCTTGAAAAGGTGGATACGCTTGATAATTTCGCTGATTTATATACTAAAGCGTTTGACAAATCAAGATTTCAAAACCTTATTGAGCTGAATGGGATGATCAATCCCGAGTAACCATGCTTTGTGTTTAATTAAAAAAAAAAAAAACCGTCACTATCGCTGAGAATTATGTCGGTTGCCTCAGTTTGAAGGACATGTCTTAGGATATGTTTGGTCCTCGTTTCTACTTGTAGAATATAAGGATAGCCATTAACCAGATGACTGAAATTGACCGGGGCGGTTTATGATGAGTTTTCATTTTTTCGCTTAAAATTAGTCGATCATACTTAGTTCGAAGGACACATACTAGTATGTGGTCGGTCCAGCTGATCCATTGGATCTTCGGGATAGCCGTTGACCTGTAGACTTTAATTTGGTCGGGGCGATAGAAGTTAAATTTTTCTTTCAGGGAAATGAAATTCTTTTTCAAGTCTACTACTTCGTAAGAAGTTCGTTTGCTATGTTTAACAGAAAATTGATCCAACCTTGGAAAATGATAGATATACTGATTCTGTGTGCTTAACTAGTGAAGTTATTAGGCTTAAAAGGCTTAAGAACAGTAATTGTATGTCATGGTAGCTTTTTATGGTGCGTAAAAGTAGATGTGATACAAACTAAATCTACTCGATTTTACGTGGAAACTCCTTAAGAGTTTTGCATGTCTTCATATATATCTTTCCGAATGATAGGCAGAAAAGCGATTACCCAGTCATACACAAGCCCGTAAGTGTTCTGATTCCCGTAAAGATAGTGTGTGAAGAAACTGCAGTGATCCAGATTCGGGACTTGCAGTTGTTTACTACTCTGAAGTCTATGTAAATGTTTATCATTAAAAAAAAAAAAAAAAAAAAAAAAAAAAAAAAAAAAACCCTTATGAGTAATTGAAACATTCTAGAGCTGACAATGTCAAGACTTCTCAATCATGGAGTAAGAAAGAGAACAGGAAGCAGATAAAGAGTACTTGCAAACTTAATCAGACACTATGGGTCGAAGTCAATTCGGGTTGACTTGGGGAAAGCCAAATACGCTTTGAGAATAGATAGGAGGCATCATAATCTCTGAGTTGTTGCCCACTTAATTTTTGAGCTTAATTCGCTTATCACAGAAACGATGAAAACCATCTTAAGTTATTTACCTGCATATAACCTGCTTCTTTATGTCATAATACAGCTAAACACGGATCTATGTGACAGTCACGTAGTTAGTATGATTCCTGTTCGGATCTTTTCTAAAACGTAGTAGTCCCTATCGAGACTGAAATTTGATCCCTTGTACTTTAAATTTTTAAAAAGTTTTTCCTATTTATGTAGTTGTTGATTTTATACATGGTTACTTAGACTTGATCGTGTCATTTAATTCTTTAAGGAAGTTTTAAAACTTAATTGCAAATTGTTCAAATTATAGGGGTTGATTTTGTAAAATTTGATATATCGGCGAACTTGTGAATAACTTCGCCCTAGGCGAAGTTATCCACAACTTCGCCTGTATAACTCCGCCCCTATATAAAGGAATTTTTAAGGTCAACAGTTTCATAATTCTCAAAACCAGCGAACTTATCCTCCGAAATTCCAGCGAAGTTATCGATCTGAACTTATCGATCTTCTGTTGTTCTTATTTCGATTCCATTCCGTGATTCAAGGTGTGTAAGGTTTCTAGTATCGTATAATCAATGTTTTTGAGGTTGATCATCGGTCGTTTCGACTCGATTATCGACCTTGTCTTTCGAAACCTTAAACACCTGATTTTCAAGCTTGATATTACGTGATAGTAATTTGCATGAACGTCTAGACCATCATAAAATTGAGTTTTACGGAGTCCACAATCGTTAAAATCACCAACTGCACGTCGTTTCGTAAACCTAACAGTCGCCGATTCAGATTCAGGCGAACTTAAGGATTAGGCGAAGTTATCCGTAACTTCGCCTGAGGTTTAACTTCGCCTGAGGCGATGTTGTGGTGAGGCGAAGTTATCATTAACTTCGCCTGGACCTTTTAATTATTAGTTATTAGACGAACTTAAAGATGAAGCGAAGTTGTTCCCAACTTCGCCCCATCTTTAACTTCGCCTATACAGACTTTATCACAACTTCGCTCGTGGTAACAAGCGAACTTGTGTTATGCATTAACGTGTATCTAACTTGGTTCGTTTGTTGCAGATATGGCTGCTGTTGCTGGTGCTGGAGGTGCTGGTGGCGATGACGGGGGAGATAACCAGAGACAATTCTTCCCTGGGCATAATATGTATATTACGTTAGACCCAGAAGCGAGTGGTGTGGAGGATTACCGCGAAATCATCACTTTCCTCCTTCGCTCGCGGATATTCCACGCGATCACCACTACTCTGCCGATATCCTTACCCAATATTGAGGATTTTTGGCAGACGGTGGAATACGATTGCCGCGTTGAGCCCCCGGTTATGCGAGCAACCGTCAACAATCAAGAAGTTCAGTTCTCTTATGAAAAAATCCGGGCGGCTTTACGTTTCGGGAATGAGACCAGGGATGACCCGACGGACTTTGTGGCTCCTTTTCGAGATGGAGCGTTTTTACGGATGGGCTATTCGGGCCCGTTGGGCGATACACAAAGAAGGAAGGGTTTCCTACTCGATCAGTGGCGCTTCCTCATGCACGTAATGATTGTCTGCATGTCAGGGAGGAAGGCGGGTACTGATGGGATGGGTGCGACCATGCAGTCGGCGATGACTGCTCTGACTTATAACAAAAGTTATAGCTTCAGTCAGATGGTCTTCTATGAGATCGATAGACAAAGACGGGCAGTGGCGCGTGAGAGGTTCATTATGTATCCAAGATTCATCCAGATGATCTTGAACCATGTAGCTCCAAATCTACCTCAGCGCCGCCCGATCAGATACGTGGAGAGTGTGAACAAACGTATCTTCGCTCAGTGCAGGACATCGAGCGCGAGGAGCAAACCTGAGCTCCGTCCCAGGCATACTCCACTCTTTGGGTATTTAATCAACCCGGAGTATGTTCCTGCCAATGGGGACGAGTTCAGAGACCCTCGACCACAACAGGCAGGAGCACCTCAACATATACCTGCTGCGCCTGTTGTGTCACCGGAGGAGGAAGTGGACCTTGATGAAGTGTTTGGAGGTCAAGGCTACTTCGATATGGACCGAGTTGATCCTCAACAAGATGTACAGGTCTCGGTAGCACAAGTTTCGAGGGTGGATGTTACTAGAGCAGCTACGACAGTGGCTGACTCAGATTTTGATGAGGTAATGGATGGGGCAACACGTATGATGGTGACTCGAGAAAGAACGTATGAGAAGAGAAAGGGGACGGATGACGACAGTGAGTCAGAAGAAGAAGAAGACATTCATAAGTTGATCAGACGTACAAGAAGGGACAGGACAGGTGCAGGTATGGGAGCAGGTGAGAGTTCAAGAGTCGTACGTTTCGCTCCGCCCGCACTGTCAGGTATGTCGATTGTCCCTACATTAGTACAGGTTACAAGTTTAAGCGCCGCGGATGTTCCCGTGGTGGCTACATCATCTTCTTTTGGCATCCCATCTATCACTACTTTCCAGCTGACGACTCCGGAGATTGTGTCTTTACCACCTCCAACTCTTACTCCTTCAGAGGTGGTTGCACAATTTGTTGAGTCGACAGTCGTTGCAACTGCAGGGTTGTCGGTCACGATACCACCTGCGGTTACGTCCACAGCTGCTTCTGATGTCTCGGTTTCATCGGAAATCCCTCCTCAGTACACTCACGATTTATCGCATATGAGGTTCGATTTTGATGCAACCCTATCAGACTCGGAAAGAATAGCTGCACTGGAACGGGTCGTGGCAGAGCAGTCAAGGGTGAATCTTATCCAGACCCAGGCTATTCAGCGCCTAGTAGCAGAAAATCAACTACAGTCGTCCCTCCTGGTTGAACATGGAAAAATTATAGATGCTATGAAGGAGTTCTTGGCATCTCAGGGGGAGACGAGCTGAAAAGGCAACGAGCTCAGGACAAAGAAGAGGAATGACAGAGACGATGATCCCAATGCATCGAAAGGTGCAGGTGGTGAGTTGCCAAGAACTACTCAAGCTCTTGGGACTTCCACAGCTCAGGGGGAGTCTGCAGGTGCAGCTGGCGGTTCTGGTGGTGATGAGGTGGTGATGGTAGATGACGAGGAGATGGGAGATGATGTGATCGATGCCTTGTAGGAATTAGATGATGATATGTTGGATGATGAGTTTATGTGTGAAGATGATGTTCTACCAGTCGAAGAGATTGAAAAGATTGGTGCTGAAATAGTGATTGAAGATGATGTTGAAGAGGGTGAAATAGTTGAGGAGAATGTTGAACACGAGATCCCTGAAGTTGAAAAGTCAGATGTATGTCAAGATACAGCAGGTGATGATACAGAATGGGAGGAGCAGCCTAGATGGAAGGAAGGCTATGCTCATTGGTTTATCAAAACTAAGAAGCCTGCTGTTCCAACCATGTTCAAGAAAAGTTATAATATCAAAGGCTATGCTGAATCAAAGAAAGGAATTATCTGTTGGCTATATGATGAACAGTTAAAAGTGTTCGTGTTGAAAAGATATGATGGGATCCAATACTTTAAGAGGACGTTGAGATCTCTCAATACATTGCCTGAATGTGAGGTGAAGGATTTGGCTAGATTGGGGTTAATTAATAGAAGCGACGACAACATGGCCAGAGTTATTGGGAAGATCGTGTGGAAAGAAAGTATTAAAGAAAAGAAGTTTGAGTTATTAAAGCCACAGAAGGGAAAGCTAGTGGAAGATAAGGAAAGAGGAATGAGAGTAGATGGCAAGCCATGGATGGTAATGAAGTACAAACCGATTCGATGCATGAAAGAGGTTCCAATGAAGACTATGCCTCAAGATGTGTTGAAAGATCTTAAATGGTGGTATGTTGATTGCCAGACTGCTGAAGCCGTGATGGAAGACGAAGATGAACAAGAAGTGCTAAGAGTGTATGATCCGATGCATCTTGTTAATTTATCGAAAGCTGATCTGCAGGTGTTAAATGAAAAGAAGATATTTTATATTCCTGCTTGGAAAGACGAAGCGAGGAAATATCAGCGAGTAGTCACGGTATGCGTGAGAGAAGGAGTACATGCATGAAGATCAAGAGATTGAAGATTACAAGACACGTGCTTGAAGATCAAGACATGAAGCTACTGCCAAGGGGGAGTCTGTTGGTGCATAATGTCAGTAGTTCATAGTCTAGTGTCTGTAATCGAGTCTGTAATGATTAATTATGTTTTATATGTCTTAAGCGAAGTTACTGACAAGTTCGCTGTTTAGGCGAACTTGTTAGTCATGCGAAGTTGTCGTGTATTTAAATAGGTTACGGTTTTGTTTGAGTAGAGTTGTTGAAACAGTTGTTAGTTGAACGATAGTTGAACCAGAGAGTTCGGGTCTGTAATAGTGATATCGTATCACGTGTTTTGGTTATAATATAACGTGTTTGTTAATCGTATCGTGTTTGATCTATCCGTGTCTTCTACGCTCGTAACGACCTACGCAGGGATTCCGCACCTACGTAGATCGAGATATCTCGTGTTGATCCGTCCAGGGAACCTACACTTTTATTAAACATGACGAAAGTAGACACTGGGGCAGGCGATTTTTTGGAAGAAAACTAAGGTTTTGGAGGAGTTTTAAAGCTAGGAATCAAGAAGTATCGAGAGTTCTTTCAAGGAGATGTTCAAGGATCAATTGCTAAGGGTTTTATCGCTCTCACTTTCATTCCTTGTTCATTATTTATCATGTCTTGCTTCTTTGTTATCAATACTTGTTTGGGATTGTTTTTAATAATGATGCTAGGCTAGACTTCATGTCTACCTAGGTTTGATGAACATGTTTTTGACTTGATTCTTGCTTTGGATAATGTTATGATTATGGTTTCGTTTTATTAATAGTAAAAGACTTAATTTTGTTTTCATGATGCATATGAGTGTTTATTAACTTGGTTGATTATTAATTATTGCTTCACATGGATCTTGTTTTCTATTGATTGTGTTCTTTAGATATTAGGGTTCATGTTTTATCATTACTTGGTGTTTTGATTATTATGGTTGAATGGGCCCATTAGATCATAGAAGCTTGTTGATAGTTGGTTAGGGTTTTAAATGTTCTGCTAAATTCCAAAAGTTGTAAGGTGAGGAGTTGTTCATGTGTCTTGGTCAATCGCATGCTAGGATAGATTAGTGACAATATTCTTGCTTATTGTGTTGATCCTTGTTCATGATGTCATGTTTAGCTTATCAAGTTATCTAGGGGTTAGTGTTTCGTGAGATTGCTTGCCTATGATACTATTAATTAACCCTAATTGATGACTGTAAGAAAATCAATAATACTGATTGCTTAATAATCTAATAACTATTCTTTGGGATTTCGTTTGATTCGGTCAAGGGTCCTTAGGGTTTGTTAGATGAATATGTTTAGAAATTAGTTTCCATAATCATGTTATTTGTCCATTGCTTGATGATTGTTGATGCATAGGATTCTTACCTAGGTAGATTCCTTCTCTTGTTGGTTTCGATCTTGTGTTTAATTTCTTGTTTCTCGTTTGCTTGTTTATTTACTTTCTTAGTTTAATATTAGTTTAAAAACCCCCTTAAAACATTAATAATAAATTGTCGTGTCGTAAGTCGAGTCTAATTAGTTAATTTACGTAATTTATAGAGTCTTGTGGGTTCGATATTCCGGACATACTTAGCTTTAGTACAATTGATCGGTTCACTTGTCGGTGTTTTGTGTAGTTGAGTCTTAAGTCTAGTTTTTATTAGTTGTTTAATTTAGTTAATATTTAATTGACTGTTTTTAGCACATCAAGTTTTTGGCGCCGTTGCCAGGGACTCTTAGCAATTGTGTTTTTAGCTTTACTTGGACTTATCTGCTACATACGTGTTATTTGTTTTAGTTTTGTTTGAGTCGTAGGAGTTAATTTAAGTTTTAGTTTATTTTAGTTTATTTTTAAGTATTCGAGTCTACTCACTTGGTCTTTTGCGTTTTTCAGGTTTATGGCACATCTTCGTTCACAAGGACCACCGCTGGATAATCTTGGGTTTTCTCCATTAAAGACCGAGGCTAGTTCGTCTGTTGAGAAACAACCGTTAGAAGCTACATCTACACCAAATTCGTCACCACCCAGTTCCCCACCAGAAAGTCCGAAAAGTCAACCAACCGTCCCAATGGCCGACAATAGGACAATTGCTGCTCAAGCCTTCGATGGATTAACCGGAAACAAGTCATGCATCGTCGTCCCCGAGATCAACAATCCCAACTCGTGGCAAATTTCATCATACGTCATGAACAACATCGTTCAAACTAATAAGTTCACGGGGTGTGATGACGAGGATGCACCGGCTCACATTAACCGACTTTACCACGTTCTTAAAACTTTTAATTTACAAGGTGCTACCGAAGATGCTATTTTCTTACATCTGTTTCCGTTATCACTTGCAGGTAAAGCAGCTACTTGGCTTGAGACACAACCACCTGGCACGTTCACTACTTGGTAGGCGTTACGTTCAGCTTTTATCAAGAAGTACTTCTCACCTGCTAAAGCGGCTGTTCTTCGTGATCAAATTCATTCTTTTCACATGGAACCGGGGGAAAAATATTGTCATGCTTGGGAGCGTTTTCAGAACATGCTAGCCCGTTGTTCACAGAATGGTCTCACACCATGGGCTCTTGTGGAGAAATTTTACAATGGGCTAAACTACGAAACCCAAGTTCGGTTTGACACGGCCGCAGGAGGAAGTTTGCTGGCAAAGAAGAATGTCACCGAATGTAACGAGATGTTTGAGAGATTTGCTCAATCCGATTATGCCAAAGAGTCACATCGCGGGAATTCCACTCCCGTTAGCAGTACATCCTCGTCCGCTCGAGGTGTACACCAGGTTAATCTGGATACTAGTGTGGCTACTGCTTTGGAATCACTAACTAGAGAGGTTAAGGGGCTGAAGGCCAAGGTGGACAGGTGTGAGTTCTGTATGGGTGGACATGGTATGTTGGAGTGCCCGGTGATGAATCAACAGTCGATTTTTTTGCTGGTCATAATAGGTTTCCCAACAATTACAACAACAATAATCAGAGTTGGAACACCTACAAGAACCCGAATCAGAATAATGCTAATTGGCGTCCGTTAGGCGCACCACCCGGATTTCATTATTCTTATGCTCCAGGACAAGGTCAGTATTTTAATAATAATAACACTGATGGTACTAATGTTCAAAATTATGTGCAGGATTCGAACGGTGGAATTGGGCGTTTGGAAGAGATGATGAAGCAAATCCTGGAGAGAGATCAAGTTACACAGAAAAAGTTCGCCGAACACGATTTGCTTTTCAAGAATCAACAATCTTCTATTCTCGATATTCAAAGAAATGTTGGTGATGTTTCTTGTCGTTTAGAAGAAAGGCCTCCAGGTCAGTTTTCGGGTATTCCTCAAACTAATCCGGCTGCTCAATTGAAAGCCATCTCCACTCGTAGTGGTAGCGTTTTTGGTCCGGATGTAGTTAGTAATGAAATTGGGAAAAATGGAGACGATGAATTGGTAGATGAGGAGGAAGAGATAGAGGCTCCGGGTAAGTCACAAGGTACAACATCAATTATTGAGCCACAAGTTAAGAAGAAGTCGGTTGGAGTCCGACCACCAACACACATCATTAACCCTACTTATGTCCCGTATTCCGCATGTCTAAAGCATCAACAGTATACGAAAGATTACGGGCATTTTCTCAATATATTTAGCCAATTGAATGTCATCCTCTTGTTCATCGAAGTCCTCCAGCATATGCCTAAATACGCCAAGTTTTTGAAATTTATACTTAAAAGAAAGGATAAGTTGGAGGAGTTGTCGACTGTACCACTAAATGGAGAGTGTTCTGAAGTAGTCCTTAATAAAGTACCGGAGAAGTTACCCGACCCCGGTGTTTTTACCATTCCATGTCTTTTCCAAAGTGATACGACGTGTCAAGCATTGGCCGATCTTGGAGCTAGCATAAACCTCATGCCATATTCCTTGTATGAAAAGTTGGGTCTAAGATAGCTCACCCCTACTCGTATGACGTTGTCTTTAGCCGATTGTTCCGTTAAGTATCCGAGGGGTGTCGTGGAGAATTTACTCGTTAAGGTAGATAATTTGGTTTTTCCCGCAGATTTTGTTGTTTTAGATATGGAGGCCGACGAGAGAGTTCCTATCATTTTGGGCCGTCTGTTTTTTATGTACTGCTAGGGAAATTATAGATGTGTTTGAAGGCAAGATAACTCTTAGAGCCGGTGATGATAGTGCCACTTATTTGGCCAAATCCATGAGACATCCGAGTGGTCAAGATGGTCTTATCGATCCATATCATCCAGTTTACTCGATAGAATCATTTATCTCAGGCATGGGTCCTAGTCTTGAAGATTCCCGTTTGGTGAGTTTTAGAGTGAAAAAGGGGCGAGAGGTTTCTAGTTATCGAGAAATGGTAAAGTGTGTTGGAGTAAGAGGTGGCGGTAAGCGAAAGATTGAAATGGTTCGTGGGGTTAAAAAGAAGAAGACCAAGATTGATGAATGGTCGGATCGTGATTCGGAATCTTTGAGGGTATTGGAGTTCTACCGAGGTGGAGGAAGCTTCACTCGGTCCGCCACGTGATTCGCATAACATGGTTCTTGAGTGAAAACTCAGGTGTAGAGTTTGTATTATTTTCTTTTATCTTTATTTTTATTTTTATTTTCGTTGAGTCACTAACGTAGTTTTTTTGTAGTTTTTCTTTGTTTGTGTTTTTAAGTTTTGCCAGTTTGAAGATTGTTTGAGGTAGAGAGACGATCCCCAGGGAAGAGTATATTGAAAAATACAAGTGTGGGGATGGAGAAGCAGTGGATCCGTATACTTTATGTTTTGTTATTTATTTGCTCCTGATTATTATATTTTATATATTGGTTGGTGAAGTATTTTGAATGCATAATATCTATTGTTTTGGACAAAAATCACTCAAGGATAATGTATCCAAATTCGTAATTGTGAGTTCTAGTGCCATGATGATAATGATGAATATGTAAACGAAATAATGATGAACACAAGGACTTGATCACGAAGGAAAAACCCTTGATTACGATAATCCTCCTTCGGTCAAAACTTAACAAGGTAATCTTTGGTCGAATTGCTTCGGTCAAGGATTAACGAGGTAACCTTTGGTCGGATAGTACGCGATTATAGTAATCTCCAGCACAAAAAACTCCCGGACGGTGAAAACTATCACCGTCAAGTATATTAATCAAAAAAGGTGTTACAGTGGTTGTGGAGTTTATGATCGAGATTACAAAGTAAACTTGTGAGTAGAGAGAGTTAATAGCTTCTGCTCTAGTGTGTGTGATAGTACATGTGTCTTCCTATTTGATCATAACTCGATTATATAAGAAATACAAATAACAATATCTCCTAATAATCCGCAAGTCTTCCACTAGCCACTCCCATGACTTTGACCACGTGCCTTATAAGTCCAGTAGCGAGATAAGCGGAAGAGCAAGTCTAAGAGCCATTGTTGATAATTAAACATCAATCTTCACATGAATTCGTCCAGTAATAGCTACATTGAATAAGGATCTTGGATCCATACTCCAGCTAGAGAATGTTTCATGGGGATAGTTGATGTCAACACGTCTTAAATTTGTCATACATGTCTAACACATCACCATACTGAACGCAAGCATTAGTAAACAAATAATACCGAGGATCGATGATCCTTTATAACCTGATACATATCTCAAGGATAATCTATCCATAAGATAGATAAGGATTAAGAATCCTCAGCATAAAATTCATGCCCTAACAATTGCACCCAAAATGCGGGTGACACTGGAATACAACTGTCATTTTGAATTTCAAACTTACTGCAAAAACTGATAGATGGGACGGTTTCGCCAGAATTATTTACCATTTAGCCCCCAAGATAATAATAATCGTCTATATATGCCGCCCTATATCTTTAATTATAACCACACCTCCATCGACGTATCCGTTATCCTTCTGATCTTTCTCTTATTTTATTTTACCATGTCTATTGCTTCATCTTATTTTTCTCCGTCTCCCTCTAAACCTTCTGAACAAACCTCCGACGGTTTCGAGTTAACGGAAATGGAACCTCAATGTATGTTAGCCAACCCGTCAGCCGAAATTTGCAAACTCACTGATCCAGAAGTCGAAGACTTTAGCACACTGTTTCCTCCGAAAACCCTATTCCGATCCTACGAATCTAGTGTCCGATGTGATGTTTATTCCAAAGTCTGGGTTTGTTTTCCGATGACTCCATTTCTAATCGGCTACAAATATCCCTTTCCATCTTTTACTCAAAGTTTATTTGATTCCACCGGCAAATCCAATATACAAGCTATGCCCATGGTTTGGAGGGTTCTCAGCACTATTGAGAGAATCATAGAAGAGAAAAAGATGGACATCGGTCTTTCAGAGTTATCACATTTGTACACCCTCACTACCCACGGTCCTGCCTGTTTTATCTTTAAATCCAAGCCCCGACAACCTCACCCGATATTGAAAGTCACTTTAAATGATTCTCTGTGGAGAAATCAGTTTTTCTTTGTAAAACGTGACTCGATACCAGGAGGAATCGATCTTCCTTCTAAGTGGGTTAGAAAGGGTAGGATCCTGGATCCTTAAGAAATAGCAGGATCCTTAATGCTCTGACTTGAATTCTGAAATTTTCCTTTTTGTTTGTAGTTGAAAACTTTACTTCTTTGGGCAAGTTACCTGGCACAGAAGAAAAGACAAAACGGTTCCTAGCACTGGATACCGAGATTAGGACATTTCAAGCTCGTTTTGTTGAAGGTTTTTGTGATATCTCCTCGAGTTCAAGCATGTCAAGTAAGTTAATAATTTTAATATAAATAAGATAAAAATAAGAAAACTTATCTGTTAACTTTTTTCTTTTTCAGGCACCAAGAAATCCCAGAAGTCAGCCGGCAAGTTCTCCCAAGAAGACATTGAATGTATGGTCACCTCCCCTATTGTCAAGAAGGAGGCTTCGAAGGCAGGCACTAGCTCCGAGCCCAAGACTGCAACAACCAGGGCTATGTCCGCTGCTTCCAAGAGGAATAGATCCTCTGATCCTGAGACCCATTATGACATTGTCCTCTCTGTAGGTATCCTGTATCCTGACACTTTGAATTGTAGGATTCAATATCCTTTTGATTTTGAGTACTTTGTTGTGTATAGGCTGTGAATGCTTTCAAGGAGCATTATGAAAAGACTATCGGCCAAATGAGTGACAAGCTATCGAGGTTAGGGAAAGCAGTGGTTGCCAAGGATAAGGCCATGATCCAGCTTTCCAAGGAGAAAAAACAATTGGAGGATCAGCTATCCTTAGCCGAATCACAACGTCAAGAGGCAGTGGGGCAGGCTACATATGAGGCCAAAGTGTGGGCTGCCAGGTCGGTATTCCAAGCACGGATCAAGATGGCGAAGGAGGCCGGTGATCCCGCTTTTGACCAGTCGACTAGAGGTGCACAAACCGGTTTTTTTAAAAAAACCGGTTCGGTTATTAACCGGACCGGTTTTTTTGGCCCGGAAAAAAACCGGTTCGGTTAATAACCGGACCGGTTAATAACCGGTTTTTTGCTGTCAAAACCCTAACCGGTCTAACCGGTTAGGACCGGTTTAGAAACCGGTTAGAACCGGTTAATAAACCGGTTTTTTTATTAACCGGTTTTTTTTTATTAACCGGTTTTTTTTATTAACCGTTTTTTTTTTTTTTTTTTTTTAAATTTCGCGGTTTCAAATACGAATATTTGTTTTTTATATTTTGTACTTAATGAAGACCATAATTTTTTCACAGTATAAACAAACCGGTAACTACAAGGCAAAACGGTAACTACAAGGCAAAACGGACTGACCGAAGCCATTCTTTGCTTTCGTTGTTAGGGTTCTTTGCTTGGAAGATGAGTATGAGTGTGTGTTGGTGAATGTGTTTTCAACAAACCAAAGATTAAAAACACATAACTTTCATTTATAGTTTTTACATTAAAAATACAAACATTAAATCGTTATCGCATATTCGTAACTCAAAAATACATACATTAAATCATTAACACTGAAGAAATCTCTGCCAAGAACCGTTGTTCATGATTTAACTCAAAAATACAAACATTAAATCGTGAACTAGCAGATGCTCCTGTTGTTCCCAATCGCAGTTTGTTCATGATTTGCCTCCATGTTTGCTGTTTCTTTAACTAAATTAGAAAAATCCAAATCAACAAGTAAATAAGAGCACATATTAGGAAAAAGAATGCTTAGACACGATTACATGAACAACTTGCTGTTTCTTACTCATGATTTGCCTCCATGTTTGCTGTTTCTTTAACTAATTTTCTTCGCTACCCGATCCCGAGCTATTTCTTAGGTAATCGTCGTACGCGGCTTCTTCATCGGTCATTGGTTGAGTGTGTCCTTCATTGACCTCGTCTTCATACAAGCCCGCTTCATACTCCATTTCCCCCTCGAGTGAGCGTTGATGTTGTGCCCTATCTAAAGAGTCCAAGTAATCCTTGTAGCAAATCGACATCTCTAAAGCTGGTGCAGTGAGTCGAGTCCTCCTAATCGATATAACCCTGCCAGAAACAGAAAAAGCAGACTCCGAAGCTACCGTGGAAGCTTGGACCGTTAGTAAATCTTTGGCCATGGCGGCGAGGATCGGAAACTCATCCTCCATACCTCTCCACCAAGCCAGCAAATCAAGACTTCTAAATTCATCCGGAGTCATGTGTTTCACAAAGTTGGTACCACCATACCTTCCAAGTTCACTGCTTGGGGTGTTTACCTTTTGACATTTACCGGCGTCTTCCCAAATCATGTAGTACATCCCCATTTCAAGGTCGGTTTGGGATTGGGATTGGGCAACAGCTCTTAACGAGTCATGAATTTGGGAAGACGACCCGTATTTTGTAAGGTAGACATCATACATGTTTGACAAGGTAGTGTTGAAAGCATTCTTTAAAGTTTGGCTATAATAGAAGTTTTGATCGTCGTTTAACCCTAGCTCATCACAAATTTTTTCTATTAAAGCTTCAACACCACCAACATTGATGCAAGGGTTTAACGCAGCAGCACATGTCAAAACAGCGGGTAGTTCTTGAAAATATTTTCTAAATTTTTCTTTCATTTTTACACCCATATCAAAATAAGGTGCACCCCTACAATGAAGTTCACTCAACTTTGTGCACATGACAGCAATTTTTGGTAAAGCAATGGGGCTTGTTGGATAGTAAACCCCGGATAAACTAGTTGTGCAAGATTTAAAAATTTGAAGGACCTCCGTAACGATCTCAATCAATAACCAGTTTCTAGGATCGTACGGTGCACATTTACCCCTACTTGACAAAATTTGATGAAACACAATTAATGATTCTTTTTGTTGGATGGCTTTCTCAAACATATTACAAGTCGAGTTCCATCTTGTTGGACAATCCCAATTTGGCCCCAACCATTGACAATTAGCTTCTACACAAAATTTTTTGTATCTTGAAAATGTTTTATTGTTGCTAAAAACATCTCGTAACATTCTTTTAAAATTGTTTCTTTGCGTTTCGATCACGTTTAACCCATCTTGCACGGCCAAGTTGATAATATGTGCAATGCATCGGCTATGAAAAAACGCTCCATCACAAATAGGTTTATACTTTAATTTTAAATGGCCAACCGCGGCCGTATTGTTGGACGCGTTATCAAACGAAATTGAAAAGATTTTATGTTCAATCTTGTATTGTCGAATGACTTTATCCAAGATTTGAAAAATATTTCTACCCGTGTGCGGGTAATCAAACAATTGAAACGCAACGGTTCGTTTCATCATTTGCCACGACTCGGGGTCAACCCAATGAGCTGTCACACAAATGTATGAGTCGGGCGAACCATGAGGTACCGACCACACATCCGTTGTTAAGTTTACACCAGTTTGTATGTTTGAAAAGTATGAAATTAGTTCGGATTTAGCGTTTTTCCATGCTTTAAGACAATCTCTTCTTAGGGTCGAACGACTTACGTGTTGGTAGCGTGGTTGAACATAGTTTTGCATCATCTCCGTGAATTGAGGGTTGTCGAAGTGGTTGAAAGGAAGTGTTTGTTGAATCACAAAGTTTGAAAACTGTTGACGTACCGCTTCAACGTCGTACGTAAACACCGCTCCTTGATTCGTCATCTCCGGCTGCGAACTACTTCCCGATTCGTCCTTCAAGGCCTTGCAAAAGGGCCTTTGTACATGCGCTTTTAAAGTGGAGTTTGCATCTTTGCCATAAAACTTCAAACAATGTTTGCATCGAGCTTTTTGGCTACCGTTAGACATTTCGCATAGGTCGAAATATTGCCAAACATCATGGTTTCGTTTCGTGGGGATGACCTGAACGACCGTTTCTCCCGTGTTCGAGGCACCCATGTTGACGGATGAAGCAGCACTTTGGGAGGCCATGATAATCGACTACGAAATAAGAGTGGTATACTCGAGTATGAAATAAACGACTACGAAATAAGAGCGTATGGAGTGATAATGTGGTATAATTGAGCGTGAGATAACAAAATAATCGCGTATGAAATAAACGTTTAGAGCGTTTGGAGTTGTATAATCGAGTGTGATCTAACCAATACCCAACCTAAACTATATATAGATGTTTGTGGGGGTAAAATGGTAAAAAAAAAAAAAAAACGGTCCAAAAACAAAAAAAACGGGCATATAGCCGTTATAAACCGGTTTTTTTATAAACCGGTTAACCGGTTTTTCCATAACCGGTTAATAAAAAAAACCGGTTTTTCCATTAACCGGTTAACCGGTTTTTCCATAACCGGTTATAAAAAAAACCGGTTTTTCCATTAACCGGTTCGTTAACCGGTTTTGGATCTAGAACTTGTAACCGAAAGACGAACCGGCGGTTTCTAAACCGGTCAAACCGGTTTTTAAAAAACCGGTTTTCGTAAAAACCGGTTTCCGGTTTAAACCGGTAAACCGGTTCCCCAACCGGTTTTTTTGGCCATCTCTACAGTCGACATGGGATGTAGAGAAGTAGAAGGCTGCCCTTGACGATCCTGGTGGTGAGGATGACGAGGAGATTGCTGAAAACACCGAGGCTGGGACTAGTGGCGTCAAGGAGGTGGTTGAAGCTGGCAAGGGAGATGGTGCTGCCGAGGGTGAAGATGCAGCTTAGGTGGGCAATGAAGGATATAGAAGACAAGGCCCGAGCCTACTTTTTATTTGTGTTGATGTTTTTCTGAACAATTATCTTGGTTTGTAATAGACAGTAGTAATTAGGGTAAAGGATCCATGATCCTTAAGACAATATTGTGGGGGTGACAAAGGTGGAGGGGTCCCCTGTTTGTGGGGATGAAACCTTTGTTGCCCCTGTTTCTATTAATTTTCCTGCACTTATGAACTGTTAGTAACACTCACTTAACCCAGATGGATGGTCCATATTTTGCATGGTGAAGTCCGGGTTAAGAATTTTGAATAAGTCCTAGTGGCTTATTAATATAAATCTTTTGACTATTTGCTTGTTGTTTATTCTTAAACGTTTGTTTGATATAACTTTAGCAATACTGATAGTTTTGAAAAATAATCTTAAGTAAAAGATTTTCAGGTTAAAAGATTCTTATGAAATTTACTCAGGATAGAATATTCATAAAGAACAAATAGTAGGATAAAATATCATTAATAGTTGATAAAAATTATATAATGGAGTTTACTTGAATGACAAATTTTAGGATAGAGTATCCTTAAAAATGGGTAAAAATTTTTAGTAATAAAACAACTTTAAGGGAATAACTGAAATATCCAAATTTATTGCAACCAATATAATATACAAATTAATTAGCAGAGATCATACCAGAAGGCCTAAGTAGACCTAAGTTACCATAAGTACTAAATTTTCAGTGATCCTTGGAGGAATAACTTTAGGATTCTGGATCCTTTTGATCTTCACAAAGAACTTAGAAAATCTGTTGCAAATAATTCATAGTGTTAACTGGGATTAAACCCAATAAGCTGGGAACAAGCTCAAATAATAAACTGGGGACAAGCCCGTGCAACTGGGGACAAGCCCGTGTAATCTGGGGACAAGCCCGTGAACTGGGGACAAGCCCGAAACTGGGGACAAGCCCAAAACTAGGAACTAGCCCAAATACGGATGTTAACTGGGGACTCGCCCAAACCGGGATTTAGCCCAAACGTGAGATTACGTGAAAACGTTATAAACCTTAGCTAACGTGAAAATGTTAGAAACCTTTGTATTGAGATAACGTGAAAATGCTCTAAACCGTTGGTATGGTACGTCTACCATAAATCGTAGGATCCTCCATATAGCCGAAAGCAACGAAATTGTCAGCCACTAAGCGTGTACTGGTCCCGCTGCCCCGGACTATACATTGGATAACGTGCGCTCCAGGCGAGAGTGTATAAACTCTATTTATAAGAAAGGTGAAAACCTTTAAACCTTAGAGGACATAACCATCGGGGGTCATATCCAAACGTGGGGTAAACCAAGAAAATAGGATAGTACCTCTAATATAAAGGAGAGGTGGCCAACCTCTTAGACATTGAAGCTCTTATCGAAATCAGCATTGTTACTTAAAAACTTAGAAAAGATATATGTTAAGAATACATTATCCTTGAATTAATAACCAGAATACGAAATAAATAAGTGATCAGATAGATATTACCAATTTTAGGATCCTTGATCCTAGATGGATGCTTGATTTTTGAAGGATACCAGATCCTGACTAGAAAAAATACTTCTTGAGATGGATAGCATTCCATGCTCTTGGTAATTTGCTGTCTTCCATTGTGAGAAAATGATATGCCCCCTTTCCTGCTTCCAACTCAATCTGATAGGGTCCTTCCCACTTGGGTGCTAACTTTCCAACAGCCGGGTTAGTAGTATTTTGAAAGGCTTTTCTTAAAACCAAATCTCCTTCTTGAAATCTTCTGACCCCTATATTTTTGTTGTATGCCCCAGCTACCCTTTGTTGATATATTGTCATTCTAATCTTGGCTAGGTCTCTGAGTTCTTCTACAGTATCTAAGTCTTCAAGAAGAATTTCTTCATTGGCTTCAGGATCACGGATGCTTGTTCTTGCTGTAGGAACCACCATCTCTGTTGGGATTACTACTTCTGAGCCAAATACTAATGAGAACGGTGTCTGGTCTGTTGCATTTTTGGGTGTTGTTCTGTCCGGCCAAAGAACATAAGGTAGCTCTTCGGCCCATTTTCCCTTCTTGGATCCTAGTTTCTTCTTCAGATTATTGATGATAATTTTGTTGCTAGACTCCGCTTGACCATTAGCTTGAGGATGTACTGGAGTAGAGGTTATCATCTTGATGCCCCAACTATCACAAAAGTTAGTGGTTCTTTTCCCGATAAACTGGGAACCATTGTCACAAATAATTTATGAGAGAATACCAAATCTAGTAATAATATTTCTTTTAATGAAAGATATCACCTCTTTTTTGCGTACTTGAACAAAAGCTTCTGCTTCTATCCATTTTGATAAGTAGTCCGTCATTGCAAGCATGAATACTCTTTCTCCTGGTGCCTTAGGTAGTTTGCCTACAATATCCATACCCCATTTCATGAAAGGCCACGAAGAGGATATAGGATACATAGGTTCTGCTGGCTGATGGAGGATGTTTGCATGTCTTTGACAAGCATCACATTTCTTTGAATATTCCATTGCATCTCTCTTCATTGTTGGCCAGAAGTAGCCTATTCTCAAAATCCTGGAAAATAGGGCTCTACCTCTGGTGTGATTACCACAGTCACCTTCATGAAAATCTTTGGGCACCTATTGGATTTCAGGATCCTCGATGCACCTCAAGTATGGACCTGCAAGAGATTTCCTGTATAGCATATCATCTAATAAAATGTATTGTGATACCTTGAGTTTGAAGGATTTGGGATTCTCTGTTGCTGGAATCTCTCTTGTTTGGATGTGCTTCTTGATTGGAAGGATCCATGAGTCTCGATTATTTGAGGATAATGGATCCCAGAGTACAATTTCTTTGTCATTTGTTATTTCTCTAACTTCTTGTTCTCCTATTGCCGGTGAGAGAACGTGAATTATTGGAATCTTCTTATCTTCTGGAATTTTCAGGGATGAGGCTAAATTTGCCAAAGCGTCTGCCCAGCGTTTTCTTCCCTTGGTACCTGATCAATGCTAAACAATTCGAAGGATTTTGCTAATTCCTTCACAAGTTCTAAATATTTGATTAGTTTTTCTCCTTTAACAGTATATGAGCCATTAAATTGGTTAGCAATTAATAATGAATCTATATATACTTGAAGATACCTGATCCTCATGTACTTAGCTAATTGCAAACCTGCGATCAGAGCCTCATATTCTGCCTCGTTGTTTGTTGCTTGAAATTCACAGGCTATAGACTGGGGTAATATGTCCCCCTGTGGCGATTTCAGTAGGATCCCCAATCCTGTTCCTCTAACGTTGGATGCTCCATCTGTGAAGAGGATACATGGATCCTTAGTCTTTTCTAGTTGTTGGACCTCCAAGTCAGCTTGTTTTTGTAGGTCACTAGTGAAATCAGCCACAAAGTCCGCTAGTGCTTGAGACTTGATAGCTGTTCTTGGCTCATATTGGATATCATATGCACTTAATTTTACAGCCCACTTGGTCATCCTACCTGATAATTCTGGTTTTCTAAGAGCATTCTTTACAGGATAGTTAGTTCTCAAAATAATAGGATGAGTTTCAAAATAATGTCTCAATTTAGTATAAGCCATTATGAGTGTAAGAATTAACTTTTCTAAATGAGAATACCTGGCTTCCGCATCTAGAAGGCTTTTACTTATATAGTAAACAGGATGTTGTTCACCTTCATAATCCTTTACCAAGACGGCACTTACTGCATTTCCTGAGATAGCTAAATACAGATATAAGGATTCTTCATCCATTGGCTTCATTAGAGCTGGAGCTGAGGATAAGTAATCCTTCAAGGCTGTAAGCGCAGCCTCATGCTTTTTGGATCCATTCAAACTTCTTATTCTTCCTAAGGATGTCATAGAAGTCCTTGCATTTCTCGGAGGATATTGAGATGAACCTATTGAGAGCAGCTATTCTTCCTGTGAGCCTTTGGACATCCTTTGCGTTTGTAGGAGATTTCAAATTGAGGATGGCTTCAATCTGCTCGGGGCTTGCTTCAATTCCTCTTTTAGTTACCATATATCCCAGAAATTTTCCAGCCTTAACACCAAAGTGGAATTTTGACGGATTCAATTTCATGTTATATTGGTCGAGGATATCGAATGCTTCCTTGAAGTCTTTAAGGTGATCCTCAGCTTTCTTCGATTTTACCACCATATCGTCTATGTATACTTCCATAGTCTTGCCCAACTGATTCATGAACATCATGTTGACTAGTCTTTGGTATGTTTCCCCTGCATTTCTTAGTCCAAACGGCATAGCAGTACAACAGTATATGCCGGTAGGAGTCATGAATGTTGTATCCACTTGATCAGATGGTTCCATATGAATTTGTTGAAATCTAGAGGAAGCATCCATAAAAGTAAGCATTTCATGTCCTACCATTGCATCCATCATGTAATCTATTTGTGGTCATGGGAAAGGATCCTTGGGGCATGCCTTGTTTAAATCGGTAAAATCGACACACACCCTCCACTTTCCATTATTTTTTGAAACAACGACCACATTAGCTAGCCATCGAGGATATTGAACCTCTCTGATCATATCGGCCTTAAGAAGTTTTTCAACTTCTTCTTGTATGATCTTGTTCCTCTCATGAGGGACGAGTTTAGCAGATAAATCAAGGCCGAGTTTATGAGTGATTACCTCTTTTGAAATACATGTCATGTCTGAGTGCTTGAAGACAAAGGTAGATCTTCTTCGCCTTAAGAAGGATACTAAATCCTCCTCAATCTTCGTGGGGATAGTGGATCCTAAGAACACCTTTGTCTCTGGATCCTCGGGGTCCAATGATACTTCTTTAATGTCTTTAACCCGAGCTTCCAGCACGTCCCTAGGATGTTGCTATAGTTGCTACACTATAGTTTTCTTGGCTGTTGGCTTCATTGATGAATAATAATAGTTCTTGGCCTCCGCTTGGTCACCCACTATCTTTACAACTCACCAAGGCGTAGGTAGCTTGATGCATTGGTGATAAGTTGAGGCTACTGCCTTCATTCCATGGAGCCAGGGCCTACATAAAATAACATTGCAACAGGAAAGGTTATCTATAACACAAAATTTTTGGTATGAATTTAACCCTTCGATATAAATTGGGTGGTTGATGTCCCCCAATGTCTTCTTGGTTTCACCACTGAAACCGACTAGCACCGATGTTCTAGGAATGATCTCTGAATCCGGAATATTCATCTTCTTGAGGACATCATGTTGCATAATGTTGACCGAGCTGCCACCGTCTACTAGGATCCTGCGTACATAATAGTTAGAGATAAATAAAGTAATAATCAAACTGTCGTGATGAGGATCCTGGATGTTTAGCTTGTCTTCCTCATCGAAGAATATTCTTTTGTCTGTTGTTAAGGTGGTTTTTAATATTGGTCGGTCTCCGTTATCCATCTTGATCTCTTTGGAAAGTCTCCTTGCTGCAGAGAAAGAAGTTCCACATATCTCCGAACATCCGGAGATGAAATTGACCGTTTGCACATCCATCCCATCCTGCTGAGGATCCGGGATCCTTGAGTCGAAGAAGATTCTCTGATCAGTCACTCAAGTAGTGGGGATGAGCGGTCTTCTTCATCGTCTAACTCGAATTCTTCTGCTGAATTCTCTACTATTGTACAAGAATCTCGAAATATTTCGTAGTCTCTGGAGACAAAATTGATCACATGAGCATCTGGTGGTGGTGTTGCTTTTTGTGGAAGATCTTCTGGATCCTGTATCTTGGGTTTCTTCCTTCCTAAGAGCACTTTGAAGTAACCCTTGCTCACGAGGTATCCTAAATCTCTCCTCAAGCCAATGCACTCATCTGTCATGTTGCCAAAATCTTCGTGAAAGGCACACCACTTAGACTTGTCTTTGAAGGTTATCGTCTTCTCTTTTTTTCGGGGCCACCTTGCCTTTCCCCCCATATCCTTCATGGTACAGATTAAGCCATGGGTATCTACGGAGAAATAATAGTCGAAGATGCATGGGTAGTCTTCATCGTCATCTCCCTCTTCGACTGCTCGTACGTTCTGGTTGTTGAACTTGTTATACGGCTTTGTATTGTTATTCTTGAACGAGAATCCTTGATTCTTAACAGAGGATTCTTGTTTTGTTTGATTCCCCAGACGATCCTGGATCCTCTTGTCATCTTCTAGCCGTATAAATCTGAGCGCCCTGTTTCTTACTTCATCTAAGGACCTGCAAGGAGTCATCACAAGATCATCATAAAGGGGGAGCCCCTCTGAAGTCCCATCTTGAAGGCCTCAACAGCTGTGGCCATATCAAGGTTAGGGATTTCCTAGGCTTCCCTTCCAAACTTAGTAACATAATCCCTAAGGGATTCATCACTTGGTTGGTTAACTCGGTATAAGTCACTAGTTAACTTTTCAAATTTTCTACTACAAGAAAATTGGCTGTTGAACAAGTTAACTAAATGAGAAAAAGAAGTAATTGAAAAGGGAGGAAGACTTAGCAGCCATTTTAATGCGGATCCGGTCAGTGTGGATCCAAAGCCTTTGCACAGGCAAGTTTCTTTGAGTCTCTCCGGAATGGGGTTGATCTCCATCCTTTCTCTATATTGCGCCACATGTTCTTCAGGATCAGTGGTTCTGTCGTAAGTCTTCATATTGGGTGTTTGGAATCGCTTCGGGATTTCAGCATCATAGATAGGTGGAGCAAATCTGGATAATTTGTGGCTTCCCTCAGGTATCTTGGGGATTGGTCGTATGACCCCGGGAAAACTGAATATCATATCCTTGAGCTTCTGTACCACATTGGCCATTGCTTGGTTAATACCTACATCCTGCATGGAAAACGGTTAGCGTCCAAAGATAAAGGATCATACAAATTACCTCTTTGCTGAGCGAAAGTTGGCATCTCGGATGAGTATCTGGGATAAGAAGAGTCGGCCATAGGAGTAGGACCACCCGACGGTATAGTCTGCATGGGAATGAAATCTCCTTCTTGGACTTCAGAGGATCGTTGATGCTGGATTCCTGAGGATCCTTAATTCTGAAAGAAGGATCCTTGAGGTTGAGAATTATAGGATCCTTGAATATATAACCCAGAGGATCCTGTTGGAATGATGGATGGTCCCTGTTGGAATAATGAGGATCCTTGAGCCTAATGACCCATGGACCCTTGTTGAAGGATAGGTGATCCTGATTGGAACAATGATGATCCTTGAGCCTGTTAACCCATGGACCCCTGTTGAAGGATGAATGATCCTGGCTGAAATAGTGAGGATCCTTGAGCCTGTTGACCCATGGACCCCTGTTGAAGGATGGATGATCCTTGCGAGAACTGAGCCATGGACCCTGGACTGGTGAAATCCAACATCCTAGGCATAAGAGGAGTGTGATCCTCCGCTGGCCTCTTAGTCTTCTTTAGGTCTTCTATCTCACGAAAGATCCTTTGGTTGGTCTTGTTCTGTTGCTCCATATATGCTTTTACCTGCGAAAATATAGATGAAACATCATTTTTAGTATTAACCACCGGCGTAGCAGTAACGATTCCGGCAAAATCAGGTATACCCTAGCCGGTATATACTATTTATGTGTTATTAAATAATGAATATATGAATTATAATGTGTTTATACGAGTATGTATGATTCACAGTACGAATTATACTCGATTATACAGTTAATCGTATTGGAAATACGATTAACCGATTAACGGTTATTGAAGCCCGAACGATTCGAGGATTACATTATAGACGAGATATATGATATTTAGTGATGTTTACGAAGTATTAAAGCTTCGGGATAAGTGAATTAAGGCACAGAAAAAGAATTTTCGATTTAATGGTACGTCGGTACGTTAAACGAAACCTTTAATACCAAACCGAGCAAGAGACAATCGATCAAGCCGAAAAAGATACGCAATTATTAATAATATGATGTTTTAAGTTAATAAAAGTCATGGTTTAAGTTTTTAAAGTTTTTAAATCGGTTTTATATAAATCTCTATTTTTAAGCCGAAAACGACCATTTTAGCCTCGTTTTAAGCCGAATTAAACATTTAACCGAAAAACAAACTGAACCAGATTATCCACAACATTATCCGGATTTCCAAAATCCAAATGTGTGGCTAGAATTGGAAAGGTGGGTCTCACCCCACCCCCCTTGACTTCCGATCGGCATAGGGGATAAACCCCTTTGCCTTGTTATTTTTTTTGGTAAACAACATTCAACATCCTTCATCCCTCTCCATTCTATGAGCCAAAGATCCAAAATTTTAGCAAGAAAACCGAGGTAAAAATCGAGTTATGTACGTGTTCATTTTCTTTTCTTGAGTTTATTTGCAAGAAAATGAGGTTTCAAGTGAAAAAGGGTGTAAACCCGAGATGAAACCGATTCTTGCATGATCAAAGATGTATACGGGTTATACAAGGGATCTTGGTCCAAGAAAGGAGTTAAACGAACCAAAAACGAATTTTTACGGTTTAAACTTTAGTTTTGAAACAATAACCGAAACTATAGTGTAAGAGGCTTGATTGTGAGTGTAACTTGTTTGGTATTGTGGTATGTTGGTTGTAGGTTCTGTATTAAGTGGTAGATAAGGCGGAAAGACGAGTGTGTAGCTTGTAGTGGCGGAAAACAAAAGGTATATTCGGTTTATGTTTGGTTATGAGTGTTTTGGACAGATTGTGGTACCTTTAGAGTTAGGCTTCGAAATTTCACAGAGATGATCTACACATGAAAATATGAGATCTGTGAAAATTTGGTAATTTTTGGACAAAGGATGAATATTTGGTGAATTTAATGCTCGGTTTTGGCTAAAAATGGTGAAAAATAGTTACATATCATGAAAAATTCTGAAAAATTACAGATAAGCTTTTTATAACATACAAAAGTCACACACAAAATTTTAGGTTCGTTGGAGAAGTCTAAGTAGGCTTTTCGGTTAAACAAGTTCTAGGGTTTTCTAGCTCAGTTTTAGTGAAAATGGCATGTAAAAAAAGTTTTTGGTTCTGGAAAAATTACAGGGGACTATGGGGATGGCAGGGGTCATCCAAAAAAAATTTGGGATTTTTCTAAGATCGTTTGGTATTTACGACATATTTAGTGTTTAAATGGTGTTTAAAAATAGATAAATAAATTTTAAATATAAAAATTAATTCTGGAAAAATTTTTATAAAATTCCCCACTGTCAAAAAGTGATTTGTGTAAAATTTCAAGATCCGAGATTAAACGGATAATTATTTGTGCTAAAAAGAAAATAAAAACAAACTTTTAAAGCTTAAAACGCGTAAACCGGTAAAGTTCGCCTAAACGAGCTGATTGGTGTATAAAAACCCTAAAAATGAACTATTTCCATAAAACTGAGTTAAACAAGTAAAAATAAATCATCCGAAAATAATTCGGATGATTTGAGTAATTTTATCCGATTTAACAGTTTCCAGTACACTAAAGACGGAAACGGGTCCCGCGGCCAATCGTGGCGTCTAAACCGAGCTCTAATTTCACAACTTTAATTAAATTATCAGTCAACAACTATTTTCGGGTCGTGTGTGACCAAACTCGTTTTTGAAACGTAAAAACGGATAACCGTGCTAGGCACGCAAAACGGGGAAAACGAACTAATAGTAATTTTGACTATTGAACTCTAAACGATATCACAATCTGAGTCCGGAGAAGTGTTTCTGGGTTAACATTGCCCCCGAAACGGGTACAGTACTGGGTTAACAGTGTCCCCAGATGTACCGGTTAACACGGTTAAAGTTGTATTAATAGTGATTGTATAGTAACGAACTTAGGGATCGTATTACAGATCCGGATTAATAGCTTGCGTACTGTGTTACCTACTTGCTTGCGATAAGGTGAGTTTCACGAGCCCCTTTTCTGAATTGTTTTTAAATATTTTCCCGGGGCGGAAAGCATGTTGTTATTGAAATGTTTAAGTACATACTGAACGCATGGATTTGCGTGTATTTATATATGTTTTATTGTACGGGAATCGTACGGAAATGTACTAAGATGGTAATTGTCTGAGTTGCTAACATTGTAAGGCCCCGCAACACGAGTGATTAGCTAAAAGCCGGTAGAGTGTGAATAGTACTATTGGTCTGACAAACTCAACTGGTCCGGCATGGATTTGCTGATGTTTCCCAGCCAGTTGCACATGTCTATTTTGTTGTTATTTATTTTGCTATGTAATGTTAGGCATAGCGGTTTGGGGCAGGTTCGTGGGCGGAGTATGCCACGGGGTTGTGTGTGGATAGTCAGAGGTTTCACTTGTGGGCTCAGCATAATTACATCGCTAATATATGATTATTATAATGATTTGTCACTGTTTATTTAAATTAGTGAAACTCACCAACTATTCGTAGTTGACCCGTTTTCTTTACATGCTTTCTAGGTACTCCCAAACTGGAATAATTGCTACATGCTTGACGATGCGTGCTTTTTGTGGAAGCTTAATGATCTTTTTGTATTAATTATGTTAATGTACTGTTGGTAAAACTTATGTGCTATCGCCTAGACGATAACTAAACTCGGAACAATGTAATATGATGTAAATTAATGTAGTGGTGTTTTCTTTATAAGCAATGTTGTTGATATCAGACGTGTCTGTTGAATCCCGTTTACGTTTCCGCTGCGGTTACGGGGTGTTACAGTAGCAGCAGCAGTTTTAGAGCTTTGGAAGACTGGTAGTTGCGTCTTGCTTCCAGTAGTAGCAATCCTTTGTGTTCCCGTGATTGGCGGAGGCATCGGTGGCAAAGTCCTTGATGAGAGAGGAACCGAAGATGGCATAGTTGGCGATGCAGAGGTTGATTGAGAGGCCATTAATAGTGATATGGGTATGAAAAAATCGAAAATTGATAGGAGTAATATAGATTATAGCACCAATTGCCCCACGGTGGGCGCCAAATTGTTTTGGATAAAAATCAGCTAAGGATAATGTATCCAAATCTGTCAAGTGAGGTATAGTGCTAACACGATAATAGTGAATGTACAATCGAAATATTGATGAACACAAGGATTTGATCACGAGGGAAAAAACACTTAATTACGATAATCCTCCTTCGGTCAAAACATAACAAGGTGATCTTTGGTCGAATTGCTTCGGTCAAGGATTAACGAGGTAACCTTTGGTCGGATAGTACGCGATTATAGTAATCTCCGGCAAAAAAAAACCCCCGGACGGTGAAAACTATCACCGTCAAGTATATTAATCAAAAAAGGTGTTACAATGGTTGTGGAGTTTATGATCGAGGTTACAAAGTAAACTTGTGAGTAGAGAGAGTTAATAGTTTCTGCTCTAGTGTGTGTGATATTACATGTGTCTTTCTACTCGATCATAATTCGATTATATAAGAAATGCAAATAACAATATCTCCTAATAATCCGCAAGTCTTCCACTAGCCACTCCCATGACTTTCACCACGTGCCTTATAAGTCCAGTAGCGAGATAAGTGGAAGAACAAGTCCAAGAGTCGTTGTTGATATTTAAACATCAATCTTCACATGAATTCATCCATTAACAGCTACATTGAATAAGGATCCTGGATCCATACTCCAGCTAGAGAATACTTCATGAGGATAATTGATCCCAACACGTCTTAAAATTGTTATACCTGTCTAACACATCACCATACTAAACTCAATCATTAGTAAACAAATAATACCATGGATCGTCGATCCTTTATAACCTGATACATATCTCAAGGATAATCTATCCATAAGATAGATAAGGATTAAGGATCCTCAGCATAAAATTCATGCCCTAACAATACTGATCAGTCCTTTTAGAAACTAATGATTGTTATCAGTATTTTCATAAACAATTGTTTAAAACAGTTATTTCCATTATTTTCACACCAATAGTTAAGAAAACCAGTAGTTTGAAAACATTGATCAATAATTTAAAGAAAATCGATAAATACTTTTGACAACAATAGTTTTCCATTCTTATATTCATCAAGGATGTATAAGCAGTCCTTTTGACAAATTAGAAAACATTTTATCATCAAAAGTTGGTTGTAAACAATTGTTTTGACTTTTTATAATGAAAATTTTGAGATTTAACTTGCCCAATCTAGAAATTAGTCTTTAAAATTTTTTCGTGTCAAGTGCTTTTGTGAACGCATCAGCTAACTTGTTTTCAAATGAGAGATGCTAAATTGAAATCAAACCTTTTTCATAGAAATCTCTTATGAACTAATGTCTGATCTCAATGTGCTTGGTTATTGAATGCTGAACTTGATTTTTGATGATGTTCAAGGCAGCTTCACTGTCCAATCTCAATGGAGTTTTCAAAGCGTCTATCCCATAATCCAGCAATTGGTTTTGTAACTAGAGTAATTGTGTTGTACAACTTGAAGTAACAATATACTCAGCTTTAGCAGTTGAGTTTGAAATAGTAGTTTGCTTCTTACTTTGCCAAGAAACCAATGCATCTCCAAATCACTATCTACAAAACTAACAAGTTCGATCTTTGTGATGGATGGATATCATATCCCCAAGGTAGATGTACCTTTGAGATATCTAAATATCCTTTTGACAGCACTTTAGTGAGATTCCCTTGGTGAAGCTTGACATCTTACACAAACACATGTGGTATCCATTATATCAGGCCTAGATGTAGTTAGATATATAAAAGATACAATCATACATCTATACAAGGTTGGATCAACATATTCACCAGTTTCATCAGGTGTACTAGATCAGTTTTACTCATGGGTGTGAAACTTTCTTTGCAATCATTCATTTTAAACTTTTGTAAGAGATGTTGAACATATTTTGATTGATGAAAAAATTATTGTTTTTGATTATTTGACTTGCAATCCAAAAAGGTATTATAACTCACCCATATTACTCATTTCAAATTCATATTTCATGAGTTTTGCAAAATCATCACATAACTTTGGATTAGTATATCCAAATATGTTGTTATCAACATAAATCTAAACAAGAAGTAAGTCTTTTCCCTCCTTTTTGAGAAACAAGGTTTTATCAATTTTTCCTCTATGGAAATGATTTGAAATAAAAAATGAGAAAAGGCTGTCATACTAGGCTTTTGGAGCTTGTTTGAGTCCATATAGTGTTTTCTTGAGCTTGTAGACATAATCTGGATTAAAAGCATCATCTAACTCTGGTGGTTGTGTAACATACACTTCTTCTTGAATGTCACCATAAATGAAAGCTTCTTTGACATCCATTGATACACTTTGATATTACGAGTGAATGCATAAGCAAGAAACAACTGGATTGCTTCAAGTCTTGCAACATATGCAAAAGTTTCTTCATAGTCAATTCTTCTTCTGGAAAATATCCTTGAACTGCTAACCTTGCCTTGTTTTTTTTATGACAATCCCTCTTTCATCAGTCTTGTTCTTGAATACCCATTTTGTGCCAATAGGTGTGACACCTTTTGGTCTTGTATATAATTACCAAACATGCATGTTGGTGAATTGCATGAGTTCCTCTTGCGTGGCTTCAACCCAACTATTTTCTCTCAAAGCTAGTTTATACTTGGTTGGTTCTAGGTGAGATAGAAAGCCAGTTAAGAAACATGCATTTTCTTGTTAACTTTTGGTGAGAACTCCATGTTGTAAGTCACCAATGATCTGTACTTGAGCATGTGTTGTATGAAACACATAAGGCATAATATCCTTAATAATGTATGTTGATGTTGTTAGTGAAACTACTGATGCGGTGTCAGTTGTTAACGGTGGGGGGGGGGGAATCGGGGGTAAACAATTATTTTGAGAAACAATTGGTGAACTTTCAAATACAAGTAGGGAAAATTCATTTCGAGAAGCAGTTGTTTGAGTATCATTAGTTTCACAATATTGAATTCTTTGATCATCATATTGTATCTGATCAATAGTTTGAATGAAAGTGTTGTTGTTTTCTGTATTTGATTCATCAAAGAAATATGGCATGTCAGAATGAACACTATTATTAGAAGTTTCATATATCTTGGGTTTAAACTTCAAGATATCAAGATAGAACAAATCAGTATAATCATTTGGAATTTTTAAATCAGGCACTTCATTAAATTTAACATTTAATGTTTCTTCTATAGCTTTTGTTCTAGAATTAAAATCTCTAAAAGCTTTAGAAGTTGGGGAATAGCCTAGAAAGTAACTAAAATCCACTTTTGCTGCAAATTTTGAAATTGAATCTTTCAAACCAAAGGCTATGAAAAAGGATATTAACGGTTTAATTTTATAAATAATTTCACAGATTGTTTTCTCATGTCTTTGATTTATTAAAATCATGTTTTGAGCATATCCTTCACTGCTGACTGCTTCAGCCAAAAAAGTTTCATGGTAGCCCTTAATTAGCAAGCATAGATCTAGAAGCTTCAATGAGTGTCATGTTATTTCTTTCTACAACACCGTTTTATTGTGGCTTCCTTGGAATGTTGAAATGTCTGATAATGCCTTTG
Organism: Bidens hawaiensis; assembly: GCF_021521415.1. Taxonomy (NCBI): domain Eukaryota; kingdom Viridiplantae; phylum Streptophyta; class Magnoliopsida; order Asterales; family Asteraceae; genus Bidens; species Bidens hawaiensis. The sequence continues at coordinate 1,186,137 of NW_027491488.1, forward strand.
GAGATACAAAAAGTATCTATCACGTCATTCTTGAATTCAATTCCATTCACTTCTCAAGATTTTAACTGGTAGATCAAATTATTTCTCCACTTTACAATGAAGTTTTTGATCATTTCAGTCGTTTCATCCTTTGAGTGTAAAAAGAATGTATAGATGAATCTTGAGTAATCATCTACAATCACAAGAAAATACACTTTCTTTCCAATACTTAGTGTTTTAACTGGTCCAAAAAGGTCCATGCGCTAGAGGTTAAAACAAGAAGTAGTTTTGGATTCTTCTATGGATTTGTATGATACATTGTATTGTTTACCTTTCAAGCAAGAACACAGCTTTTATCACAAGAATATTCTTTGATATGTAGACCACTAACCAGTTGTTTCTTAGGTAGATTGTTAATTGTTTGAAAATTAACATGTTCCGATCTCATGTGCCATAAGTTTGTTTCTTTTATTGATGCTCTACTAAGAAACCAAGTTGCAATAGGGATATTGTTGTCCTTATTCATATCTACAACATAGACATTACCACTCAATTTGCATAACACAATTGAAGTTGACAATTTTGCATGTTTTCTTAGTAAAGAAAGCACCGTATCCCTTATCACACATTTGTGATACACTTAACAAATTGAATTCAGTTTGTCTATTAAGTTAACATTATCAAAAGTCCACCTACATGCTTCCACTAAACATGACCCAGTACATTTTTTTTATCATTTCCAAAGGATACAGCCCCCCCCCCCCTTCATGTTTTTTGAATTCAGAATGAAGATATATGTTCCCAGTCATGTACCTAGAGTGTCCACTATACACATACCATAAACTCTCCATGCATGTGAAAGCTCTATGCACATATAAAGGAATTAGTTAGAAGGATTAACCCTAGCCATGTTGGTCTTGGATTGCTCATTTGAGGAAGAGAAACCAATTTCCTGTTGAAGATTCTTTACTAGTTTCATCACATGTTTTTTTATTTTCCATCTACAACTTGATCAACACTTTGTGAAACTATTGATGGATTACTTGGAACAACAGTTTTGTGTGATAAGATCCTAGTTAGTGGAGCATGTGTTACTTGAATAATTCTTGAAAAAGGGATGTTCTTTAATGCCATAGTAACAGATGTTTCAACAATCTCAAACTAAACTTTCTTCTTAGGTGTAGGACTTTGACTTTTGATTAAAACATCAGGAGTCATAATAATCTTATTGTGATCGACATCTTTTAGAAATTTACAATCTTCATTGAGATGATTGTTTTTCTTTCATACATCACATGGGTTGGGGAACAAAGGTTTCTTTTGCCCCTTTTTAGTTCTCGTTTTCTTAGTCACACCCAGTCTATCACCAACTATTGTTCCCGGTGACTTGTATCTAAGTACAAAAGTTGGATGAATTTCAGTTTAAGAGAACTCTAACTAACTTCTTTTAACTTGAGTAACAACTGATCTAGGAAAAAATGCAAGTGTAGTTGCAACTAGTCTATTTGATTCAACTCCTATTGAAACTACTAATTGAAAATTAGTCGTTTGAGATGAACCAACTGTTGTGTTATTCATAATTGTTGTTTTTATTGTATCGTCAATTGCTCCTAAAATTACTAATGGACGGTGATCATCTTTAGATTTTTGTTCATCCAATGTTGTGATAATAACCTCTTTGATTCCATAAAGTGAATCAGTTGTTTAATACCACTTCCTAATTCCATCTTGGAATAAGAATTTTGGTGAATCATACAAGGTTTGAGAAACTTCTGAATGATTTTGATCAACAACTGGTTTTTTGATAGCTCAAATCCCCAAATGAAATTGGTTTGAACTATCACTTGTTTGATACTAGCTCCCTATTTCATCTCGACTAGAAAGTTTTAGCGGAACATCATTAGGTAAAACAACTAATGGAACTTGTTTTGGAAATATTGCTTCTTCCTCATGTTCATCAACACAACTGAAAGCAGTTATTGATGAATAATTCTGAGGTTGTTCAGTATGATTATATCCATTACCAAATTTCACATTGCTGCTTGACTTCTTACTCAACAACATTTGAAATCCTTTGATGGATTCAATCCATTTATCACAGTTTACTTGAGTTTGCTCTAATGTTTTGTTGCATTCATTGTATTCTTTTAAATAAAATCTTTGCATATGCATTCAAGTTTGACAAAGCATGTTTTAATTTCAAAATCTCCTTTTCTTTTCCATTTAACTTAACCTTCAGGTCATTTGTGTATTTTAAAAGTTTTGATTGTTAAGTTCAGCTACTTGTTTTATCAGTTTTACATTTGCAAGTTTAATATTTGAAAATGAAATGGTGCAATCATTAGAGCATAACTTTAGACAAATCTCATATGATACCTCATTAACAGCAGTTTGAAGTGCTATTGCATTAGTTGTTTGTGAATCAGCTGGAAAATCACTTGTCATCTGCACTTAAATGATTTCATTGTTGAAATCATTCTTCATGTCCCTTTCTTTCCTTAATTCTACACTAATAACCACAAGAGCCAGATATCTTGTGCTTATCTCTTCAAGAAAACTGCTCTAGATAACCAATTCTTGTGTAAACAAACTTGTTTTAGTGTTATCATGGCTTGAAGAAGATGGTCCATGTTAGGTGACCATGGTAGGTTGGACTTGTGTATTGATAGTTGGCATAAAAAGAGGTTGAACAAATTTAATGCGTTGCATGGGTTGAGGTCAACCAATCAATCATACCCATTAGAAATCCCACTAATAGCATAGTTGTAACAACTCGGGTTTTCTTATAATATAGTAAATATCGATACCAGACCCGTTTTCATTTCGGGTAATTTTAATCAAAATACGACACGCTTATCGAGTTAAAAATTTTATTATTGGTTATTATATTTAATTAATTATTATTAAAAATACAATATACACCCCTAGAGTTTCTTTTTACCCATATTGCAACCACATCAAAATTTGAAGGACCAAATAGTAATCTGATTCAAATTACATTATAATCCATAAACAAACCCAAACCCTTATCCGACCCGTTTTGCCCAACCCTTAACCCCGATCCTTTCTTGTGCCATAATCCTCGCTATATATTTTTGGAAATTGTCACCAGATCATTCTTTATGTGTAATACAACCACCACCGACGTGTAAATTTGGAAAACAAGACATAACTGATTCGTATTACTAAATATTTGGATCCACTCGTTAACACGGCATCATTATACCATTCACAATTCATCATAATCAAATTCAACGCGTATGAACCTTAATCTTGATGCGGCGAACTTAACCCTACGTTTAATTCGTTTCTATCAATCTGCAACTCATCGAACCGAGGGTGTTTTGGGCCGTCAGTTCTGTCCCTCGTTCCCCTTCAATCCGTGGTTGTTTAAGGTAATTGTTTGGTGTAATATGGTCGTCTATACTCGATAAAAAAAAGCCCTAAAGTTAATCGCATTAATATTTATCAGATTAAGTGATTCAGAAACTAGGGTTCATGGGTTTGGGGGTGCGTTGGGATGTTATACTTAATAAACTTTTCTGCAACGTTAAACAACCTTCATCGTGGTTCAGTTGGCTGTGTTTGTGCGTTGTTTGGCTGTGCCAGCCACCAAGCCCAGGTTCGAATCTGGCAGTGGCCGGATTTGGCCATTTCTTTAATATTTAATTTTTGTTATTATTTATATATTGCTTAGATTTAATTGTTAAATGATTTATTATTATTATTATTAAATACAAAACAAACATGATTTTGTTAAATCAACGTTACTAAGTTACGTTTTATCAATTCCTTCCGTTCTTTCATGTTTATAATATATACATATTTGTATATGTAAGCATTGTAATTATGTTACTAATAAACTCTAGCCTATTTAAATCCCGACATCATTATTGGTGTTTTCTAGTCATAGAACATCTTTATAAAATTTGGTTATATTAATTTATTATATAAAACATATACTACTTATATACATGTATCATACTTTAAATTGTAACAATTGTATATTATAAATGTATTAAATAGATGTTTTCTTTAAGAGACTTAAACAAAATATTTATTTGCATCATACTACTTATTATATTTAAATAATACACATTATTAATATCTATTTATTCATATATTTGTATGTTATTTAGTCAAATAATTAAAATCATATCTTATATTAAATAAACTATTTAAGTATTTATTTATATTTTATATCATGGGTAAGTATTGGGGAATTTATAATTAATAGGACTATCAATAACAATGACCGTAGAGAATAATCGATCAATTATTAAATGTCTTAATCTCAACCTAACTCAAATCATATCAAAATCCTAAACTCGTTATACATGTTATGACGGTTATAATTGAACTCATAATATTATTATATTTAATTAGGAATCCATGATCCCGAAGAGTTCATTTTTCTCACATCCGCACTTGTATTTCGTTCCTCTTTTCAGGTGAGTACCACATTCCCATATTTTACTTGTTTTCCACGTTTTGGGGACATATGCGTAAATTATATTTCATATATATACTTATACTCAAAACTGCAACTTTTGTCTTATATGTTAACAATTTATACCTTACTTGTTTATCTGCTTATTTGATTTGTATGCTTCCGCATTCGGAGAGGTCCAACATAATCTAAGTCTAGTATTATCATACGCCAGTCGTTATAGCCTTTGTGCTTCTCGACATCTCAGTTATACTTGCTCATTTGGTTAATTTGTTATTCTCATATGACTTGTTGCAACTACATATGTTTGTTATATACTATATGTACATTTAAACTGGTGTGTTGCTCACTCAACCTTGTGTTGACAAACTATATTATTTTCAACGCATATGCAGGTTATCGTGTGACGTGATTATCAAGATTGTTTGAAGCAACTTAGGATGTATGTTAGAGAATAGATACAAGAACTTAATTTCGGATGTTTAATGTAATTGTTTATTTATAAATTTGATGTACATGAATATTGTTTGAAATTATTAAATAGATATTAAAACTTTTAATGTTGCATGATAGTAACCTTGAGAGCTGTGACAATCAGTTCGCGCCCCGACATTTCCGCCGTAGGTTGGGGTGTGACAGATTAATATTAGAGCCGAAGGTTTTAGATAGGTCGTTAGTGGTGCCTTAGTAACATGCTTAGGAACCCTATACGTGCTTATTTATTTACCTGATGTGTTCTATTTAATTGTTTACAACTTACGAAATTTCTTGTTAGATTAAATACTTATTTAACTGCTTAGTTAATTGTTTACTTTATTGTCATGCACACACAACTCCGAAGCTATGCTTCACTCTCAAAATATTTTATTGCTCTGAGACTATGTCTCATTCTCAAAATATATTCTATAACTCTGAGGCTATGCCTCAACCTCAGAATATTTTTATTTAAATTTATTAAATTGACTTTTATTGTCGGAAACTTTCTTGAGAATTTCTTAGCTTTGTATTTGTTTTTTTTTTGTTTAGAACTAGGGAGTGTGACAAGATTCCCCGCCATTGTGGGAATTGTCAGGCGACCGACACTTTAAGAGTTTAACGTAACCGGCTAAAAGGTTACACCCTTTTATTGTGTTTTATTATTTTAAAATGTCTAGGCGGGTGTACCCATGGGACGCCATGGACACGCAGGCTGTACATTTGCACAGTTTGTTTTAGTTGCGATATTTTGTTGGAACATTAGCATCTGTGGTGATACACTAGATGTTTCAACTACTTATGCTTGACTTCGTTTATTCGTTATTTAGTTTGGTCGGTCAAATCGTCTTGTAACGCTCATGGGCCGACAAACTTAATTGATTCGTTAATGCGTTAATTGAGTTGGGTCATTCAAATTGCCATGTATCTCTCATGGGAGGCCAACTCACTCATTTGTTTTGGTTTTGGTATGCTAATAAGTTGGGGAAACAAAATGCCATGGAAAGCTCATGGGAAACCCAACACCTCAAAGAACATTCGTTAATTTTTTTATTTGTTTAATTTTATACGAAACAATTTATGATTTGATTTAACTATTCAATTATCCTATTATTCTATAATTAAATTATTCAATTACTTATTTACTTAATCATTTTTGAATAAAGATTTATTGATTTGATCTACTCATACACTCAAAACATTTTTTATTCCCTGATCGGATACAAATTCTTTGTTTATCTGGATTCGGTTATCACGAGCCAAACAAAACAATTTATACCCATTGAAATCGGTTTCACCTATTCATCTTATCACATTATTATAATATCAATACCTCAATTAATTTAAACATTATCGCACAATTTAAGAATCAAATGGCTTTCTTATACTCATGGTATCACATGTATTATGTATAACTTATTAAACATATTTCAAGCATTCAACCTCAAATTCTAATTTGTTAAAAACATATTAAACTTTTATAAAACTTTTCTCTCCTCAAATCAACTCATTGATTATCAATTTAAATTCTAACTTATCCTTAAGTTGTGAATGAACATCAGCATAACATATTTAAGTTTCGTTTTACACAACAACTCATATGAAATCTACACAACTATCCAACCTTCTCATTAAATCACATCTTTATTAATCAAAGAATGTTTTCTCAATATTAAACAAAATCAATCATTTATTTTATATAACAACTTCACGGCCACATGTTAGTCAAGTAGATAGCTTATGCGATCTCTAAAATACCAACTCAATTATCAAAACATAAATGCAATCTTGTTCATTAACTTTTTCGCTTATATATTCAATTCATTTACCCCTACTCATTCTCATAACAAACGCAAGTCTAAACATCAACTACATGTTGTCAATCAAAATTAACAACCAATCTCAACAGAATCATAGCGTCTCAAACAAGACACGTTACGTCAAATTCCACTTGTTACGCTTCACTTGCAACTATCACTATTCAATTCAATCCAATCCTCATATCGTTTTGTACCCAATATAATTGTTCGGTTATCTTGTTCATACTTGCTGATGTGTGTATAATGATGCTTTCACAACTAAGCTTTAAATTTATTAAACGAAAATCCTAAAGAAACCACACAAAACCGGCAAGTGTACCGATCACTAATAGTATAGCACTAAGGAAGTCCGAGTATCGAACACAAGGACACATGAAAACGTAAAAGATACTTAACCCTAACCAAGACTAACCTAAGAATATTTAAATGTTTTTTAAGATTTAATTAACTACTTAACTTAACTTACTTTAACTATATTAATTAAGTAAGCTTAACTTAACTATATGAAACTCTTGACAAAACTTGGAAACTTAACTGCAATCGGAGAAACTTCTACCTAGGTAAGAATCATGTTGAAGGTGTAATAAGATAATGGATTGAGAATACTCACGACACCGGTTCCTAAGGATGACACAACTAAGGTTCACTCAAGAAAGCTAGATCACCTCTCGGTCTCACCAACAAACTTTAACTTACACTCAGTTGTTTTAAGAACAAACCGGGAAACGAATTATTAAAGTGCTCTAATGTCGACTCTCCTCTCGGTCTCACCGACACACTACCCTAATGGAGACGAATACTACGCAACCAAGGATAGAGGAACAATTTAGTTTAACTTAAACTAGATCAACTAATCACTCACAAAAACCCAAACCCGACAAGAACCAAACCCGCTCTCGCGCGATCTTAATCCTAACAAGTAAAGGCTATGAGACGACCTTACTTCCTATCACCTCTCGGTCTCTAAGAAGGTGTTCACCCACTGATTATATTCAATTAATTACCCACTTACACCCTACGGTTGTACACCCCGCAAACAAACCCTAAACACCAAGTAAAGAGTCTAAACAAGCAAAAATCAATCAAAACCGATTCGATTAATTAAAGCAAGAGGTTAATGAGTGTAATTAACAAATTCACAGCCACTAAACACAACTTAATTCAATGTTAAACCAAACTTTTCATTAACAATTCAAGCCATGATAATCAACAATCCATATTACTCATTAAAACCTAACAATAATCATCTAACCTAGGTAGAACTAACAAGTTTAGCTACACATAACTTTTGGACAGCAGCTATACATTGCAAACATCATATAACTCAACATAAACATAATTAAAATCATTCAAGAATAAATCTCAATCAAGCACAAGTCAATCTTCAAGTTACTTGAAAAACAATTCAAAGTAAAAGATCAAATAAACAAGTTATGGTTCTTGAACAAAAACACAAAGTTTATGGAGGTATTACTCAATAATATGGCTGAGATTATGAGTATTGATGACATGTAGCTGCTGTACCGAAACTCCCTTGGTGTTGTTCCTCTTCTTGTCACCACAACCCTTGCACAAAATAATTTTTAACTTCTTTTCTTGCTGTCCAAAGTTGCCGATCGAACCTTATAGGGTTGTTTTGAGTTTGTATATTGAAATTGTGGTTGTTTCTTTGTGTTTGCTGCTCCACGTGAGATTGAAACACAGCCACACACACAAATAATAAACCTTCTTCTTGATCTGATGTGTTGTAAAACACAATTACTTTCCTTATCGTTTTATCATGATTTAATTGCTTTTTAGTTTAATTATTAAGAGGTTTAGCTTGTTTTTGCTTAATTTTACAAAGATGGATGTTTACTTGTAGGTTATGAGTTTTAATGAATAAAAGTGGCAAGTTTGAAGACTCTAGGGGCTTATTTGAGCAACTTTGAAGACTACAACTCAAGGCCCGACCCAAGCTCACAAGTTAGAAGCCTTACATGCATAATATATTAATTAAACAAAAGAAAAAAGAACCCTAACAGCCCAAAAATCCCGAATTCAGCAGCCCCATAATCTGTCCAAACTTGCGATCGGCCAGCAAGGAAGAAAGAAAGAAAAAAAAGTATGGTGGCTGAGTTGGTGGCTATAGTGACGGCTGGAGAAGAAGAATAACACCAAGGAGGGCTTGCTACAGCAGATAAGGGCTGTAATCATCATAATCTCAGCCATATAATCATAAGTATTCATCCATAAACTTTGTGTTTTTTGTTCAAGAACCCTAAATAGTTAAACTTGATCTTTTTGTTGGATTGTTTTGCAAGTAATTTGAAGTTTGACTTGTGTTTGATTGTTCTTGATTATTTTATGAGTTTACTTATGTTTATGTTGATGTTTATGACGTTTAATTTGAATATTAGCTGCTGTCCAAAATTAATGTGTAGAAAAAACTTATTAGTTCTACCTAGGTTAGATGATTATTGTTAGGTTTTAGTAAGTAGTTTGGATTGTTGATGATCATGACTTGATTTGTTAATGTAAAGTTTGGTTTAACATTGAATTAGGTTGTGTTTAGTGGCTGTGTTTTGATTAATAATACTCAATTACCTCTTGCTTTGATTGATTGAATCGGTTTTAGTTGATTTTAGCTTGTTTGAACTCTTTACTTTGTGTTTAGAGATTTTTTACTGGGTGTACAACCGTAGGGTAAGTTTGGATATATTAATTAGTTAAAATCAGCGGGTAGACACCTTCCTTGAACCGAGAGGTGATAGGAAGTAAACTCGTCTCATAGCTTTTACTTGTTAGGATTAGGATCGCGCGAGAGCGGGTTCTGTCCTTGTCGGGTTTGGGTTTGTGAGCGATTAGTTGACCTAGTTTAACTGAATTGTTCCTCTATCCTTGGTTGCGTAGTATTCGTCTCCATTAGGGTAGTGTGTCGGTGAGACCGAGAGGAGAGTCGGCACTAGAGCACGTTAACAATTCGTCACCCGGTTTGTTCTTAAAATCAACTAAGTGTAGGTTAGGGCTTGTTAGTGAGACCGAGAGGTAATCAAGCTTCCTGAGTGAACCTTAGTTGTGTCATTCCTTAGGATCCGATGTCGTGAGATTCTACAATCCAGTAGCTTCACTAGGATTCTTATCTAGGTAGACGTTTTTCCCATTGATAAATCTTATTTTCAAAGTTTCGTTTAGTCTTCTCAAATTAAGTCTTTTAAGTTAATTAAATTAAGTTAGGTTAAGTATTTAATAATATAAAAATCAATTTAAAATATATTATTCTTAGGTGAGTCTTATTTAGGGTTAATGATTAGATACGTGTTCACGTGTCCTTGTGTTCGACACTCGGACTTCCTTAGTGTTATACTATTAGTGATCGGTACACTTGATGGTTTTGTGTGGCTTCTTTAGGAATTTCGTTTAATAAATTTAAAGCTTAGTTGTGAGAGCATCGTTAGACACACATCAAGTTTTTGGCACCGTTGCCGGGGACACGGTTAGAGGCGTATTAAGAACGAATCGAGTTAGGACTTACCTTGTTGACTACTTGTTTTTCTTATTTGTTTTGTTTGTTAGTTTAAAATAATTTAGCTAATTTTAGTTTATTTCGTTTAGTTTAATAGTTGTATGCGACGTACTCGATCTCTAGGACCGCCAGAAACCGAAGGATTTTCCGAACCAGAGAGAGAGCTTCGTGAGAGACGTCGGATAAACCCGTCTTCCAGTTCATCTACGTCCGTCGATAATACATTCTCTTCTCCTACTTTTTCTGAACCTGTCATTAGGGATAGGATTATGGGCGACGCGAATCCACCACCGAGGAGGACAGTTGCAGACCGAGCCCGTCCGGTCTATGCTAGCGTGAGATCCAGCATTGCTCCACCAGTTATAGGAGTTCAAACAACTTGGCAGATTCAATCTAATGTTCTGAACACGATTGCTCATTCTGCTCAATTTCACGGGTTACTCCATGAGAACCCACATGCTCATATCACTCGCATTACACGAATTTGCGACACGTTTCATCTTGCCGGCGTATCCAAAGACGCCATCAAACTCCGAATCTTTCCGTTCTCACTCGTTGATTATGCGAGTCTGTGGCTTGAGTCCCTCCCACAGGGATCCATTGCTACTTGGGCTGCCATGCAGACCAAATTTCTTGAAAAATACGATCCTCCGGCTAATGCCGCTCGTTTCGTAACCAGATCCATTCTTTCTAGATGGAGGACACCGAGAGCTTCTACGAGGCATGGGAGATATTTAAAAATCTACTTGCTTTATGTCCGAACCATGGCCTATAAGACTGGGCGATTGTTGAGAAGTTCTACAACGGAGTGACGTACGCGACTCAGACCATGCTCGACACAGCTGCGGGAGGTAACCTATTGACAATGAAGGATACGGATGAGTGCATTGATCTGTTCAATAGGTTAGCCATGAGTGGATACCAGCGACCACCAGCTAAGAGTACCAAAACTGTTGACTCCTTATCACGCGGCATGCATTCGGCCGACACGAGCACCGCACTTGCGGCACAGGTTGAAGCGTTAGCAAAGATCGTGAAGGACTTGCAGGTGAAAAGTAAGTTATGCGAGATCTGTAGAGGGGGGCATGATACCGTTCAATGCCCCGTAGGTTTCCAGGAGGAAGCAGTCGACTTCGTTAATAATCCAAACCAAAATCAAAACTCTTTCAATTCTTATAATTCGGGTGGAGAGATAACCAAAATTCCAACTGGAGGAACGGAAATCAATCCGGCTTCCAGCAATGTCAGAGCCTATTCCCGGATTCCGGTGAGGGAACTAGTAGTGGGGAGAAGAAGCCCACGTTAGAGGAGATGATGGCACAGCAGACACAGATGCTGTCACAATATATGACTCAGGAGGACTTCCGTCACAAAGAGACTCAAGAGAAATTTCGTGAGCACAAGTCATTCATGAGAAATCAAGGAGTGTCGATTCAAAATCTTGAGCGTCAGATGGGAGAGATAGAAAGTCGTCTAAATGAGAGGTTGCCGGGTACACTTCCATGTAACACTGAACAAAATCCGAAGGCGTTCGCGAAGGCTGTGACGACAAGGAGCGATGCAGGGGCATGTAGCGAGCCCGTGATTCAAGAAGCGACGAGAGGAGTCGTTAACGAACCTGCGGTAGATGTAGAGGAGCAGGTAGACGAGGAGATTCACTTGGAGTCTCCACCAGCCAGGGTGCATCAGAGGCACATCCCAGGAAGGACAGCACATGCCGAGAACCAGCCACTACCCAGCACACTACCGAGATTCTACAAACCTAGACTCCCGTATCCCGGGAGAGTCCGTAGGGATAGAGACGAGGAGCAGAACTCCAAATTTCTTGATCTTCTGAAGCAACTTCATCTTAATGTCCCATTCCTTGAGGCAGTCACGCAAATGCCCAAATATGCAAAGTTCCTTAAGGATATTCTTTCGAACAAAGAGAAGCTAGCCGAAGTCTCCTCCATTCCCCTGAGTGCTGGTTGCTCTGCAATCTTGCAGAGAAAGTTACTAGAAAAGATGTCCGATCCTGGGAGTTTCACGATTCCTTGTATCATGAGTGATAATATGGTTGTTCATAGCGCTGGCGGATCTTGGTGCCAGTATTAATCTCATGCCGTATTCCGTGTATCGCAAGTTGGGTCTAGGCGAACCGAGGCCTACTCGTATGAGTATCCAGCTTGCTGATCGTTCTGTGAAATACCCCCGAGGGGTGGTCGAGAACATGCTTGTTTGTGTCGACAAGTTCATCTTCCCGGTGGGCTTTGTCATCTTGGACATGAACGATGATGATAGTGTCCCACTTATCTTGGGCCGACCATTCCTTGCCACTGCACAGGCGTTGATCGACGTCTGCGAGGGTAAGTTGATCTTAAGAGTTTGGGATGAGAACGTTACTTTTGACGTTCGACAGTCAATGAAACACCCTAAGTCTGCTGATGACTCCTTATACTTCATTGATACCATCATGGAGCATGTCAGGGAGTTTCTCAGCGAAATCTGTGGAGGATCTGCCCCCGACACCCATATTCTCGATAGGGAGATACCAGAGATTGAGATGGTTACCGTAACTTATCAGTCCTTAGATGACGACACCGAGTCGCATACCCCTGAATCTGGCGTGTCTGCTAAGATCGTACGAGACGATCCGATGGACCGACCTTCAGTCGAGATTCCTCCTTCTTCCTTAGAGATTAAGGATTCGCCTGCCCACCTTGAGTATGCGTTTTTAGAGGAAGAGAGGAAGCTGCCGGCTATCATTGCATCTACTTTGACGGAGG